>NC_050203.1:82667576-83004004 GCF_013141755.1 Anopheles stephensi | reverse complement strand
CTCTCTCCCTCTCTCTCTCTATCGTCCTTTAAAAAAAAATCCCTCCCTTCCTAAGGCACAGAGTTGGTCGCGATTGCGATCGGCCACGTAACCGGTCCCTTCATCACGATATCCGCCAGACACTGCTTAATCCTAATGAATCGCCGCTTGAACTCCAGCCCGCAACCCTTCGACAGCCGGAAGTCGCACAGTATCTTCCCGTCCATCTCCACAATGTTGGCCTTAAAGATGAGCTGCAGCTTACGCCGATCGATCGTCGATATCGTGATCACGCCCTCGTCGTTCGATTTCCAGCTGTAGCCGAGCTTCTCCAGCGCCGACGACAGACGCTTCAACGTTTCGTCGCACCGCGTCGAGACGAAGAAGCGCGTCATGCGGCGCACCAGCCGCTGGAAGGGGTTTTGCTGCTGCTGCTGCTGCGTGCCGACGCTCTGCGTGGGGTTGAGCTGCGTGCAGAGGATGAGATCGTCCAGCATGGTGGGCTGGGAGAAGCAGAACCCGTTCCGCGCCTCGATCGCTTCCTCGACACCGTTCACCTCGGTGTGCACAATCACCGGCACCGGTTGCGACTGGCACATGCGGGAAGTGGAATCATCCAGCGGGCTGGAAATGTTCTGATTCGAGCAAAGCCGCTTCGCGCGTGGTGACGGCCGCCCATCGATCACATCGCCCCCACCGGCAGCAGCCGTGCCGTGATGGACAACAACACCGCCGCCCAAACCGCCACCACCGTTGTTGCCGCCTATATCGGCAATGCCTGGAGGAAGGAAATGGATAGAAAAATGCAAATGAATCTTTGTATTAACTATTTCGATTACTTTTATTTCACACACTTTACACATCACGCGGAAGAAGCACATTCGAAGAAAGGAGCCTTGATATAAACTCATCATTACGGTGCAGAGTACAACATGCAGTGTGGAGGAGGAGTGTGCGGTAAACGATAATATAAATCATAATCATGGCACGAAAACAAACAAAACAAACTCAAAATGTACACACACATTAGGTTTTTGGTGATAAAGCTGTATGTGGTTAGATTGCATTCAAACATACAGCTAAATCACCAAAGTCCCAATAGGTGGCAGCGGGCGAGAGAAGCAGTGGCGGGTGGGAGCAGGAGCAGCACGCGCGGCACAACCAAACAGGACATTTTGTGCGGGATAAACATAAGTTTTAATTAAATTAAATTAACACAAAAAATAATAAAAATAAGCAAGGCAATAAGAGGAAAGAGCAATACGGAACACTAACTGAAGTAGCGAAATAACGTTGCAGCAAATCGATTCGGTTAATTCATTATTATAGCAGCAGCCATAGCAGTCATGCAGCTAAACGTTCCTTTACTTTTTTAATAATAATTTTAAATGTTATATTAGTTAGTTTTAATAACTCGGCAATTGATGTTCCCCCTTATTTCACATCGCATCGTCACTCGAACTACTCCATCATTTGCAGCAGTGCCACGTTTCGTCCATGCTTTGGTAATCTAGCTTTATGAAATAGCTTAAATTCTATCATACAGCTAAAGCGCCAAAGCGCAGACAAAATGGCGCGCTCTCGTATACAGCACTTCCGGGGGCCGGCCAACACTTCCTTCTCCTTTCGAACACTTAATTTAGTACAGAGAGAAAGAGAGAGGGAGAACTATCACTTTTTTATTCTTGGTTTCGCTGATAAGATCCTTTTAAATTGTATTTTTCGTTATCAGACGCTACAACCACTTTGCAGTCCTGGCCTGCTGCAACAATCCTCGATACCCGCTCACGGCTTAGCGCCGTCGTCTGCCAATCCGTTATCCCGGCCGTTCTGGCGGAGGCATCAGCGCCATCTATAAGGACTTTACGGTCTGGGTCGTCCGGTGTCATTCTCATGACGTGAACAGCCCACCGGAGCCTGGCGAGTCTAATGCGCTGTCCTTCTAAACATAAGGGGCCAAACATCCTTCTGAGCATCTTCCTCTCGAACGCAGCTAAGAGGGCTTTTCGTCAGTTTCAGGACAGGGTCCATGTCTCTCAGAGGCGTATGTAAGTGCTGGGACTATAAATGTTCTGTACAGTCCCCGCTTCGTCCGTCGCGACAGGTATATAGAGTGGAGAAGTTTCCTCAGGCTGTAGCATGACCGGATGGCAGCCAGCACCCTTGCGCGTAACTCACCATCAATGTTGTTGTCGGTTGGCTTGACTTTTAACCCCAGATAGGTGAAGTTTTGGACGATTTCGCAGGTGCGGTCACCCATCTGTACATCACCCGTGCGTAAATCAGTGTTTATTAGCAGGGCCACTGGTGGTGCCACCATCATCCTGGGTTTCGCCTCGTTAATCTCCAACCCATCGTTCGGTGGATCGAGCGTGCGATCCTTTGATAAGATTCTGCCTACATAGGAGAGCCTCAAACCAATGATGTCTGTGTCATCAGCGTATGCCAGGATCTGGGCTGACTCGTAGAAGATGGTCCCCGAAGTTTCCACCTCCGAGTCGAGGATGGCTCAGACAGACAAGCCCATCTCCCTGGCCGCAAGCTCTTGGTGTTTAAATTGTATTGGGTGTTGCAAATTAATACCGGCCACTATTGACTATGTTAGCGCCAATTGACTATCAAGCGCCATATGCCGAAGGTGTTGGCTGTTTTTGTTTCGAGCTGTTTTGTTTCGAAGAAAACGGCAGCCGAAGCGCATCGCCATAGCTTTCGACTGTTTACGGCGATGCTGCTCTAAGCGCCACAAGGTGTCGGGGGATTGGTGGTTTCGACGCTTTCGAAGCGGTGATTTCGCCGTGAAGGAAGACCGTCTCAACGTGAAGGAAGACCTAATCAAAACGTTCGCCGACGAAGAATTGACGGCTTTACTGGAGGAAAATCACTGCCAAACCGCAAGAAGAGCTTGCCCTCGTCATGTGTGAATTGCTGCTGGTCCAGCGGCACAACAGAAAGGGGGGGTTTCTGCACAAAATCGTCACGGAAGACGAGAAGATGATAAGCTCGACCGAACATCCAAAGCCTCGAAATCTATGCCGAGTATTTGGTGGGACCAGCTGGGCGTCATCTACTACGAACACTTTAAAGATGAAAGCCGTCCGCACCGGGTTAGGCACTGAATGCTCCTCAGAATTTTTACACGACTGAGAGTCATCCAGTACCTGACCGTGTGCAGCAGCAGCAGCAGCAGCGAACGCTTAACTTTAACGGGAGAGCACTTTAAGGCAAGCAGCAGGAAAACGGTGCCTCCTACATCTAGACATATTTTCCTCCCTCGATCATATGCTGGACAACTGCCAAAGCGAACAGAAAATATTTCAATGTGCTCACACAACCGATACGAGAGACAAAGCAACGGTCCGTCCGGTTCGCAAAGCTCCTCTCTGTTGAAAACCTAAGATAAATAGATTTAGGCCTTCTTCTGCTTTCTTCCGCGGTACGGGATATTCTTCTAGAGAGAAACAGTATCCCCACAATCCGATTTTAAAAACCAACGGAACAGAGGAGTAATGGTTGTGTACCGGAAAAATTCGTATCGGCGCGTTCTTAGCTGTCCTAATTCCTTTCCGCTTCACAAAACATAATCCTCAGAGCACAAACCAACACACCGCTCCTACAGCATTGAAATGGTCATTTTATGCATGCAAGCATCGGGCCACACAGAGGAGCAAACCACCGCAGAGAGCTTTAAATGACCATTTAAACACGACCGATCTCAAACAAAGAGCTGCCGGGGAAAAAAAGCTTACACAAACTACAAGTGCATTTCTTAGAAAAAGTTAGAAGGATTGTGCAGACACACATCTTTGCATCAGGAAACACCGACTGACCTAATTGGTGAGGTGGCTTCTTTGTTGGAAAATCATTTGCAAATCAAACAAAATTCCACAATTCAAATCACAAACCAAAGAAAGCAAAAAAAAAAGGAAAGGAAGCTCATACAAACCTTGCAGGTGGAACTGTGTCTGGCACCATTTGTGGTCCTGCAGCTTGTCCAGCGTTAGCCTTTGGGCCGGGTTCGCCACCAGGATCTTTCGCAGCAGCGAGAGCGTGAGCGTGTCCAGCTTGCACCAGGGCGTTGAGGTAGTGTACTTGTTCTCCTTCCAGCAGAGATACTCCGCACACCCGGACGATGGTTGATCCCAGGGCAGTTCTTTTCAATTGGACAGCATACACAACACAAATGAAAGGAGAAAAATAAGAAACAGAAAAAAGCGCATTAATTAACGAAATTTGTGGCACGCATCATTCTGATTCCATAAATTCAATATTAATCGTCGTGTTGGATATTTTTGGCATTTCACAAAATGATACCTCTCTTTTTCATGATTTTTTTCTTATATTAATCGCCCAATGATGGATGTGTGGATGGAGGAAGATATTTGATTTAGCTGTGTCGTCGGGAACATTCAAACGTCCAATGACTTAAAAAAACAAAAACCGTGCATACAACAGTTGAAGAAGGACACAATTTAAGGTGGGATTATTGGTGGTGGTGATGGTGCAGCATAACATCGAACACATAAATACACTCGCGAAGCACAGTGCCCAAACAAAGCCATACACAGTGAGAAGACAGAGGAGATATATATATATAGAGAAAGGAGACAAGTGCGAAGAACGAAAAATCTGTAGAAAATATCACTTTCTTCTTATTTCCATAGAGCAGCAACACACACACACATTCTTATACACACACACTCTGATACACTTGTCACGAGAAGCTTAACGGTCGCGCGCGGCGTGGTACACGATTTTCGATTTATTTATATTCGATTTTATAGCGAAACATATTTTTATATATTTGTTTACATAGCACACACACACACATTCTTTTATCTTTCTTCGGAAAAGACTCGAGAAGACCCCCCTTCCCCCCCCCCCCCCAGAGAACCTTTGGTCTGTGTTATTTTTATTGCACTGTGTGATTTCTGTATGGTCAAAACTCGTTTGATAAGACCATGATAATATTCATCAACATCTATGTCCCGGTAGCAATTATCCATATCATATCAGCCTTCTCGAGTCTTCTACCCTTTCTTCTTCTTTAATTACACAGTTTAAAAAAATCTATAAGGAAAATATCGTGCATTGTATGCGACGAAAGCAGTAAAGAGATTGAATTACAAAAAAAAATATCCGTATCATTCTTAGTTTGCTCAAATAAAAGTACATACACAGTAAGAAATTGTTCAAAAATTATTGATTGACTGAAACATGTGTGAAAAGCGATGCACAATAGGCACACAAAAGGCAGCAGCAGCAGCAGCTGTTCGCATTCGCATTCCAAAAGTGTGTGTGTTTTCCTTGCACAAATAATCTCATAGAGAATATCGAATCGAGAAACACACACACGCACAAACAATACACAAATTCGAACAATAAATTAGCGTGAGTTGAAAAAGGAAAATGAAGATCAAAAGAGCAGAGCAAAAACAGCAGAATAATATGTATAATATATCACACATCAGCAGCAGCAGCAGCACATCACACTGAGAAACATAAACGCACAGCAACACACATACACACACGCGCGTATCTCGCGAGCCGGCAGCAGCAGCACATAATCGTAAGAAAACATTTTTAAAAAAATACACAATTTATGCATCGAAAAGAAAACCCGAAAGGAAAACGAGACGTACAAAAATCAAACACAACAAGTGCAGGTGTGGGGGTGCAGCAGCAGCAGCAAGCAATTCCCAGTTGGACCTCTGGTACTAAAGCTTTAGAGATATTACAATCAAAACAACATTCTACAGCTAGAATACCAAAGATACAGCCGGAAATTAATAAAAAAAATGGGGATTTTATAGAAGAAACACACACACACACACAGAAACACAAAAAAACAAAAACAAACAAACGGTGGCAGTTATTATACGTTCATATAAATTGTGTGTTTAGAGGGGGGATGTGGCCAGTGGTGGGTGGGTGGTGGGGGAGGTGGTGAGGGTGACAAACGAGCGAATAAACGAATGATGAAAACGGAGAAGAAGTACAAATCGCGAAGAAATTATGGAGCAAAAATACAAAATTAACAAAACACACGCACATACACAGCACACGGAGAGCACAAAAAAATAGGTAAAATACATAAAAATGTATATATAATAGTTAATAAACCGTAGAAGTGGAAGGAGCTAATTGATGGAAATGAAATATTTCAATTGAAGGACTTTTAACGATGCTATCTCTCATCTCCGCTTGATACAGCAGATGGGGTTCCAGTTGAAAGCGCAAAATTATCAACTCGTGTATATAGCAGCAACGGCGGCAAGCGGCAGATGCTACATGAAAACAGTCAGATGATATCGTAAAAGCGGCCATCAAGCTGTGCTAAGCTTTGTATTAAAATTTGTGGGCTAAAGAAGAGTAAAATAGGCCCACAAGTAGTAGAGCATGGAACACACACTCGAACGCAAGCTTTCGTGGAAGTGCACAGTGGAATGAGAACATGGCGAGATAGGACAACATGATTTAATTTAAAACTCACAGTTGTGTACACAAATTATGCAAGGCATTTTCATTTAGCGTGGTCAAGCGTTGTTGTAGTTATTACATATTTTTCTACAAATTTTTAGATAAAATTTTTATAAAGTGATGATTAAAAATTATTGTTACTAATTCTCAAAATTACTATTTTATCTAGTTTTGGTAAAAGGCTCGAGAAGGCCCCTCCCCCCGCTAGAATCTTTGGTGTGCAGTACTGTGGCCTCTCATTTTAATTGCACAGTGGGATTTTTGTATGGTCATAACTCGTTTGATATAAACATTGTGCATTGTTCCCTAATACTGTTACTGGACAGCGAGTAGAGCATGATAATATACATTGTAACAAGTGATTTGGAACAATATTATTCTTATTCTATGCCCGTTAACAAGCATCCATCGAAACTATGTTATGAACGAAACTATGGGAATTTAATCGAATAATAAGCAATTTTTCATTCGAATTCATTCAACCATTTTTAACCACAATAATAGAACACCGTGAAACTTTCGCTACGTGTACTGCGGATTGCATACTTCTTCTTTTTCCTTGGCACTACAACCTCGAGAGTCGTCCTGCCATTTGTCTTATTTTGACTTAATTTTACCCATAGTAAAGTAGTCAGCCCTACGTACGGGGAGGCGGTCGGGATGGGATTTGAACCCCGGTCCTGCCGTGTGAAGACCGGCTCCGCTGTCGCCTCGGCCACCGGATCGCCCGCAGACCGCGGATTGCATACATTCAGGCGTAAATCCTACAGTGCCTAACAAATTTTGTAAGGAGGGGGAGGGCCTCTCGATTCTTTTATCCTAGTTTTTTTTGTACCATCCATTTCATCAAGTTCATGAACTATTTAGTAAAAATATACTTCAGTACATTTTTTTTCATTTTTTTACGTTTAAAAATGATTTAAATAAGGATCAGCAAGGATTAAAATTATAATTAAAGTTATTAAAACCATTGAAAAAGTTAATAAAAACTGATAAAAAGTCTAATGAATACTTCAACAAACTACCATGACAACTTATAATAACTTTGAAGAGTTTTTTTTTGACTCAAATAACGTTTCATTTAAATATTACTATTATGTCCTAAATACTCTTGCACACATTACACCGTGAACTTTCACCCTACTTGCATTACAAGTTGCGCGCCGTACAACTTGTGAGCCTATTCTACGCCTTAGCCAAAATTTGTGTCTCCTTTTATCATATCAACTGATTATTTTATGAAAGACCTGCCGCTCCGTGTATCACCAACATATAGAAGAGTTGATGATTTTACTGTATCAACTGAAAACCACTGTAAATTGTTATGTATTTATTTTTTCGTTTATCACATTTATCAAGATCAAATAATTATTTATTTATTTATATTTTTAGGATTACGGTTTGACGCCGTATTGTCAAGATCAAATAATTAGTACGAAAAAAAAAATTGGGACACAATCGAGCAATAATATCGAATCAAATACACAGTAAGTAAACACACGAAAGCAGAAAAGAAAATGCTCTGTTTACATACATAAAATTATGTGCACAATAAAACGTTTCAAAAATAAGAAGATAGAAATACAAAGAAAAAAGGGAGACGACAAAACGATGAAAGGACATTCATATGTGTGTGAGTGTATTGGAGAGATTAGTACAAAGAGAAGATTATCAATCAAAAAGCACATTCATAGAAAACAGAGGTCAGTGTTCTTTTTATGTGTGAAAAGAGATGTAGATGAAGTTAGCTTTAAACAGAAAAGGACAAAAGGGCCACCCATTGGACAAGCTCGCCGGTGTGTTGTTCTGTTTAAGTAAATGTGGCTTCTCGTTTTATTTGTGGGGAAAAGCGCGGCAACAGCAGCAGCAGCAAAAAGCATATATAGCAAAACAGAGAGAACTCACCTCCGGCTAGCATGGTAACGAGGATGATGCCGCAGGACCACAGATCGGCCGGTGTCGCTCGGTACGGTTTTACCAGCACCTCGGGCGCCACGTACGGTAGTGTGCCACACTTTTTATCCAACAACCGTTCTCGGCCCTTCATTCTGCGCTCGACGGGTGAAGGTGAAACGGGCACATAAAATAGAAGGAAAAACGAAAACGATTGATATACCCGATTAGTGGAGACTGTGAAAAAGCTGTGTTCGCTCTCCCCGTCGAGGAGGAGCTGTGAAATCAAGTCGTTGTGTCCCCCCGGAACAGTGTTCCGTGGAATCAGTTTGTACCTAAATACCTAAACATGGTGGCCATCCCGAAATCCGATATCTTCACATTGTCATGCTCGTCCAGCAGCAAATTCTCGGGCTTCAGATCACGGTGCGCCACGCCGCGGGTATGCAGATAATCGACACCGGCCAGCAGTTGATTGAAGTACCGCTGCGCTTCCGGCAGTGGCATTCCAACGTCCGGCTCTGCAGATAGACAGACAATTAGAGGGGTTTCGTGTGATTGGAGTGGAGCTGCTGCTGTGTTTTGACAGCTCTCGACACATATCTTACCTATCCGATCGAACAGCTCACCACCGGCAGCATACTCGAGAAAGATGTACTCGATGTCGCCCTGCGTCCGTTTGCCGAAAAACTTCAAGATGTTTTGGTGCTGCAGAATCTTCTGTATACACACCTCCTTCTTGACCGAGCTTTCAGCGTCCGGATGCTTCTTCAGATCCACCATCTTCATCGCCACCGCCTCGCCCGACTGTCGGTTTATGAGCAGCTTCACTCTTTTTTTACAGCACAGATATAGATTAAATTAAACCAATGGGTACAAATCGGCTAATTTTAGACATTCCACAACACTTACTCGCCATAAGCTCCCTCGCCGAGCGTTTGCGCCAATGTCCATCCTTCGACAAACTCCCGCAGTCCAGCAGCAGCGGCGGCACCGGTGGTGGTGGTGGTGGTCTGTGATGAGGCCATCGTTGTCCTCTCTCTTCTATCTGCTTCGCCCAGCAGCTACGGCACTTTGAACATTCACACCTTCCCTAACCGCCGTCTCTCGTCGCTCGTCGTCGTTGTAGGTGGTCTGTCGGTGTGTTTCCCCATACACGCCACCGCCGCGCCTAGATTTTTTCCGTCTGGCTGGTACGATTCTATCGCGATTTGGCAACGATTCCAATATTATCATCACTCCGGTGGGGGACAAAAATAAAATCCAACTATCCCCCCTGGTGGCTTCGTCGGACACTTGGCCCTTTTAGGACATCGGCACCAATCAACCAATATTCTCAAGCAGAGAGAAAGAGGCCAGATCTTAATTGGTTTGTGATGCTTTCGATGGCCGTTTGGCAGCGAGCCACACAAACACACACACATACACGGTAGGAAGGATCAATCGAACCGATTTTGAGCCGATGACAAATACGGCACCACAAGCTCCACACTTCTGCACCTTTTTCTGTGTAAGACCGAAAGTCTCTCTCTTTGCCTCGGTGTATCTGTGAGTCATCTAGCGGTTGATGGTGTATTTTAATATTGATTAACGCGTTGTTCCAGGCTCACCAGTGTGTGCCTTAATGTAACTGGTTCCTTCTTGGCAGGGAAGTTCAAAGCTAGGCAGCAGCAGCAGCACAGACTCTGTTTGACCTTCGGTAAACGAACTGACGCGCGATGAAGCACATTCAGATCCAGACTCCCGTCGTTTTACGAAGCGGCGATGCGCAGAGCACACACACCTCTCTCTCTCTCTCGCTCTCTTTCTGCTAGCTGCTTTCACCTTGCCTTCCGCGCCAATCTTGTGTTCACGTGTCGCGCGCGCTTGAACACTTCGTCCTTTCGTGGTGCTCACCACCTTCAACAAATCGAGCTCATCACTTACAGACGGCGCGGCATGCGACAATGATAGAAGATAGCGGCGGCAAGTCTCCGACTGCTGCGTCCCCGCGTGTCTGGGCTCTCTCTCTCTCTCTCTCCCGTTTGCTTGGCCACTCTCGCGCGCTGCTGTTATCTCTCGCGCTCGCAATTTTGCGTGGGCGTGTGAATAATTTGCTGTCAAACGCAGGATGATATCCCGCAGCCGCCCCACAGGATCCTCCTCTTGATGTATTCGCCAGAGAACCTCTACTGGAGAATTAGCGCAACATCATGATATCGAGGACTCATCATCGGAGAGACTCTCCGACACGGGAAGGATGCCGCTTATAGTAGATTGGAGGATAATTGTTCTTCGCCAACATCGACCTCTGCCTGCCCACTTGCTGCTGATTTATGGTGCGGCGGTATGGGGGTTTGCTTATGAAAACGGCGAATTTACTGCGAATAGTTCGATGTCGTCGTCCATTAGCCCCGTTTTCAGCTCACCTTTCTTCTCTCCTTTCTTGGAGGGGGCCCACCACGGAAACAGATGTTGCCAGGATTGGTGTGACGGCTCTCGCTCTCTTAGCGATATAGCCTCCTTCCTTTATTGCCACGGCATTAGGGTAGAGAGAGGTGGATGAAAATTCCTCGTTAACAACGGCACACAAAAGAGAGGTGGGATCGATGGTTTTTGGTTGCGGGTGATGAAAAATCCTTACCAGCTTCAGCTCCCCTCACTCCCCCTTCTTCACACACTCGGACGGTCCGGGACTCTGTGGCAAAAGGGATCGCGGCGCAGGCACAAATCGACCGATAAGGACACGGCAACTCTCGGCCGCGTTTCCTGCTTTCGCTTGACTCGAGAATTACATTCGCGCTTAGTCTTCGTTGCTTATCGCACTTGTCTCATTTCCTAGATGCCGAGACGTGCCCGCCAAGGAACAATCGATCGGTGTGTTGTTGTGGTGATTGTGAGGGGTGCCGCAGGCCGATGTTCTGTAAAAAGAAATGAACAGAAAACACAAAATAAAACTTTTAGAAAAAGAAACCAATTTTTTACTCTTACTCTGCTTCTGCAATATTTTTTCAATAACTCCAATAGTAACATATCCCCCAAACTAACTAGGTACATCCCGTGGCAACCAAACTCGAGTGAAACTTGCTTCGATTGGCGCTTTTACCGTCCCGATCATATAAATCAGCGATTACTACCTAGCCCAGGATTGCCCCGTGGACAGAGGGGAACGGGTGACACGGGAGGTAAAATAAACGGAACCCCCACACATGTCACACACCACTAGCACACCAGAAGTTTGCTGATAGAGCATATGTAATAAGATATATGGGAGCCACCGCAAAAACGGTTTTACACACCAGACCAAACGCGCCGAATGCGCGCATTAGGACGACGACGGTGGAGTTAAGTTTTTGCAACGTTCACGGAAAACATGCCGGAGTCAGTCACAATTCCGAACACCTCCCCCCGATGAGAAGAAATTGTGTGCCTGGTGGCGCATAAAAGGGTTAAGGCCAAATTTTCGTTTGAATAAATAGTACAGAACGAGAAACAAATCTTCCAGTAAACCCTTTTTCACACGTAAAAAAATTGTATCAATTTTCTCACCTTTACTCCCGCCCTTCGAATGTTCGATCCGGGGACCCTTTCTGAACACTCCAAACCACATGGCCACATGGCAGCATATTGGGTATTTCACAATGCGGGTAAATTTGCTACCGGACCGTTTGGATGCGGATATTTCATCACAACGACGCTCTTCAATATTCGTGGCAACATGCATCACACATCGAGGTAGTGAACGCACAGCAAGCAAGCAAGACTGGTCTCGATTTTCCCGCGTCAAAACAAGATTTTTCAGCATCCGCCATCATCATCATTTGCATTTGTGTGCGGCACACACCCGGACACGGGACGCACCAAGAAGGATAACGCACAGCGAACAACGCAACTAGCGGCTTGAAGGATTTGTGGGAGTCCTTCGAAACAAACAGGACGGACACACCAATGCAGTTGAAAACCCGCCATTTGTTGCCGCGATTGGCATCACACCACCACCTTCCTGCAGAGGGCTGGATGGTGCCGCGCACACACTGTTTAACATGACGCTGCATGCAAATTACACAGCAGGCTAGGGAGTTGATTAGCGCAAAAACGTGCGAATTAGTGATGGGCGGATTGATCCGAACCTACTGGGTCGGGGAGCCATCCGTAGGCGACCCGGAGGTGCTAAGAGTCCGGCTTTACCCGTAGCTACAGCAATCGGATCGGATCGAGTACGACGGGTTGACACACCCCCCCACGGGTCGAACTCGATTCCTATAGGAACAAACACGATTCCGGGATCGATTCGTCAAGAGAGTCATATGACCCATCACTAGTGTGGAGACGCAACATTTTGGCTAGCTTTATCTCCCTCACTTGTTCCCGAAAGTTGCACCACGCATAACACCAGCGTATATCGCATTTAGTGTGCGGAAAAACCGGAAAGCTTTTTCCTCAATTGTCAGAAAAGACAAGCTAATGTACTGCTGCCGACTGTCCGGTGTTGCATGTGAAGACAAACCTTCAACCTTATCATCGCAAGAGAGAATGAGAGGTAGACGAATATCTCCACTAGATCCTGAGCGCTATTATTTAGCATTCCACTAAATCTTTTATGACCGTTAAATTAAAAAAAAAATAAAACATTTTCTTCTTATTCTCAGGCTCTACCAAAGCCTTTGGAAGTCTGGCCTGCCATTTCCAGCCTCCTTACTGGTGCAGTCTTCTCCTGAGCAAAAACCGGAAGGCACATTTGCACGCCAAATCATATTCCACCGAGAGTAGAGGTTGATAAATTTGATCCGGAATACCGTAGCAAGGCGGGACAAAAATCGGAGATGATGTTGGAATAGTGACACACACCGCACAGGAAATGCCTGCCAACGGTTATCTATTTCCACTGACGATGCAAAACGATGAATGCACCACAGGCACACACGGTGGTGGTGTCCTATCTACGTGCTTATCGCAGCAAATTCCCCGACCACACCGTAGAAGATTGCTACCGGGGGAATCGTGTTAGCATCATCAGTCTACAAGAGACTCGTGCTTCCCTCGCGTCAAGTATTTCCAGTTCCGGTGTATCGTGTGTCTCTGCTTTCGTCTGTTTTATCTATGTCTAGATTTAAGGTGTGTTAGACGATTCGCATTCGAACAGATTACACCTCCTAGCAGAAGAAAAACTACATTTCTTCTCATTCTCTCTAAAAATAAGAAAAAAATGTCAGTTAATATTGAATAGACCAATTTCATACTAATGCTGCTACATTGCGTCGTCGTTTGGCATATCTGAGGGAATCGCCAATTTTAACATCACCCGACGACCACTGGCTGGCTGTACGAGGGGGATGCTTTTTCTCTTGTCTCATTTGCATTCAACCCACTTTCAGGAAGGGGGAAACACACCAGCGCGCGTATGGAAATGAAACGTTTCCCCTCCCTCTTGATCATTCCACCACCTTCTTTCTTCCCTCGCACAAGGATCCTGAAACGATGAAAAACCTGAACCAACACTGCTGGGATCTTTTCCTTTTCCATTAGAGCGCTCCAGACTTCTCTCGCGCCTCGAAACGATAGCCACCAGCAGCAGCAGGGTTGAATTTTCCGTTCGCATGCGCCGTGACACATTCGGACCAAAAAGGCAGGACACACGCACGACGGACACATGGCGGATCTCTTGGTTCCAACACCAATTCAGAGAACCGGTCGCGCTCTTACCCACCCACGGCATTAGTGTTGGTTATGATTTTTCTCTTTTCACCTCAATATATTGACTACCAAAAAGGGTGATGATTTCAGTGTCTACACTTATTGAATTCCATTGGAAAAGTGCATACGGAGGTTGCGCTGCTATACACATTTGCGAAACTGCATCACAGATAATACAGACCAAAATTCAAGGTTATTCAACCGGGGCCTCCTTCGATCGGAAATGGTGCGTGTGAGTGTGTGGCGCTGTCTCTCTATCCTCTCTCTGGCGCTCTTTTTTTTACATTGAGAGATTGTTTCTCTTGATTTGAAACACTATACCTTGTTTTCTAATGAAAAGCAATCATTTATAATGTAATTTACTTCCAGTTACGATGGCTGACAGCATCCAGCCCAAGGAATCACAGCTTTTGAGTTCGAAAACAGTTCAGTGTGCCCACAGCATCCACAGCCAGCGAAACTTTCCCAGAGAGCCTCATCTCGTATGCCCCCACACGGTTGCTTCTAATTGTTCTTTTTTCCTCGCGGTCTCTCTCTCCCTCTAGCTTGTTGTTCTTACTCTCCCAGTAAAAACATGCACACACACACACATAAACGCTTGGAAACTTCTTTCGCCACCAAACCACCCTCCTCAGTGGCTCGCCGCCGATGACTTTCTGGCCGTTGAAAAAAGAAACCTGTTTCAGTTTTTCTTTCCTACCACTTTCTTCCAACAACGTTCTTCAGTTAATCTTTACGCGATAGGAGGATGCTGCTACAAGGGTGGCACGGGGTTGGGGGTGATTGGTTTAACGCGTATGTGAAAAAAAGGGTCACAAAATAATCGCTTGTTCTCGGCGGCTATGCTCCATCACCCATTTCGCGGCACCCTCCCAATCACCCCACTCCCCCCCTCGCCACATTAGCGTAGCGGAATCTTTTTTGCATTCATCACATCTCGCCAACAGAACGCGCGTTGGGGAAACAAAATCATATCCATGGCAACAACGCGTTACACTAAGATTCAAGACAGAGCTTTACATTTAACCGAAAATGCATTAGTGGAGGGGTGAAGGAAAGATTTCAAATTTCTTTCCCAACTTCATCGCCCACAAGGCGTATGGTGGCGAAAAGTGTGAGCAAAACTCGTTTCTAGTGGCGTGGCTAACAAACAAAAAAAAAAACATCGCGTTTTGCGTTCATTGCTCCGTTTTGTTATGTTCCTCGTTTTAGTTTAACCGAACGGCGGTGGCGACGGCGTAGAGATCATTTTTTGCCAACAACTACCACCCTTTTTCTCGTGTGTTATTCTTTCTCGCTTCTTTCGGTACAATATTTGCAACATAATACAGCATCTTGAGTTGAAAAGCATCACTTCCCCCCGGGGCGTGTGTTAATCCCACCCGAACACTCAGCTTCCATCAGTCTTAAGTTTTCTTCGCGACTCCAACAATCCACCACAGCAGTTATGCGCGGATATATGCTTCTCTTATTCTCTAAATTCTAATTCTCTAATTCGCTGTTAAGAAGTAATGAGAGGAACATTTCTTCGCCTTCATTTTCGCTTCAATCTTTGATATTAAGGGGAGACAATATTTCCCAACACATGTTATACCACCATTCTTGTTTTGGAATACTCAATGGTTTCTAACACCCAAAGCCCATCAGAAAATCATTTATCCGTACTAAAGATTGTATCTGTGTCTGCTGTTAAGGAAATGGTAGCCAGAAACATCATCGGGACGGTCCGGTGGCCGAGGCTACAGCGGCGCCGGTCTTCACACGGCAGGACCAGGGTTCAAATCCCATCCAGACCGCCTCCCCGTACGTAGTAAGGCTGACGACTTTACTACGGTAAAATTAAGTCAACGAAAGCCAGAAATGGCAGGCCGAGACCTCTCGAGGTTGTAGTGCCAAGGAAGAAGAAGAACAAGCCAGAAACATCAGGCCATGATCTCAAATACTCTCTCTTTGGAGTTGGACCGATCAAATGAGGGTGGCTACCGGCGAATAGATGAAAACAAGAGCACTAAGCGCACTACAGATTTATCCTGATGCTGATGACACCCTCATACAATATCCTAAGGACTGTTATGCAACCCCGATTGTGTGCCAATTGAAAACCGCACGCAATCTTAATGACTTAAAATAGGACTTCTTCCTAAAACGAGTGTCTGGGGGGTCCGCCACCTTCACTCCAGGCGCGTCCGTTGACATACGCAAACGAACACCACAGGAAATCAAAACCACACAGGCTCAGCACCACTCCAAGACACGAACGGGAACGTGCAACAACACCCCAAGAATGGAGGAAAGTTGACTCCACCGAAGAAAAGCGCGTGAAGGAACAATCTAGAGATGAAGAAAAAAGGAAAGGCCTTATAACCTCCCAAAAACAAAAAGAATCAACACAACACCACCAAGCATGATTTCGAAAACCCAAGTGTAAAGAGGGATCTCGTGTCGCCGTCGTCTGCCTACTCGATTGTTGCCTGTGCACGGCCTTAGCAACACACACACGAAAACTTCAACATGGATTCGCGCGCGCGGATGTGGAGAAAACCCCATTCTTCTCCATTGCTCTTGGTGCGCGCGATCACTGGGGGTTAGAAAATCGGGTGAAAGGGGCAAGATAGAACAACCTGGTATGTGTCTGGTGTGTGTGTGGAGATAGAGCGGGAGAGAGTGAGTGAGAAAACGATAGCGAATGAATACACCGACGAAAATCAGAACCTGAGAGAGAATGAGAGAGAGAATAGTTGATGATGTCTCGCACGCACTATGGCTGCTGGGATGATGGCTATGATGATGATGATGATGGTGGGACGACGAACACACACACCAACACACAAAACACAATATGTGCTTGGTGGCGGCTTTGTGTGCGCCTGCAGAAGGATAATTAAAATCGCGATTTTAAAACGAGCACAAGAGCACTCTGTTGCGCAGAACGGAATGATTTCCAAGGGGAGCTCTAGCAGCTATCTGAATGAAGCTTCCTCATTGCGGGTGAAATAAATGTTGAGCGAAAAGTTACCACCGACGCGCCATGTTGTAATGGAAAAGGACGAAGAAGCCAGCTGATGTTTCTTCTTATTTCGCTGAATTTATAAAGAAAATATATGGAGTATGACACCCCAAATTGAATTCTTCTTGAAAAAATATCTAGAGAAGACATAAGAGCTTTCACCCTGGGACTAAATCTTAACCTCAGAAAACCCAAACTCACCTGAAAATCCAACGAACGTCCAATTCACATGGTGTAGGGCTTCATAACCAACTTCATCCAACACCCATCCCCAGCCAAGTAGCCATGATAGTCGAGTAGAGAGTGTTTCCAAGTAGCCTTGCCGTGTGAGCCCAAATAAGTTTGAACTTCACGCTGTTGCTCCTTTCCTAGAGGCACACGCGCTCTCTTCGCGAGGTCGAGATCAATCCCAGAGACAGCCATGAAAACTGTTTTCTGGGAGTCTTTTCCGAAATTTTACCACAATCCAGACACAACTGAACCACGCGCACACACTGTCATTTTAACCACACACACACACAGGCGAAAATAGGGAACACCTTTGCCTCCTAGTTTAGTTCCATTTCAAAATTCGCAAGGTAGGCGGCGGCGGCGTCGGTGATATTGAACGTCTGACGACTCCATATACTTTTACCGACATTTGACTCCTAATTACATTTTCTCCGCGTGCGCACACACACGCACACACCAATGCACACGCTCCCATACGGTGTTCCGAATCTTTGCAACGTGATTTAAGAGCTACCGGCTTCTATCATCATTACAACTCTGCTCTCACACGCCATTATGTTTTTTCGACCCGGGAGCTTCTTTTTCCTGCCTAACTGCTGCTGCTGCTGGATGCGGGTCTTAGAAAGATTACCCGGCCTAGTGCGCATCTGAGGAAGGGCGAACCGCAGCAAGGGGTGCTAATCAAACGCGATAGATAGCTGCTGCTGCTACTGGTCTTAGCTACAGTTCCTATTATTTTATGCCGGGTAGCACCCATTTTCCAACTAACCGTGCAGAACAGCGATGATGGCCGCCGCCGCAACAGTACCATGCACCGGAGCACCATTTGCAGTAGCCACCGACGCCGCCATCACTGTTGTTCTTCACTTTGCAACATGCTGCCATCGTCGCCGTCCGCAGTAATTAATATGCACGCAGCTCTTCAAGCAATTTGGGAGGTTATGAATTGTTCAAAAACTTTGCCTTCCTCCTTGCTGAGTTGAGGGCACACCGAAAACTAAGAACGCACGCGCGCACACACACGGGGCACTACCAACGTCTGCACTGCACGGGAAAAGAATGAAAAGCAAACCGAGGCCAACGGGCGTTTTTGACAAATGGCTGTCGGTGAAATAGCGAACGAGAGAGAGAGAGAAAGAAAAGGGGAGAGAGAACGTTTTTTTCTTTTCATTTTCTCCAGAAACCAACAAAACTTTGAGAGAGCTCTTTACGAACTAGGCAGCACACACACTCACACACTCGAACTTCTTTGAAAGAAAGCGAAACAGCGAACAAAAGAGTACCTGCGCACACAGTTGAACAAACAAAACAAAAGACGGAAAGAGAGAACAAAAAGAAACTTTCAAATGGTGTGCGCGCATACAACACACACACGCTGCTCTTCTGACTGTTCGTTGCCAAAGATAAAAGGATTTTGCTCTGTAGAAGAGCACAGGAAAAAGAAACTCATACACACACACACACACACTCGGTCTGCCGGTAAGAACAAAATATTCTCTCACACTCTCTCATCCCTCTCGCACGAACGAACAAATTGTTGCTCCCATCCCATCGCTCCGGTATAGCGTGCATCTCACTCACACCTTCGTGTATTGCGCGGCGGCGGCGGCGGCACCAGCTTCTTCGAGGCCGACCTTTTTCCTTTTGCTGTTACCGGTCATTTTTTGGATTTGATTTTGCGTCGTCGACGAAAAACTGGATTGTCAACGTGCGTTTGTGTGTGTGTGTGTTTCGCTGGAAGTGTGAACGAGATGCCTGACGGGAATAGCGCGCGCGCGCGTTCGTGCCCGGCAAAATGCATGTATGTGTGCGTGTGTGCGTGATGAACAATGGCTTCTTCAGAGAAGCTACACGCAGAGCTAAGAATGAAACAAAAGAGCCAATGCAAGCAAAAATGTGGCTGATTTCAACCGAGTACCAATTTTCCAAACTATTTTGTGTACCAAAGCGGAAGATAAAATGAAGGAAAGATTCAGATAAAATGTAGGTTGAGTGCAGCACGTGAGGTTGCTTTTCTCCTGGCGTACGCAGCACTACTGGACACACACCACAAGGCCCTTGTCTCTTGCGGCTTTTGCACGGCAATGTTCCGTGTGCGCGCGCGCCCATTTCCCTAAACACCACACAGCAACAATGTCAACTGAGCAAGCCTGTGCTGTGCTTCTATCTCTATGCAACTGTGCGCGACGTTCCAGAAGTCCCGGAACCCTACCACCCTAGTCGGGGATAATGACGACTTCATTCCGCCTCAAAGGGTTCCGGTACGGCTGTACCGCTTAACCTAAAATCAAGACCGCCCGCTATACATCCCAAACCGATCCCGAAGCCCAATTTAGCGCTTACCTTTGTTGTTTCGCCAAACACGCGATGCACAGGAGAGTGTTCCAATATGCTTATCTCTTTGCTGCGTTCCGCTGCGCCGCCGTTGTCTTCAACGTCATCTATAGAAGAGCACTCAGTTTCCATGCGATGGGAGGCGAAGGAACAATAATAACAGCGCTACACAAAACAAGATACTGCAAACCGGACACGACACGCTTAATACTAATTATATACGCACTGTACAGAACACACACACACTCGGCCAGGCTGAAATTGTCCTTTTCAACGCCTGGTCCCTCGATCGCAGTTGCTACGTTCTTCCGGAAAGCATAATTCGCCAAGAGATTCCCGCGCGCAGACCGTGTGCGGCTTGGTGTGCCGGTGAAAAATCAATTTGCTTCTTCTTGGTGCGGTATTCATGCTTGACGTTTTGCCGAACAGCGGTGTCAAACGATGACATTTGACGTTTTGACAGTTGCCGGCCGGATTGTGTGCGTATGCCTGGTGAGTGATGTGTGAAAGATAACCGTTTTTGCGTAAAAAAAACAAGCAAAAACAGGTATTCAACTGTTTCCGCCAATGAAAAATCTAATTTTTATCTGATGAAGGTTTTTAAGCGGTATTTTAGCGACATGAAGCGAAAAGCACAGTGATGGAATTGTTGCCGCACTGGGCACCCTTTTTTGCATGACAATATTATGACAGTTCGCACACACCTAACCTCAACACGAGCAAACACAGAAAAGAAACCGCTAATCTCGTACGCTTGTGTTGTAAACAAATCGCCGACACGACTCGCTGCTAGTTGCACCCGTTCCTGTTTCGTCGCACTAATACACGGTGTATTGCCCACTCGGAAATCATGTCGGAAAAGAAAGTAAGTTAGATTAAGCGGTGGCAGTGCAGTTCATAACGCTAACCTATTTTGTCTTGCTTCCAGTCTGCACCATCCGGTAACTCCACTGGTGGTGGTGGTGGTGGCGGCGGCGGAGGCGACAATAAAGAAAAACGGCGAAAGGAATCCATTCTCGACCTGAGCAAATACCTGGAGAAAACGATCCGGGTCAAGTTTTCGGGCGGTCGGGAAGCGGCCGGCGTGCTGAAAGGTTACGATCCACTGCTGAACCTGGTGCTGGACAATACGATAGAGTTTCTGCGCGATCCGGACGATTACAAGCTGGCGGACGATACACGGCACCTCGGTTTAGTCGTGTGCCGTGGCACATCGGTGGTGCTAATCTGTCCGCAGGACGGTATGGAATCGATACAGAACCCTTTCATCGCGCAGGAAGGCTAGCGTGGACGGGCAACCGTGCTGTGAGGCGTATCAACAACAGGTTTTCATTTTTCGCAGCTTTTGTTTGTTTTGCCCTTTACACTCGTGCCCGGAGTAAAGTTATACCCTATTATTCGTTACACCTGATTCCTTCTCAACTTTTGTTTCCCATTTTCATTAATTTTCTCTATTACTCATGCTCATGTTTATCAGTTAACCATACTCCCCCCGCCAAGCTCACAGCGGTGGAAGAAAATGATCCTGGCGACGACAGGAACAGGAGAAGAAACAGACTCGTTTACGGCAGATCGGTAAATCGATCGAATTTATTAACTTAGCCTTAAGTAACCTTACTTAAAACATTCTTCTGCTAGGAAGTCGTGCGCGCGTTCCCGTCACACCAGCACAGGGAGCAACAGTAGTAGTTGTAGCAGTAGCGACTTCCACCGCTGGGCTTACCAATAGTTGTTAAAATTTGTAACGCAAATGAAGTTGAAAGGGGGCATCGCAGAGTAGCCGGAAAGTACTACCGAACACACAAACTAAATTCTACTCGGTGTTGAGCTATTATGCTTGTAAATAAATTCCAAACAACGCAAATCACGCTACCACTACACAGTCCCGCTCTCTCTAGTCCAATCCGAACTCGTTCCGGATCCAGGGATACTGGGCCGGACACTCGTTGCAGGTGGAAAGGTAGCGATCCTGCTGCAGGACGCGACTGTGAAGCTTGCAGGTTCGGGGCAGATTGCAGGCATGTTCCTGCGGATCGAGCTGCTTCGGTCGGCACTGCCACGGTTCGAAGTGGCCGAGCTGATTGGAGGTGGTCGGATTGCGCATCCACTCGATCGCCTGATGGTTCGTGACGAAGTACACGTCCGGATACTTGGCCATATCGTCGAGGAATCTCTGCAATAACGATAAAAGAATGTGGGTAAGTAAATTCAACCCACGAATAATTCCCTCCATGCTTACCAGGAATGCATCCAGATACTCCTGCTTGCGGAACCACGTGGAATGGAAGTACAGCCCTAGCGGTGCCCGGTTCGTGTGATAATGGCGCTTAAAGTTGTGCACAAACATCCGGTACACGTCCTCCCCGTTCATGTGCGGCGGGCAGGTGTCCACCATGCCGCACGTATACTCGCCCGCCTCCAGCTGATTCATGACCAGCTCCCAGATGCCCGGATAGCTCCGGGAAGGACAGTACTGATTGTTCCCATTGCAGGCGTGTGGCATCTTGTAATCGAGCGTGTAAGGCCACAGCGGTGGATTCGAAAACGGAGCCACCATCGACGAATCGTACACGAAGCCAAACTCCTTCATCATGAGAAACTGCCTGTTCCAACCGACGCGCAGAAACGGAACCCGCATCCCACGCAGCTCCTCCATCCGGACGTTCGAAAATCGGTTGATAATGTTCGCCTGGCCCACCATCTCGTCGAACCAATCCTCGATCGTAGCGTTGCGGGACCACCACTCCTCCGGACCCCGGTGCGTGATCGAGTGGACCGCAATCTCGTGCCCATCGTTCCACATCCGCTGCACCTGGGCGTAATTTGTGTACTGATGCGATATGAAGAACGTCGCCCGGATCGGACATCCGTTGGGATTTTTGCGCGCCGGTGTAAAGAGTTTCTCCGTGTACAGTTCCCAGTTTTCGAAGTTGATTGCATCGTCGAACGTGAGCAGAATCATCTGCGGCGTGTGGTAGCGTTCCAATCGTCCCGGGATGATGGTACCATCCTTGGAGCAGAAACAGTCCGGCAGCTCGCACACGGACAGGTCGCACGGGTCGGCTGCATTCGGATCGTTCTCCACATCGCACCAGCCTTCGTCCGAACCGTCCTCACAGTCGACGGAACCATCGCAGAAGTATTCGTTCGGCAGGCAGGTTCCATCGCCGCACCCGAGCTGGGATCGTTCTTCGCATTTGGCATTCTCCAGGAGCGGTTTCGGAACACGGGCCTCTGGAAAACGGACGGAAGGAGAAGGAGCATTAATTATTATGCTAGAAAAGACCGTTGGCGTTGGAGTGCAGGTCTCATGTCATGCGAATAAATCGGGAGGACCCAGACCCTGAAAGTTGTCTCTTCAAGTTGCGCATGTCAAACATATTACAACGATCGAAGCAGTCTGGGCTAAAATGTAACTCGCATCTTCAGGCGTTACTATAGAGACGAAAATTCAAAATTCTTGCCATACCTGCAGTCACGTCACAGTTGTCCACGTTCTGCTTAAAGTCACAGATTTGCCGCGACACATCGAACAGCAGCCCGACGGAACATTTGAACTCGAACACTTCCCCGTCGAGGCACAGATAGTACTTCGCGCACTCGGTATTGGTCCACATTTTCTGCTCCGGTCGATCAGGATTTCTGCCGTGGAGAGAGAGAGAGCACGAGACAATTAGGTTATCTATTCCAACAGAATGCTATCGAGAAGCTATCTGCTGCACGCCGGTATAGTTTCCACTCAACAGTCGTCTAACCGACCGAAAGAAAGGGCGGCAAATCAGAGCCGCGAACGCGCCAAACCTTCCCACCGTTCGGGGAAACGATTGTTGGTAATCGTTAAGCAGGAAACCACCGCTCATCAACACTGACCTGTAAAACCGTCCATCCTCGAAGCAGGGAACTGTGTTTTTGAGACTCCGCTTTACCAGATTGCCGCCGTGCGCTGAAAGTAAAGAAAGAAGCGAGCGAAGCCCGTCGGGTGAGTGTACAAGATGGCGCTGAAACCCTTAAGTAGCCAGTCTGCTGGCAGACAATAGTAAACAAAACAATCTTAGGCAAATGCTCAATAAAACAAACGGTTTTCCTAACCTGCAGCAGGCAAGAGCACGTGGTGGCCCTAGCACTATATTGTTCCTCCAGTTGGAAGCAAACAATATCGCCCACAACTTCCTAATATGGCGGCGAAGAAAAATTGAGGTTAACGTGCAAACTCTCGTGCGCACTCGCCAAACTGAATAGTGATGAAGGAAAATGGGTGGTTGGAAAAGAGCGTTTTTTTTTTTTTTTTTAATGAGCACCGCTTTTATAATGATTGCAATTTATGCTAGAAATTCTCTTTTATTAAAGGGCAATAATGATCTGCTGATCGACGAGCGGGAGGCAAAGATGTTATCTCGAATAATGTTTTCGCAAACCAGCGCTTACTCGATTTACTACTGCACACGCTTGTAAAGAATACATTATCTTTACTTTCATTTTTATAAACCTCATTCAAACTATCCCGACCAGCTCAAGCTAAGCTTTCCCGGAGATGCGGTACAACGCATGACGAGTACTGTTTCTGTTTTACGAACTCGCTGAGGTGTTAATTTAATCATTTCAACATTCAGCAACCGGTATGCATGCGTGCGGTTGCGAGCATTCATTGTTGCCGGAGAGATGAGATCGTTGTTGTTGTTGTTGTTGTTGTTGTTGCGTGAACCCTCCGAACCGTGACATCCCATCCCGTGGCCCGTTATAGAAGCGCAGGGCGTGCTGCACCAGCTGACTGCCGTTTTGTGTCATATCCGACCAACGCACATAGGCACTTTTCTGGCTTTTGTGTGTGTGTGTGTAATTATTATGAAACAGTTAGTTAGAAGTACTTGCACCACAGTTTTAGTTAATCAGTTCCACAACGAGATGCTTTAAATCATATAAAATGCCTAGCTATATTCTTCATTACAAATACCCGTGGCACGATTCTCTAACGGTCTCTCCAATTTCTTGGCTTCGCGGACGACATAGACATCGTTGACAAGATGACAGCGAAGGTGTGTGAGGCGTACACCCGACTGAAACGTGAAGCAGCTTCGAGACCGCACGAAACGTGAGATCTATCGCACACTGATTCGCCCGGTGGTCCTATATGGCCACGAGTCTTGGACCATCCGAGCGGAGGATGCAAACGCTCGGGGCGTGTTCGAGCGACGCATCCTCCGGACCATCTTTGGCGGTGTGTGAGAGTGGCATGGAGTGTGGAGGAGAAGGATGTACCACGAGCTTGCTGAGCTATAAGGCGAACCGGACATCCTGACGGTGGCGAATACGATGGCTGGGGCATGCGATGAGGATGCCGGACTCATGCCCCGCCAAGAAGGTATTCGTCAGCGACCCTCAGTTCGGCACGAGGCATCGGGGAGCACAGCGAGTTTCTATGGCTACTGGATCAGGTGAAGGGAGATCTGTAGGAGATCGGGAGCCTACACGGATGGGAAACTGCAGCCAGGGATCGAGTTTCCTGGAAATCTATTGTCGTCAGGGCTCTTTAAAAGAGTAGGCCAGCTTGATGATGACCTAGCTACATTTTCCGAGATTTTCTTCAACAGTTTCGGAATTCAAATTTATTAGCGACAATGTAGCCGACGCTTGACATCTTTTGGGATTCCTGGAAGAGGTCTCTTGGATCCGACGTCAGCCACTGTAGCATCAACAGATAGGCAAGAGAGTCCTCAATATCCTTTTCCGGGTTACATCTTCTTTTTCTTCTTGGCTTAACGACCCTGCTGGGTCATGTCGGCCATCTAATGGCTTATTGGTCTTATTAGAATCACTTTGTTGGATAGTGCTTACACCATCACATGGGAACGATGGGGATGAGATTCGATTCCCGGTCCAGCTGGTTTAAGACCGTTGCCGTAATCATGTCAACCACCGAGCAGCTCGCTATCTCAGGCCTTTAAGACTCAAATATGTAGACCAGAGAATTATATGCGATTGGTTTTCATCTAACAGTGCATCGTAGTATTTTTGTTGAATAACCAAGAGATGAATTTGTTCCTCCATTACCGGTACGACTCATCATCATCACAGTGATAAACGTAATTTAAAGGCCTGTATGAACTGAACAGTACGGTTGTACATCATACCAAGCGTCCTACCGGTCTCGCAGTTACTCTTCTAGTCTTCCCTAATCACTTTCAGGTGTTGTTGGGTGATGTCGCTTCATCGTCGTCGATTAGATAACCTCCACCGAGTTCCGAGACGGGCAACGTCTCAAAGAGTCTTCCATCATCGCCGGTATGATGTTCAAGTATAATTACGACAGGTCAGCAAGGTGTTGTCTCCGTACAGTACGATCTTCAACACTTCCCTCTCGTAAAAACAAAAACAAAACCCGTGAGACAAGACGCAGCAGCAGCAGTGATTTAACCACCAAACCGTAAGGGGGACAATATTTAAAATCAATTTTCACATTACACATGTGTGTGACATGTAGTAAGTGGAGTTGCTGGAGCTTATGGCAGCTTCAACAGTGCGCGTTGTTATGTCTCTTATGAGAAAGGCTCTTACACCCCGAACCTGAATGAACGTGGGAAAAACCGCTTCGCTGGAAGACTTCACCGAGCTGAAGGGAAAGGTCGGGTCCAACACGGCACATCTACAGCAAAATCGTACCACACACTATCACTGCTGCTGATCTTGTCGCAACCGGGCAAAACTGCATCTGTCCCGAACGAATGTGAAGTGAGTGTGAGGACAGGCGCAGTAGTAAAACAGGAAATGGCTGATCGTCACACTCGCTGGTGTCCACGCCCACGGGGTCGTCGTGGTCGCTTTGAAGAGGTTGGAAAATTGAATCACTTCTCCAACTGCTGCTGGTCTATTCCGGACCCGTGTACACACCGTCGACGATAAAGTAGCACTAGACGCGGGGCCTTCCAACCGTCGGGGGGTTTGTTTTTTAGCTGAGTTTTAATAAGCCTAACTGTCACCGGTTGAAAGATCGTGGTCGTTCCACGATCGAGCCAGAAAAACCGAGCAAGCAGGCACTGGGAGCAAGAGACCGGCTAGCGAATTTGTAATTCAATTTTCCATGTCACCATCGCTTTTTTTCCCTCTGGTTTCGCAGCCAGCCGGGCACCGCCGCGCTTCGGAACCGTTGGAAACTTCATAAATACCGTTGATCGGGAAGCCGGAGGAGGAAAACTCCGAGTGCGGAACGGGCCCCAGATGGTTCCAGTCTGATTTACATTCATACTCCTTCATCCCTCGGCCGCGTGGTTTCTCTTTTTTTCTACGCCTCGCAAAAATACACCTCCTCGAAGCTAGCGGCAGTAGATTTTCCTTCAGCCCAGGAGTGTCATTTTCCAACTTCTGGTTGTGTTTGTTTGCTTTTTCCAATCCTCCATCTCTCTCTCTCTCTTGCTCTCGGTTCCAACAAACGCCGCTCGATCGTTTACTTTAACGATTCATTAATTAATTATGGTCACGACGAGTGGCGGTCGGTCGGTCGGTCGGCCGGTTCTCCGGTGTGTTTTGCTTCGCGCGTCTCCCACTCGAGCCCGACCGTGTTTCAGCCCGCATTCGGTGGGGGGTGATTTTCCGAGAGTTTGTTTTTCTCGTTTGTTTTAACACTTTAGCGCGGTACAAACGGAAGGTTGTTTTTCCGTTTTCGTGTGTAGCATTCCCACTTGCTTCATCGCACCGCCGGTGGCCGGTAATGCGCGGGCTGCAGTTAGAAGGCCAATCGGTAGAGTGAAAACAAATAGAATTTTCCACTTATAGGCGAGTTATGGAGCGAGACAGAACTCGTGCCAGGTTTGATAGAATGGTTGAATAAAAACTCTGAGGATCGTTCTTATAGCTTATTTTGTAATTAATTTTCGAATCGGGATTTTGTGGAAGAACGGAACCTAAATATCTCTGAAACGTGGATTCAACAGCCATAACAATATGGAAACGAAAGCAGCAGCTGCTTGAGCAACTCATACTACCCAGCGATAGTTTAGCACGGTCTTTTTAGTCGTCCAGTATCATTCTCATAACATGATCAGCCTGCCAAAATCATACATTTGTAGTTCGTTAGACGCTTACTGTGCATCGTTCTCTCGAACTCTACATCGTCTCTGGGACTGCAAATGCTCTATAAAGTCCATACTTTAAGGAAAAATGTGTTGAGTCGTTGATTGTTGACTCCAGCTAACAAGCTGCCCTCTTCAGCGTATCTGAAGACTTGTAAGATCTGCCCTGGAAGCCTCAATATACAGCAGCAACTCAGAGTATATTATTCTAGGATGCTTCCCTCAGGAAAATGCCGTTTTATAATTACTCTCATAAGTTTTTATTACTATTATAATACTACCAGAACCGGGATGGCCCGTTATTCATACGGCAGGACCGGGGTTCAAATCCTACCCGTACCGTTCCGCCATAGTAAAGAATGACTATCCAACTATGCGGTATCACATGGAGTCGAGTAAGCCAGAAATGGCAAGCATGAACTAAGAGGAATAAGAGGTCGTTAAGCGAAAGAAGAAGAAGAATATCATTAAATTCTAATTTTTTATCGCTGTCTTAGGCATAATAAATTAAAAAAAAAATTACAATTTACTTAGGCAGCTCATAATATATACCCTCCACATATAAATGAATTTATCAGAAAGATAGTATGACTTATCTGGACATCTTACTTCTCTCTAAGTACTTAAGAATTCCCTGCCATCCCAACCATCGTTCCCTTGGCGAGGTCTGTTTAAACACACCGCGATTTGTAGAAACAAACATCTTCCTTGTTGCGTGCCGAGCGAGCGTTTCTGCTCAATATCCCCGAATCGGAAATGTTCCTGGCCCACAAAGTGTCTGCCTTCCCAGCCAAAGCACTTTTCCTATCACCCATCATTGCAATTGCACCCGCGGAAGACACACATTTTCTCACCGACCGAAGCATTTTTCCGGCCCAGCAGTGTTAAAAATTTCTCTTCCTGCAGCACGAAAAAAAACAGGTGTACGCATACACCTGCCTTTCCATCTGTCCGTTTGCTCCGGTTCCCACCATCCAGCGAAATCCCACGAATGTGCTCCCGGTGCATCGACGGTTGCAAGTGCAACTGCAGTTGGCCGTTTTTTTTTTCACGTTCACCTTTCGAGCGAGTTTTCTAAATTCCGACTTAAACGCCATGAAAACTAGCCCACACACGCGTGGTCGAAGCAGTTTTTTTTTTTTTTGGGGGGGGAAAGGGCGCCATTTTTGACACACCCGATGCAGTTTTCTGCCACAAACGAATCTCTGCTACCTGCATGCTCGAGGTAGCGTCGTACCGATCGGATCTATGCAAAGATAATCCCATCACCACCACGCCTTTATCCCATCCCCAATACCCTAGGCGCCCCATCCCGTCCCACGTACCGTTTCCAGTGAAAGTGACCGCGAGCGTCAGCAGCGTGTAGCATAAAAATAGACCCATTCCGGTTGACGGTTTTTTTTTTGTTCGTGCTCTGTGTATCTCGTTCCCGCACTGTTTCGCGATGCCCGCTCGGTTGACTTCCTTTTGGGCATTCAGCCTCTGAAAAGCGGTTTGCTGCAGGCGATGCTGATCTCGTTTTGAGAAATTATGTTGCACTTAAACTGCTGCTTATCATGATCACAACACACTGAACGCACACGTTCTGGAAGCTTTCCGATTTCACTTTTCTTCGCCCGAGATCCTGCTACTCCGGAAAAATCCAGCCCACTACAAATCCACCACAACCTATTCCCCGTTTTGAGATAGCTCAAACGGGCTGACAAAACGGCACAGCGCAAACAAACACGCGTATCAGACGTTTCGCAGTGCGACTTTTCCACTTTTACTTTCACCAGCCACGCGCGCCAAGAAGAGAGCACGTTTTGGTGGCTGAATGTTGCGGGTGTCCACTCGCGCGCGCACACCTTCTACTAATCCCTGACACCGCCTCCTTTCACTTCAGCGTCCGGACGCACCACAAGAACTGGTTTTTGGGGCCGCACTTTACGTTCAGGACCTTCGACTTTCGCTAAGCTGCACTGCCTAAGAATTCACGCTTTTGTAATTCAAATGCTTTGAAGAACACTACTTCAACTGTTGCTACTTAAAGGCGCGCGCGATCTCGTACACGATCTCGTCCGGAGCTACGTTCGAAGGCACGTGCGCACGCTCCGATCTCTCGCCGGTAAATGGGGGAGCATTGCAATTGAACCGTTAGCTTTATAACATCATCGCACCGTGACGCATGGCATGGTGCGCTCTGAGCATAGCAAACGCCGCAAAGAAAGTCGCGCGATGCTGGGAGAGCGAAGAGCGATGCGCGCTACTACTTTCTTTCTGCTGCTGCTGCTGCTTCTCGAGCATCCTATTGGTTCCGGTGCCAGTTCCGTGTGGTTGGAGGAGCTGTGTTTTCTTTGTGCTTTTCGGGTATCAACAGGGAGAATTTTTTTTTAAATGTCGTCAGTAAACTAAAGCTTTTATAAAATGCCAACCGAATTTTTCCTAAGTCAGGATTGCCCTTGGATCCTCCTTATGGTTGCCTTTTTGCTCAAACATCCTCTCACGGTTGTAAGCTCTCCTGTAGCTCCTCAGAATAAGCAAAGTGCGTATTGCAGATTTTGTGTTGTCCTAGGTCAGGGAACGACATCGCCGTTGGCGCTGCGTCGTCGTCGTGACGCTCGCGCCAGAAAGTGGTTTAATTGCTGTTTTGCCGTCTTCTTTCGTGTTTCTGATTCGGTGTTGAGTTTGGTGATCATTTCACTTTTCATTTCATGTTTCGTTCCACAGGGGATCAGATAAGCGATTTGTGGATGCAGAGATACCGCCCTAACGGATGCTTCATGTGAAGATCATTGGTAATGCAGATTTTATATTGGATTAAATAGTCGGGATAAGCTCAATACTAATACTACCTTATTGTACTCTTCTTGGAATAAGGTACAGCGATTCTAAAGGAACGTATGCCGATGATCTGCAGCGGATGTTAAATTCCGTCCGGATCGTCTCCTCGCTCGAGTAAGCCAGAACTGAGAGGTTGAGGTAGGGGTTGTAAAGGGTCGTCTATAATGGAGATGTTGAAAGGTGTTTCATTATATCTTCTTATATCAGCTAACTAATGTTATGCTTGCCTGTAGGCTGCAGCCGAATGTTGATAGAAATCACCCCCGTTGAGACGACGATAAAGAACATGCGGTAAACACACAGTCGGGATGATCGTTTGATGGAATTGGGACTCTTCAGGCATTATCGGACTGATCACGCACACTTTTAGTAGATACCCTAACTTTGGTTTAACTTTTGCTACTTATTTCTATCGAGTCTACCAATTGCAGCACATTCGTTGCGCGATTTATGCAACCATTCATTGTACTGGAAACCAAGAAGTCCGTTATCGTAAACAAACCAACTGACAGCTACTTTTCAAATTCTGTGCCAATCTCCAGGGCAGCATTCGGTTTTATAATAAAAGCTGGCGTCACTATTTTGAATTATTCTCTAATTTTTTGCAATTTTTAGACAAAAAATAATTAACAAGGGTCCACAAAGTACGCAAATCCTTATCGCAAAAACAAATATTTCCAAGAACTCAATTTATCCATGGGACGAACCACCGTGCAACCGCATCTCAGCTGTCAGTTTGACAGTTTATTTACAAACAAACAGTTGTCCTCAGCACCCGGGCCCGCACAAAACAATGGAAGGGAAATTAATAAAATCAATTTTATAGGAGAATATGTACTGAAAACGCTGCGCGATTGATATCACATAAAACTTTAATCCTTTCAACACAACGCGTGCCTGTTATCAGTATTGTTTGAGGGGAGTTGCACTCATTAAACCCGCTTCACCGCTTGTGCCGGTGTAAAGTTGACCTAGAAAAACATCGGATCGAGGAAAAAAATCCGTCCGCAACTCTCTTGTTGGTGCTTTATTTTCTAACAAAACGCCTGTGCTTTAAGTATGCTAGTTCAAAAATCGGTGCAATGCATACTCTCTTTCCTGCTGATACTCCACGTGGCCTTCGGAACACTTTCTCCGTCCGATAAGAACAAAAACAAGAAAGTAAAGGAACTGAAAGTAAAAACCGGTCCACAGCCGACCAACGTGTACGATAGGGGACTGGTGCAGGGGGAACCATCGGCAAAGGATATTCTCGTGGAAAATGCTGCCTTCTTCCAGGACACATCGTTAAAACTGTTCGAGGGCAAAGTGCTTGGGTTTGTTACGCCGGTAGGTGGTGGAGGAGAGATGTGTCCCCTTATCTAGAACGTTACTCACGCACCGATTCCGTTGTTTCTCGGTTTGCAGTGGAACAATCATGGGTACGACGTGGCGAAAACGTGGGGACCCAAGTTTGATTACGTGTCACCGGTGTGGCTGCAAGTGTTGCGGAAAGGTCCCAAAAAGTACGAGGTAGCCGGTGTGCACGATATCGACGATGGGTGGGTAAAGGATGTGAGGAAGGCGGGCTCATCAATCAACAATCGAGGTACGATAAAATGAGCTGCGCATCTTTCGATCGATAATCTTTACTCGTTTCTTGCTCTTGCTAGTTGTGCCACGCGTTCTGTTCGATAAATTCACCGACCGGGACTTTTCCCAGCTGCTCACTTATCCAGAAGAACGTACCATTGTCGCTAAACTACTGCTAGCGACTGCCCGGAAACACAAATTCGATGGGTTGGTGCTGGAAGTTTGGTCACAGCTGGCTGCCCGTGTAGAGGACAACTACCTAATCGGACTGGTGGAAGAAATCTGCAACACCCTGACCACCGGCTCGTTCGACTGCATTCTTGTGATACCGCCAGCACGCAAAGAAACGTACGATCTGTTTTCGCGCAAGCACTTCGAAGCGCTCGTCCCATCGGTAACGGCTTTCTCGCTGATGACGTACGACTATTCGAGCGTCCAGCGACCGGGAGCGAATGCCCCACTGTACTGGGTACGGAATGCCGTCCAGCACATCTGCCCGGACGGTACGGATGGCGTGCGAGAAAAGCGTGCAAAAATCCTCGTTGGACTGAACATGTACGGTAGCGATTTCACACCGAACGGTGGACAGCCGATAGTGGCGCACGAGTATTTAGCGCTGCTGAAGCACCTGAAGGGTCACCTGACGTACGATGAGCACGATGTGGAGAACTTCTTCGAAGTGAAGTAGGTTACTAGGGGATGTTTTGCTTTCTGTAGTCGTAAGGTATGTAGCTTAATGACCACCATCATCCCTCGTTGCAGAACCTCCAACGGACGCCATATGGTATTCTATCCGACACTCTTTTCCATCGACGAACGGCTTAAGCTGGCCCGAGAGCTTGGCACGGGCATTTCCATCTGGGAGCTTGGCCAAGGGTTGGATTACTTTTACGATCTTTTCTAAAAAAACGAACCACTAGACACACGCGTCAATTTACCCTCAGCGAATGCTTTATCAGCCCAACACGCCGCACACAGTCGTTTCGGATAGGTAGGGCAAAGCTTCGCAAATTCGTTAGCTGGACGAAATAGTTTTCCGCTATTATTCTTACCACCTAGCGTAGCGTACGGCCTAAAAGGTAAAAGGTTCCAGTTTTCCGTTGCTCTTTTGCTCGAGCGATACACTATTCGATCATTTCTTAGCAATGAAATAAGATGCAATAATGCCGAACGAGCTGCTTATTGTAATACGCGCCTTACTAAAAAACGGATGACGAATTAGCTGTGTGTGAGAGTGTGAGAAGGGTGGGGAAGAAGGAGTAAGGGTTAAAATGATGATGAGCGCACCGAGCGTGGGGTTTTAGGTGTGCTCGAGCGTTGCCTATCCAGCCGTCGCCTTGCCCCGTCCACGGAAGCCCATCATCGTTTCCGGACCCTTCATGACGCGGTACATCAGCTCCCAGCACATCTTCGCCGGCAGCAAGCATTTGAGCGGCAGGAACATGCGGACGTGGTCCGGCAGCGTGCAGTTCACCTCGTTCTTCAGTATCGAGCGTACCATGCTGTCGGCCACGTGCTTCGGTTCGAGCATGGGCAGCAGGCGTGGTTTGCACCCCGCAAACATGCCCGTGTTGATGTAGTACGGACAGACCAGCGTCATGTGGATGTTGTCGTAGCCGTGGGTCTGGAAGGAGGGGAAGATGCAGGATGTCGAGAATCGTGCAGCACGATTTGATGACCATTCCCTTACCTTCAGCTCCGTGAACAGTGCCTCGTGGAATCCGACGCAGGCGAACTTGGTCGCACTGTAATCGGTACACCCGTACGTACCGAGCAGACCGGCCACCGAACCGACCGTTACGATGTGGCCACTGTTTGCGTTCATCATTTCGGGCAGGAATGCGCGTGTGGTCTGCAAAACAGTTCGAATATTCCCATTAGTACAGCGTAAGCTTTTCTAAACAATCTTACAATCTCACCCAGTAGTGCGACAGGATGTTGACGGCGTACGTGCTTTCGATCGCCTTATCGGTCAGGTCCCACAGCGTGCGGCACGCCACGATACCGGCATTGTTGATCAGCACCTCCACGTTGCCCACCTCCTGCTTCACCTTCTTGGCCGCCTCGTACACCCGCTCACGCTCGGAGATGTCCACCAGATAGGCACGGCAGCGGTAGCCTTCCGCTTCCAGTGCGTCCACCGTACCCTGGAGTGCTGTGGGGCGAGGTGAGAAAGATCCGGTTAAACAAATTAGTATCATGATGCCGCTCGGGAAAGGTATAGAAACACGGTGTTTAACATCGTGTGATAAATGGATGGTGATCCCGGGTGTAGTAATCAATCAGACGGCGCTGTTCATTATGCACGTTTTGCTGTCCTGTGTGCTGGCTTTGTACAAACAGGTACAACATGACAAATTAAACCATCGGCAACGCTTTGAACATCAGATTCATCACAAGTATGCTCAAGGCAGGTTGGGAAGAGGCAGACAGTACCACGATAGGAATCAGCAGCTGATAAATGGTAAAGGCCTTCGCCTCCTTCCAAGCATATTACCATTGGAAGGCACATTTGCTTCAGCTAAACCAGAGGATCACCACATCAGACGAATTCAAAGTCAGACCCTCGTCTGGTCTGAATAGATCAGCTAAAACAAGGTGTTGCAGAAACCTCTACCGAGACGGTGTCTCCCAACTAACATCGACTTATGGTGGAAGGTGCGAGGACACTTCCTGGACAAGAAGCGACAAGAACTCTTGAAGAGTCGGACGAGTAATCTGTAGTGAGGGTAATATGCTGTTTCAACAGGATGACTCAGACGACAGTGACGCCTTTAAACGACCTTAGTCCCTTAGTAGACGAACCGAGGATTGTTGTAAGATTTGACTACGGCTATGAAGTCTTTTGGTAGATGAGACCCCAACTACTCCGAACCCTTTCAGACGGTGTGACCACTTGGTCGATAATCAAGCGGGGTTTTTCATGAGGAAAGCTAGTTTATGTGCCGCGTCATCGGCCAGGAGCGACGATGGCGCCAGATTCCCACGCACCACCTGCTATTTCAAGACGACCTACGATACCTTAGACGGGGTGTTGAATCATGCAGCTGCATGGATTGCCTGGCAAGTTGATAACTACTGGCACTGGAGCCAAAATATTTAAACGCTGAATTTCCAAAATATTTGACTCACTCCGTATCTACTGTTCTGTGTTCTCTCTTAAGCTAACAGTTAAACCGTCGAAGGTTTTTCCCCCCCGCGACTGACTGATCAACCCAACGCTAAGGTTAACTGTGACCGTTCGCCCGCGGATAGCGCCACCGCGTACCGTGAAAATTGAGCACCCCCCAGTCCGGCTAATGGAGCATTGTTGGCAGTAATTATTTGCCTCGCGTCATAACCAATATCCATTAAAGCGCGACTTGATCTCTTCATCTACAGTGCTGGTGTTCGGGCCATTTCGACCGGGTGTGCGGGTCTATGCAAATTTTATGTGCACCTCCTTTCGAGACACTGGATAAACAAACCGATCGGACCCGCGTGCGCGCCTTGTTTACCTCCGCGGGTCGTGAAGAGGTGATCGAGAGAGAGGTCTAGACGTTAAGCATCCTGCCTTCCGTAACCGATGACCTGTTTGGCTGAAAAGTGGCAGCAAAAGCAATGACTCCGGCAGCCTGTCTCAACTGCATCCGGGCAGCGGGGATTTTCGTAACCGGCAGAACTGTTTTCGCGGCAGCTCACCATGCATGTCACGCAGCAGCGAGATTACCAAAGGGGGCCCTTTGTTTGGGTGTTTTGATTTTAACGATCCATTTTAATCACCGTATGTGGTTGCCAAATCGGATGTCAATTCTTCAGGGCTGCAATCGGTGAATCGGTGGGTTGTTTTGCCCATTTTACGTAATGTAATAGGGGCGGTCCGGTGGCCGAGGCGACAGCGGCGCCGGTCTTCACACGGCAGGGCCGGGGTTCAAATCCCATCCAGACCGCCTCCCCGTACGAAAGGCTGACTACTTTTCTACGGGTAAAATTGAGTCACAGAAAGCCAGAAATGGCAGGCCGAGACCTCTCGAGGTTGTAGTGCCACGGAAGAAGAATAGGAAAAAAAAGATCCCAAGTTTGAAGATGGAGTATCAAATAACAGCGACCACTGCGCTTTTACTTTAAATTATCGCTCGTTGCTTTTATAACGATCGTTTTCATTCAAAGCCATCAAATGATCATTGGTTGATTGGCGTTTATATTATCATTTTCTTTTTTTTATTTCAATTTTTGGACACGTTTGTGTCAACTGGACGATGAATGGCTAGAAATTACAAAGAAACGATCGTTAAAATCGTATTAAAAATTCGTCGTCGTTCCGTTTCGGCGGACAGGTGTGAAGTAGCATATTGATAGCTGCCACCTCAACATGGCGAGCGAGGTGTAAGTGTAGGCAACGAACAAAAAAAAAAAAACGTTGCAAAGAAATCTAAATGATAAAAACAAACTCCGAAAAACGAGAAACCGTAGTGTTAGCTTTGTTGATTCTGTAGTAAAAGAGTTGTAGCTCGAAACCTAGATCATCCGCACGGCCTTTTGTTGGTTTATCTGATCAATCGCTCAAACAGCTTGCAAAAAAAGAGATCGAACTCTGTTTGCTGTTTAATGGCTGCTTAAGAAGCGATCTCATCCGTTTGGAACACCACTTTTAGGCGACTATTCAGCTGCCTGTCAAAATGTTGCCTAGTGACACTCGGAAGCTGCTTAAAAGCTGCTTAAAAGTTCTAAGTCCTCTGAAGCATGCTCCAATTGCCCATAGTGGGAGCTTTTCTGTTCTTGCACATATTGCAACAAAAAACCTGGCATGTTAAGCGTGGATCTTGAAGGACACACAAGATAACGCCAGGCGACAGACAAAGCAAATCTCGCAGGTGGTTCGGCGAAGATTGCAAAAATGCTTCTTTCGCAACATAAATATACTGACACGTGACATCGAACCGGTTTCGGTGATGTCCAATGCGTGTCTCGAGGATAAATAGCATAAAATCGCCTCCCGCATTTCTAACGGCTATCGATCCGATGTCTAGTCCAAGGCCTCCAAGGCCCGCCCGAAGGCCAAGAAGAGTATTTTATTTTAAATCGTCCACCGTTGATCGACAGACTAAAGTATGAATGTTTGAGGTGTCGCAGTACCACACACGATCTGATTAGCATACGTCCGTTGATCAAGTTATCCTTCTCCCGTGAGCAAGTCTTCCGTTTCCGTACCCGAGCCACGGAGGACTTTGGCTTCCACTGCCATAGAAAGCTTATGCTGAAAGTTGCGTGTTGATTTGGGGTGAACTATTGTGAGCCGGAGTGTGTTCGTCATCTCCCGTCTGCGGTAAAGTTGCGTAAAGCAGACAAACATCACACCCGATCGAAAGCTGGCAAGGGTGACATTTTAATTCGATTCCAGTTTTGGTGGCTTCGGTGCGATTGTTTAAGGTTTCGCTTTTGAAGGAGGACAGTGTGGTAAGCCAAGCCAGGAGGACTATGTACGGCACGCATTCGTTTGGAAATTGCTGCTAATTTGCTAGAAGAATAGTTCACCAACTTCCTGGTGACTCGCTAAACACGACCCGGGCGAAGGTCTTGTGGGAACGTCTATTATACCGATTATAAAATGGTTTGCAACTTCACAAAACCTTAGAGCCTTAGAGAGCTACCCGGCCTGTAGCATCTTGGGAGCTATTCTCTTAAGCGCGCTGCGCCGTTCCGTTGCAGATTATGCTGAGCTGTCCGCGGTGGTTCCGTTTGTCACCTTCACGCATGCCATCACATTTGCCCAGCCGGTGGCGCGATGGCTGGCGAATCGCTTTAATGGCTGTACGGCGACGATTAGCATTAATCAAACGATCCTTCCCAACAAACCCCATAAGCTTCCGTCCCGTTTTGCGATCGATCGCATCGTGGCCCAATCGTTTGCCCACCCAACCGACGAGGACGCCAGTGACTTACCATCCTTGTTGATGTCCCAGATGACTACACGGGCACGCAGTCGCGCAAAGTTCAGTGCCACCTGCCGTCCGACGCCACCACCGCCGCCCGTTATCAGCACCACCTGTCCGGCCACGTCCTGCGAATGAGCGGAAGAAGAAGGTGTATCGATGATTCAAACAAACCGAATAAGAAAGTGTTGGGCGGAAATCAATCAACGCCCGAAGACACACGATGTCGCTTGTTTTGTGGGCCTGGGCTTCATTTATTTGTAAAACAGGGTGTGGTGAAGCTGCTTGGGGTGAAACTGTTGCCGCTAAAGTCCACCGTACCGTATGGCGAACCGTTTTTGTGCAATGGTGGGTTTAAGTAAACGTGCTTAAAAAAGGCTAACAAATGGACATGTGTGTCAACAGCATGGCAAAGGGCGCTCGACGCGATCGGTATGACCTTTTAGGGCAGTGAAGAAGAGGAAGAAAGATGGCAGTAATAATAATAATGATAAGAGGTTGAAGAATGAGTGTCGTTAGTAGAATCTTAAAGACTTAGGACGCATCAATCAATAAGTGACGCGTTGGGCAGATTTCTAACGACATTTTTGACGAGGCAATGATTTTTTAAAGAATTAGATAACTTAGATTAGTACCATTAGTATAAATAATTTAGCTGATACTTTGTCATCGTTTTTATCATAATTACTCATGACTACAGTGTCTCATGATCTCATGAGGGTAAGCTTCATTATCACTAATTTAAGTTATTTGACAATTTTATAGAAATAGTGCTATTTAAAAATACACCAGTTAGGAAGCTATAAAGGGAGGGCCGTCCTGTGGTCGAAGCAACAGCGGGGCCGGTCTTCACACGACAGGACCGGGGCTCAAACCTCATCTGAGTCCTTCCCGCTCACTATGGGGACTATCCTATGACTATGCGGTATCAATAGGCCAGAAATGGCAGGTAGGACCTTAAGAGTTTGTTAGGCCGAGAAAGAAGGAGAAGCCCTCCCCCAGAAAGCTAGCTAAAAGTTAAATAAGAAATGTTTACAGGACTCGTGAGAATATAATTGGCATAGAAAAAGGCTTCCGAAGGTTCGTAAAATTGGTTCAGTTTTCAAAGTCTAAATTCGAGAGATCCATTCCGAGCTACTTAAAGTTCCAAAGTCAGTTAAAAGTCCTAGTTATGAAGAGTTACTCCATCTACTACAGGACGACTGAAGTTATTTGAAGGGGGAATTTTGTACATTGTTGAACAATACCGGTCCACAAACTTTGAAGAAGCAGCTTGGAGTAGTTTAAGGCGAAATATTAGGCGATAGAACCCGATTTTTTCCCTTGGTTCCTTGTGAAGTACCTTCATACTCAAATCATGCTGATCATTGAATGAGTCTTGACAACTCCATCGTTTAAGAGTTCAATGGCTGAGGAGTGGTTGTGGACAATTTTATTCCTCTTCGCAGATCAGACACGCACCGAATGCCGTATGGACGATATCGAGACCCGATTTTGTAACGAAAGAGAAAGGAAAAGCATTAAATTAAAAGGTAGCGAAACTCTCGCTACGTCATCGAGATTTCAATTTCCTTCGAGCCATTTCGGGCATTCAGGCAATAGGAAATTAATGTTTCCTTCCCTTTTTGCCATTTGAAAGCGTATCGGATTGATCAACCATTGAGTGACTGTTGGATTGAATGGTCGTCGTTCGCCCAGCTTCGGGACGTTCTCTTAAAACCGCACATAAGACCAAACCTTCCACTTTATGCTGATTGAATTGTTCTTCGTACGTGCAGCTACCACCCAACACGTTGGCCCTGGTCCCGGCGTAAAGTGCTTTTATGACTTCGAAAAAAAGGCCATCCACGGTGTACCTTACCGCATCTTAATAGCCTGTCAAACAAACGGCCCTTTCAGTACGACGTGTCCATCGTGTGTCGGCTGGGACGCCTCGTTCCATCATGCGACACGTTGCGACAGAAGGACAAACATCGCGCTGGGAGGGAGCAAACTAGAGTGGAGACGAGATGAGGGTCTGTTTGCGAATTTGTCAACCTGGTACATCCGTCCGCCCGTCCACGGATGACGTGATGCGCTTGAGTGGACGCAGCTTGAACAGCGTTGTCGTGCAGGCTTTGTTTGAAAAGTGCATTTTGCGTGTGTTGCTCGAGTAGAAATTTGGCAAAGCGAGGTGTCACCCTTTTGTTTTGCAGAAGAGAGCAAGTGCACTACGTAAGCGAACGCAATAGATAATTCGATTTTAATGAGTACCTTCAGCTAACGACTGTCAACGCGCCGGGTGTGTGTGAGTGTCCACCGAGTGTCACGCGTAATTGTGTCCCATTAGTGTCCTACGGTGGAGAAAGTGTGTGCGTTCGAGCGCGCGATCATTCGGTGAAGACTTTTAGCCGGGTTCGTCGCCGGAAATCAGTCATCCACTCGTTGAAGTCTTTCGTGCATTTGCCTACAGTTTTCGGGTGGATTTTAACGCCAAAAGTCAAGCGATGTAGGCCACATAAGTGCCGTTGATCTGCCGGGTAAAAGTACTTTCATTTTGGTGGGTAAATAACGACAAAAGTACAGCCGGCACAAGTACAACCGGTTCGGCGGGGCATAAACGGTTAAAGCTGCCCGCTTGTTGATGTCATTTTGGGTTGGATGAAGGCCGAAATGGGAAGCCGCCTGCCGAACCCTAGGGCGCTAAAGCAATTGTCTGCTGGTGTTGCTGATCCTCAAGGTGATTGTGGGGTGTGTATGTGTCCGTACTGGTTTCTGAAGGGTTTTAACACACACACTCGCTCACACTTTTTGTGCCACAGCTTGACTTCCAGGCGCTTTATGTAAGATACGCCAGGAAACCCTGGTTGTAATGCTGCGCTGTGCTGAAGGCTTTTTTTCCCTTCTTCACTTAAATTTGAAGCCTTTTTCCAATGCCAAATACTATCTTATTTTTGTTTTGCATAGTACTTAAGCAACCGTTCAGTTAAGTAACGGCAGCCAGACAGCCCGCCAGTCAGCCAGCATACATTCCCGATCGCCGATCGATGGCGGGGCCCGATAATTGCATTCGCGCACTCGCATAGCATCCTTGATCTAATCAGTGCAAATCAACGCGATCACTAAATAATTGCTTGCACCGTTTAGTGTCGCACCTCAGGCACGGACCGACCGACCGACCGAACGATCGAAGTGACAAATAAGGCGAAATCTGACGGAGACATTTCTCTTCGATCGCCAAACCATCGATCGATTTGCAGCGGTACCGGTGACGCTATTATAACGCTCTCCGGTTCAATGTCCCCCAACCCAGAGGGGTCAGTGAACTATTTTGGATGGTTTTTATGCAACGCTCTGGCGGGAGGCCAACTGTTAATTGAATCGTTCGAGCGGAATGATGAAGTAATGCAACACACCAGATGATGCAGCCGGGAGGTGTTTGGGTGTTTTTAGCTTATTTTAAGTGATTAAATCTGGCCCAGCTTTCTCCGGCAGGCCGGTTGACGCTATTTCACAACATTGCACAATGCAATGAAGGAGTGTCTGTTTTGTCAGGGGGAAATAATAAATTAATAAAAAAAAACTGTTCACCGGGTCATGACAGCTCGAAGGCTCGTTAGCGTTTGAAGGTTGTGAAAAAAAGAAAGGTAATTATCATTAAGCTAACTCCTCGTTGATGGATGAGAAAAATAACTTTTTCTCCCGTAAAAACACACTTCTAAAGCATTCCTAGAAAAAGCTCAGCTCAAAAAAGCACATTTCTCCTTGCAGTTAGAGTAAGTAAACTGACTTTTCTCCTTTTGTTTAACGGCCTCCCCCATAGCTAGCTTGCTACGTCGTTGATGGGCTGGGTTGAGCAAATGTGCCACAGGTTCGCTAATTTCCAATCCCCTTTTCCGAGGACCATTTCCTGCTCGGAACACCTCCCCAGTTTGGCTGACCAATCGGAACACCCCGGGAGAGGCAACAACATGACCCAATTTGCTTTTGGCAAGCTCGAAACAGAAACGTCAACAACGCGTGTGAGGAGGTTTTGAAATCAGCTTGAAGCTCATTGCAGCTGTGGGAAGAAGATCCTGAGGTGGACGAACTGTCGACTCGTATCGTTTAACGCCTTTCATCGAACCTGCTGTTAATATTGATTAGTACGTGTGAATGTGTTAGCCGGCGGTAGAATAACAGCTTCATTTTGTTGTTCTTTTTCTTTGAAGCTATCCAGATGCATCCAGGAGGAATGCATCATGCGGTGAAATAGGATCTGAGTGGGGATAGGAAAACGGCATCTCACTCTCTTCGGGGATGTAGCTAGTACAGCTCAACGAAAGCGGATGTTCTCTAAAACACATCAACTCCAAATGCAAAGCATAAAAGATAAAGATATCGTTTCATGCACGAGCCGACGGAAGGAAAGGAAGAGACGAAAGGAAAGGGCGAAGGGGTTGCCAGACAGTTTTCAATGGTCTTTATGGACGACTTTACGCATCACGCGGCTGGCATTACATTATGCATGCAGAACCGGTCCACACAGGTCGCGTTCGATAACGGGATAAACAACCGGCCCGAAAAAAAGCCTCCGAAAATTGTCGTTTAAAAAGGAAAGAGAAACACTGTTTGGTAAGGTGGGTAAGGCAGAGCGAAAGCATCTCTGGTATGGTTCCGCGGCGTGCGCTTATAAGCAACCGGGTAAGAATTGTTGAATGTTTTTCGCATTTTCGCTTTCTACTGACCCACATTGCTGTTCGGGGTGGTGGACGTGGTAGAATACAGTACTATCGCACGATCACCGGCCAATAATGTCCTGGCCAGAATGAAGAGTGCAAAACAGCAAACAAAAAACCTGCTCGTTTTTTCAAGGGCGATCAGGTATTTTACGCGTGTGTCACGTAAATTCAGCTTCGCTTTTCGCTTGACACATTGGTCACGAAATAGGAGCAAAACGGGCAGCAAGCGGCACAAGAAAAATGCCTCCCAATCAATCGATTATCCGAACCGAAACGGTTGATGCAGCGAATTGCATTCGTTTTGTGGCTCGGCACAAATTCACAGTGTTTTGGAGAAAGCGCTGCATTTTCAATCATGCTGCGAATCAATTTTGCTCACTGCGCACAGTGGTGGACGCAACAATAGGATCACCTTGCTCTATTCGCTTTTTATAAAATTGCTTTCAAAGCTTTAGAGCGGAAAATCCATGATTTAACTTGGTGATGCAAGTATAGGATCCTAACATTTAATCGTATTTGTTTTGGATTTACAAAATTTATGAACTTTAAATTTACTAAATACAACTTTCATAATAAACCGCTGACCGATGCTAAATTTAAAACAAACCCGTAAAGATCAGATTCTCAGAGCAAAAAACAAAAAATTGATGCAGGATTTTCATTTATTGTTTATCGTTTTCTACCTTATCTTATTGTTTTCAGAATGAAATGAATAAAATTAATCAAATATAATTTTAGGAAACAGCAATTATAACCGCTTGACAGTCTGTAAACACACGATATAAACGTTATCTGGCGATCAATCGTACTGAGTACGTTTATACGCTCTAGTTACGTACTTCCCTCAAGCTTCACAATGCAGGGTTTACACAGCTTATTGGTCATCGGCCTAAAGCGCCTGAATGTTTTCCCCAACTGTCACTTTGGCATCGTAAACCCACAATTCGGCATCGTAAATTACAAAATATCACAATAAATGTGTTGCTGGGCCGGTTCCGTTTATTTTACCTTTTGGTTGTAAAATCAATCTATAAATTAAATACTATTTCAATAAATTTTACAAAGACCGACTGGCTTTGTAAACGCTGTCTAATATGTAGTATTCCTCCTAACTAACCAAAACACGAAGACACTTGTTATACAGAGTGAAAAACACTTGACTATACTGGTTTTGTGTGACCGTGTGAGAACATTATCCCATTTATGATAAAGTTGTGGAAATAAATGATGATGCTGTGTTATCATATTCTACTAAAAGTGTTGTTTTATTTTCTAAAATCATTTGCAGAAATTCGGTAAAATATGTTACACTATATTTTATAAGAAAAAATAAACGATCCATCAAATTCATGGAAGGTTCGTATCAAATCGATAGAATGTGCTTTGAATACTGAAAATGCTCACATCAAATGGCTGCAACCCCAACGCACAGTTCAGTTATGAATGCAAATCGTACACATTACAACGTTTTCTATGAAGGAATAAATTAACGTATCTGAAGTCTGGATGGAGTCAAGCGAATTTATAATTGTTCTGACGTGATGTGTCCTCGTAATAATCTTCACCAAGGTCAATAAAATACACACGCACTCAAACACACACACATACACTCAAGTGTGAAAAGTTGATTGAAATATAAAAGAAGATTATCGGTCATTTTTTGAAAACACATGAACGAACGTAAGGTGAACGGTACACTTGAGATGATCAAACCAACTGCTTCATTATGTTCAGTTGTGATGCGCAAAAGCAGCACCCTTAATTGCAGGTGGAACAGGTAAAACGTTTTTTTTTTTTCAATTTCGGTGTTGATGTGCTCTTCACGCACAAACATACGAAATTAAGCACACGTTCTTGAGCACGCCGCTGTCCATACAGGAACGCGATCGGTACGCTCCCACCCCACACAACAAGGTCAGTATGCCCGGTAATGAGTGATTGATGATGTTACCAGATGCTCATCACCCTCTTCACCACCTTCCTCAACTCCCATTTCTTCACACTTATTAAAAAAAAAAACAACCTACCTTTAGCTTCCGAAATCGGTACGGTGTGAGCGTAAGGGCGATCGTTTCGAGCGTGTAGTAGATGGATTTCACGAAGAAGATCAGCAGATCGAACAGCAGCGAAAGAAAGTGATCGAGCGGATTCTCGTAGAGCATGTCCCGCATTCGTAGCACCATCGTGAATTTGTGTTTTTTTTTTGTTTTGCTTTACAATTAAAGAACAATTTCAACTCAACTTGCACACTTTTTTAGACCCTCGAGGGAACTCGATTAAAACATTCCGTTTTTTGTGTATCACTTTTCACTTCACTTTACAATATTTGGGCATACGAGTGAGTGGCTTTCTTCTCACTTCGGTTAACTCTTCACACTGCACTAGAAACAATAATTTTTTAACCCGTTTTATATTGAACAAGCTAGTAAATGATCGGAACGCTTTAATTCCAGCTTCTATCACGCAGCTAACACAAGCTCAACACAAGATCCCCTCCCGGTGTTGGTTCCCGGTTCTTAGCAACACGGAATCGGGTCAACCTCACTTCGCTAGAAAGCACCAACTGGACTAGCGGAGCTTTCTTTTTTCTTTTCCTTCACCAATCTTCAGTCCCCTGTTCGAGATGGCGTCACTCGTCGTGGTCCGAGTCCGATCCGAACGATCGCAAGTACCGAACGTGAATGGTGTGGCTGAACTTGCCTGCGCCGACGCTATGCTACGGAACCCAAGCTCGTGTGCGCGGCCCATTCTCACGCTCTCTCACTCTCGCTGCTCACTCACGGCTCATCTTCGCGATTGTTTTTGGTGAACGTGAGTTTCCACCGAAAGAGCAGTGTGATGAGATGAAAATGAGTGCGTGAGAAGACGGGGTTTTTCACCATTTCGAGTTTTGGTTGTTTTTGTGATGAAATGAAGCACAAAACAGTAAACAACGGTCTTTCTCTCTGTGAGAGCATGGGGCCGGTGGGTCCGGCATCGGAGAAAAGCCTTCGCTACCACAGCAGGCTGAAGTTCGATGACGTTTGCGGTGTGCGTTGCTATGGGAGATCGCTTGCCAGGCATTCTATGATGGCAGGTGATCGTGTTTGAAGCACCAAAAGGTAAATTATGGAAGATTCGCTTTGAAGAAGTTCCACGAAGTCTAGACTTGAGCGTTAACCCCAAACTTCTTGGACCGGAAGTCTCAGAAAATACTTTTTGAATAAAAAATGTCTCTGATCATGAAGCTAAAACACCTGGATTGCTACGAATGTGTTATGCCAGAAATCTCTTATTGTTATAAACATGTAGACACTTGTTTTACACAACCATGTGGTAGTGTGTAGCGATGACCCGACCATACTAAAGTCCTCAAAGCACAAAAGAATCATTGTCTTTCTATTCGACTTCTCAACCCTTAGCAGACGTTAAGTACCGCTCACCAAACTCAAGGTCGCTTCATATTTTTCTCTGTGAAATACTCTTCAAAATTTACATCTATTTTTTCATCACAACTTTGAAGAATGCTACCTTGCAAAAAAAATCAGGCATGAAGACTTTATGCAAAAACTACAAACAGGCTCATTATGGTAGCTTGTCGGCTTGTTTGTAATCCACCGATCCTCATCTTTATAGCTTTTACACCAAAGCCGGTAGCTCTGGCGCTATTGAGGAAGCTGCGTGCTTCGTAGCACCCATGGTGACGACGACGCGCAGCATTTCTTATTCATCGGACGTCCCTTCCAAAAGGTTTAGCCATGGGATGGGACATTATGCAAGATGCGATGCGGGTCCCAGTAGAGAAGAAAACACTGCGCCGTGCATTGTATTACACATCAGCCTCAAGCGAATCTGGAATTTGGCTTATCCCGAACGTCGCCACCTTAAAAGTGGACTGGTTTTTTTTTTTTGGAGTGGAACATCTCTTCTCCCGCTCCCGCTCCACAGCTAATGCTAATGAAGATGGTGGCACTGTTGAAAGCGTGCATTACGACCAGTCGTCGGAGGAAGTTGTAACGTTACAAATTTAGGTTCGAATGTTTTGTTGGGCGTTGGGAGAAATAGTGATGCAGTTGGTTTGACAAATATTTATACTTCAAAGTTTCACCTTTCATGTAGGGGGTAAAACTACAAACAACATTGCATGCCTGGTGATCGATCGCCTGTGGTACACGTGGCCATTTTGTTTACGTTTCGTAATGTCTCATTGCGCCAACCCACAAAAGGTTATGCAGCAGGCAGGCCGAGACGGGTTGAGCTAGTGGGGCGCCACTGTGGTGTGAAAATCCTTCACATTTGGTCACAGCAAGCTGGGCAAATGATAGTTCACGCAGGTCATGCGGTAAGTGAGGCGAAAGGTAAACAACGAGCGAGATGGTGACATTAAAGAATTAATTTATTAATGCTTGACTTGTAGGCGCTCTACAGGTTAGCCACTTTGGGGTTATTACTTATGATTGGTGTGGTTTGGAGCAGGTTAAATGTTACTCAATCTGGTAGAAAACAAAGGTTAAAGTTTTGTTATTGTTTTTCTTTCTCACAGAAATTTCCTAAATGGAAGCGCAGGAAATTATGCATTGGTTGTTCTTTTCCAATTTCTCAATTAACACCCATATTGCATACTTTCAGGCGCAGATACGAAAAACATGCTTATTGCATACATTTATGCACAAATTTCTGTTAGAATTTTAAATATTTTCTCAACTTACCTTATTTAAACGCAGATAAATCTACTTTCTTTCCATTTTATTTCGGAATATTATTGACTTAGCGCAAAATTAAATCAATAAAAATGGACCGGAACAAAAAACAATCACACACAAGTGCCATGTACGGTTACGACAAAAGAGAAACGTAAGTAAAAACAGATAGGTTTATATTTTTGAATCACATTCGCTAGAATGGTTAAAAAGTGGTTGAGTTTCGAAAGTAAACCAGTCACAGCACAGCGTGTGCGTTCGGGAGAACGGTTGTAACACAATTCTAACGCTGCGTAAATATTCACTGACTTTATCCTGGATAGAGAAGAATGTCTGTGCATTCTGTCTACGTTTAAATGAATGAAATGAAATTTGACCGTTGCGTAGCAGCAATCTGTTAGCTGATTTTGCTAGTGTTTTCTGAGAGCGAAACATATAGATACATAAAACATATACACATTAAAGAACACACATTTTCTTCCACAACTAGCACACAAATGCACCCGCCCGTCAGCATAAAAGCATTAGCGCGGCACACTTATAGCACTGTTCTTTTTAAAGAGAGTGTTTTAATACGTTTCTTACTGTTGCTATGCTTATTATTTAGCCAGTTCACTTCACTTCGAACATTCTCATAAGGTTTACAAGTTACATCTGAAAGATCTTTTAACGGTTTTTTGTTGTTGCTTTTTATCTACCAGCTGAAGTATTCGATAGTTTGGGGTTACCCCATTTTTACTAAACACACCTACAGAAATCTCCCACAGCATGCACCAAACAAACGAAACATGTACACACACTTAGTTCCCAAAAACTGCATGCAGCTTTTCCGTTTGCCCAAACCGTTCCTACCATTCATTAGCTCCGTTTAGGTTTGGTTTTTTGCGTTCCCCCCATTTTCACCAAAGGACAGACAAAACAAGACAAAATACAGTTTGCAGTAAACTGGGGTTTAGATTTTTCTGGATGCTCTTTTGAAAATAAACATATGTTATTTATTTTTCCATTCTTCACTAATGCTTTTGATGTGTATGGAGTATAAGTGTTTGTGAGTTTTGCGGTGTCGATCTTCCGATCATCGGTTTCTGCATCGCCTAAAGGACATTTGGACATTTAGTTGCACATAAAGATAAATATGAATACACCTCTGTTTTGCCGTAGTCTGCTGTCTACCAAATAAGCTTCCTCTGTCTTGCACTGTCAACCGTTCAAAACTGCCGCATGAGAGAGATATTACTACTCTCGCTAATCCCTCCGGCTCGGCTAAATAGTGTGCGTGTTTGTGAGTTTTCTCTTCCCTGAAACAGGGGCGTTCAAGTGTTAAACGGGTAGTGGTAAATATGTATAACAATAAATTCAATTCTAAGTGTAGCTCCTGTTCATGCTCCTGTTCTAGCTGCCAGCGCAGGTCACTCTTTACTCAGGCTTTTCTTCAGCTGTTTTTCTCCCTCCCTGGAAGGATGCTATAGGATAATATAGTTTGCTTTATCTTCTTTTGCTTATACATTTCATCTGTGTTAAAAGTTCAAAATGTGTTTCACATGTACACACCGCATTCCTAGTTCGCAAGTGGTGCTAAACTGTATGATATATTCATGCATTGAATGCGCTTTGCAGTGCGCATTGCATACCTTTCGAAAGCTGACGGACAACGATCGTAACGTATGCAATCCGCACAGACAAGCGAGCATTCGGTCTGCAACGATGAGCAGTAGGCAGCGTGGTAACCGCTGTACAAATGCTGCACTCCACTCCGTACCGCTGTACACAATCACATCAAAGTAGGCGTACGTACGGTACCGGTTGCTGCTATAAACGTACCAAGCCACAAAAGTAGTAGTGAGTTAGGTGTTTGTATTTGTAATTGTATGGTGGGCGGCACATTAGAGGGGATGTGTGGAGGAGAGGCTGGAGGCGTGTGGTGATGAATTGATCCTGTCCTGGATTGTGTCTTGTGGGAACGAAAGGAGGGATACACTGATTGACATTTTGTATAAGTATATAGTGTATATGCACATAATGCGTGTATGTATATATATATATATATGTATTTCCATAGTGGGGTGTACCATGTATGCCAGTCGGCGCCATCTCTATCCTATATGTTGGTTTCTGTTTTGTGCTTTCGCTTCCATTTTTTTGTTTGGTTTTTTTTGTTTGTTTATTTGCCCCATTTAAATGTATATGTCTATATAATTTATGTGAAATAGCTCAAAAAGTATCATATATATGTATATGTATATGTATATAGTAATCCATTACAGATTTGGTTTTCCTTTGTATGAGTTTCCCATTTGTTTTATACGCTCGTAATCTCGTTTATCCGTATCCGTCGTTGGTCATGTTGATTTTCCGGTGCAATTTGTCCGTGTTCCATTTTGTTCCGTTCGATTCGTTTAGTGTTTTGTTTGTTTGTTCGTAAATACATTTGTGTTGTTTGTGTAAGTGCAAAAGAGTGTGTTTGTGTGTGTGTGTGTGTGTGTGTGTAAAATTAAATGAAAAAATCTCCATCCCCAATCGCACAACTGTTGCTAGAGACGATACTGAGCTGACAGCAAAAAAAAAAGACCGACCAAAGAAACTCAACCTCCAGTATAAACATCGAAGTGTCGGAAGAAAAAGCAACACTACTAAGAAACAGCATTTTTGGTTTTTGGTTTTGTTTTTTTGAAGTAGAGTTGTATGTAAAACATAATCCGGTTTATTAGATCTTCTCTTCTTGCTTACTTAGATAGGCGCGCTTAACGCGTTGTGCTTCAACAGGTTTAGGTTTTCAGATAAATAAGTTCACAAAACTAGTGTGTATTCCATTGTTTTTGTTGGGTTGTGTAATTGTAGGGGTTTCCCTTTTGTTTGTTACTTCATTTGTTTTTACTCAGTCTCTGATTAATTCGTTTTACTTCTTCTCCTTTATCTCTCGCCTGCTTTCTCTCTTTCCACGCACACATAGATACTTCTGCGGTTGCCATTTGTTTATGATTCAAGTTGTCCAAATGTGTTATGTGTTTTCGCCCTTCTGCCTGTTTGTTTTTTTTTTTTTGTAAAGTGTAAACAAATCACTATCGCCATCTTGCGCTTAATTTTTCTTTTTTGTTCGTAGAGTTTGTCGCTTTTAGTACATTTTGTTGATTAGTATAATTAGTGTCCACGCTCAATTCTCGCTCACAATGGCGCCTTGCTTTTCGATAGGCGAAAGTTTCAAGTCCTGGCCCGTTTGATGCCAGTTCCTTATGTTTTGATATACATGTATAATGGTGCAAGTGAAAGAGAGAGGGAGAGAATGATGTCTCCAGATATATCCAGTGCATGTTTCGTGCTCCTCATCAAACTTTTCTCCCCATCCGGTCGTCAGAATTTTCTTAGGAAAGATGTTGTTTTGCTACCATTTTTTTTTTGTTGGCGAATGTGGATTGGAAATTGAATGCCCCCAAAACCAATAAAAACAGCCGAAAAGGTGTGCGATTGCGGCCGAAATGCTCGCAAACGGGCCCAAGCCGAAACTGTCGATCCTTCAAAAGTGGGCGCCATGTTGGGTTCGGTTAGTAGTTCTTAGATGCGACTCCCAAGCGTTTCCGCCACAAGCTTTCGCCCGGACAGCTTCGAAACCCTCAACAGGCTGGAGTTGCGGGCTTCGAGCTGTCGAACGCTGATGTTGGTTGGGCGAGTCTGTGTGGCGTGGCTGTGCGGGGACGTTGGTCGAGCTTTTGAGCGGGTACGTGGGTAAGTAACACTTAACCTGGTGCGGTTACAGTACAATATATGCTCATCTTACTGAAGATCGTGAAAATACGCACACTCCCGATAGTTGCCACTGTCGCTCGCTCGCGCTATAGATAGATTGTATATGTGTGAGTGAGATGGTTTTTTTTTCTGTTGCTGCTTCTGCTCTATGTTTGTTTACTCTTTTTTTCTCTTCTTTTGGGTAGCTTTAGTAACATGCATACGTTGAATCACACATTAAATCACTAAAATGGGTAAAAGTGGAATAAGCATAACGTTTCGTTACTTTCATAAAGTACACATTTTCATCGAACAATTACATACGCTTAGTTGGTTTACCTCGTGCGGGGCGTTTGTTTTGTTTTGTTTATAACACTAAAATGCATTTTCTTCCCCCCGTCACGTGTTTGTGTGTTTGTAGTATATAGTATGGTAAAGGTTTTCTGGCTGCTGCTTTCTATATATGTGTGTGTGTGAGTATGTATACTAAATGGTTGACAGCTTGTCGGACACACACTCGCACGTCCTCTACTGCGATAGTGAAGCGTGCGTCGTTCGCCGATCGGGCACTACATCGAAGGAGCCGCTGACAGATCTGTCAAACGGCGTACCGCTGTAACAATGTTCCGTACCGCAAAACCCTCCCGTTCGTACACTCTGGTGCGAGCGACGCAAGCGCTTCAGCGGTGCAGTAGCGACCGGTGTGCCGGCTGTTTCTACAATAAGGAATCAAAAAATATATATTTTCTTCCCCTTGCCTAACCTCACTTTCCATCCTCCCATGCACTTCCTTCGCCCGATTGTACCTCTCTCGTCCAGATCTTGCCCAACAAAACGGTCGTTCGTTCGTGTTCGTTGCGGTGTTCTTGTGTTTGGATATTGTTCACGTTTACTTCTGTGGACTGTCGGTCTGCCTGCCCTGTCTACCAAGCACATCAAATGTGCCGTACCCTACATCCTAGGTATTTGGTTTGGTTTTTCTTCCTTTTCTAAATTCCTACTCCTACCTAATAGCTGCACTCTGTGATCTCTGATGATCGCCATCTTGCTTCTTCGAGTTTTGTGCTCTATGAATTCCGCGTGTGTGTGTGGCGCGATTTTGAATCGCTTTTTGTACGAAACGAACTCCTCCCAAAACTCGAGCACCCTGCCTCGAGGTCGATAAAATATATACTTTTCAATTCACTAATTCAGACTGCCCCGCAATCCGCTCAATATATGACCATAATCATCATTATCAGCTCCAGTGGTTTGTGTAGTAAGGTTTTAAAATACGTTACGAGGGGAGGGGGAAACATTCTTTCCTTTTGTCTCCCACCTATTCTCTCTATCTCTGTTGCTTTTTGCAATATAATATAATGTATATATGTAATGTATGTATATATATATAATTACTTTTTGTTATGTATAATAATGTATTGTATGTATAGATATATGTATGACGTTTGTATCTTCCTTTTTTTGGTATGCCTTTGTAATGAGTTGTCCGGGGTTTGGGAAAGGATACTGGGTTAGGGATAAATATCCATCTGGCTACTACTGGCCTTCAACGTAACGTAACTGACCGCTGACACACCAAGTCTGCCAAGAGGTGCTAGGTGAAAAACAAGAATTTCAACTTAGTGTACGCGTTAGTACGCTTAGTAGAAGTAGTTATAGGAGGTACATAGATGATTTGTTTTTTTTCCATTTTTCCTTGAGTGAGGACCCACGGTCACAGTCACCCACAGTTAGTAACATTGATTGGCGATGTGACGATGACGGCTAAATAGTAGGTGAATGATAGGTAGTAGTCCGTTGGTTCAGGAGGTTTCCTCTAGAGGCCATGTTTGCCATTGTTGCCCCGCTTTGTCCTTGCATTGATCGCTTCGCTCGCTGCAAAGATGATATTCAAAAGAAGGTGTCGATTTTTCGTCTACTGCTGATACTGCGCTGATCTGTCTGATCGGTAGGCCCACCGCCGCATCCCGGTCTCACACCCGGCCAGCACCACTTTGCAGGCTGGTGGGCAAAGTGGTCCGGCCGGGTCAAGGATACCGCCGGTGCATCCACCGTACCGAAAGATGATCTGCTCGCTGCTCTGCATAAGGGTGTTCTCAAATTGACAGTGCATCAGTTGTGCTCGCTGTCCTCGCAGCGTACAGTGTGTGTGTTTGTGTGTAAATGTGTTTGTTTTTGGTATGGATTTCTTACATAAATTTCTTTTTTTTTGTTTGTTTTGTTTTGCCTGTTCGATTCATGGTTGTGCCGTCTTCCGTTTTGAGTGCGTGCATCCAGGGGTTCGCTTAGCGTGTAGGTTCTGTTTAATCGATTCAATCCGAATAACTCCGTTAGCTTGTTTGTCGTCATCTGTCCAATATGGTTCCCGCTTCGCGCTAATAGCTTCTCCCCCATATTTTATGTCCGGGGGAGATTACTAAGCATTCGAAAGGGGAAACTTTTGTTAACAAAATCATCTAAAACAACAAAGAACGTTAGAGGCAATTCTAGTACTCTAAAGGAGTTGAATTAAAAAGGCGCAGAGCGCAACGGAACTCCGATGATAAAACATCTTAACTTGGCCACTCAACAAGAGTGGGTCTAGGAAGTGACTTATCTGTGTTTTAGACTTGACATAAAATCAGATCTGACAGGAGAAATGAATAACGTTTCACCGTAAAGGAACTACTACAACTAAGCCCAACTAAATGCATCCGTATCCGCTCACATCTTCAGCTGATGATTCACTTGTCCACTGGTTTGTCGGCCGCCTTCGCTGCTTCCGGTGCTGCCTTGTCATCCTTTTCCTGATCCTGCGAGCCCTTGTTGCTGCTGGTGGATTGTGGCAGTGCCTTAAGGATGGCATGCACCTCTTCCGCGACGGCCATTAGGACGAACTCGAACTGTTGCCTGGTGGCCACGAGCCCGGCACGCTGATCGCGCAGATGTTCCAGTGTTGCGGCAATGTCAATTTCCCGGGCGCCCTTGTTCATGCGTCCAAGGACCAGATCGAGCAAGATGTAGGCACCGGTACGTCCCGATCCATTGCTAAAAACGGGATAAAAATACGATCGGCATGAGAATTTATTCGAAACAAGCAGTATAGAGCATCGCATTGCCTACATTTAGGCGTATAGCGCATTCACTTACCTGCTGTGCACAACGATCGGACACGAACGTCCTCGGTACGACTTGTTGACCTTGCGCCTGAAATCGAGCAGTGCCTTCGCGGACGTCGGTACGCCACCCTGTGGCCAGGACAGGAAGTGGAACTGTGTCACGGTACGCGTTTCTCCCGTGCGCAGGTTCTTCAGGTAGAACGACCTCACCAGGTAGTCATCGCACCAGATATGCTCGCTAACCAGATGGACCTCGTAGATGTGATACACCTCGGCACCTTCCTCGGGCCAGTAGCGAGCACACGCCGGCTCACCGTTCTCTTGCAGACGGCACAGAGCCACGAGAACTACAGCACCCTGCTCCCAGACCATCTGCCAGAAGTGTGCCAGCGTCGACTGCATCGGTCCTTGAGCAGCGACATACGCCGGGGCACGCGGATCGTGATCGGTGATGGTGGACGCGTTGATGTAGTCCATGCCTTCTGCGTTCGCCAGATGGTTCAGCACAACACGCGAATGATCGTACGGTAAAGGTGCACCGGGACGGTTTAGTGGAGCACACTGGGACTGTAGTGCCGCATCCCGTGCGCTCGGTTCCGCCTCGTACCGGCAGAGTGCTTCCCATTCGCGCTGGAGTCGTCCCTTGTTGCGCAGGTGGTCCTCCATGTACGACAGCACCATATGGCCGGTGGAGATGTCCATGTTCGTTAGCGCCGGCTCTTCGCTCCAGGAGGATGTGCTCGAGCGGGACGATGGAGGTCTCGCTTCGGCTTCCTTCGTCAGTGCCGTTATGCGTCCGCCAGGGGAATCCGAGCCAGTAGGTCCCGTTTTTCCACCTGCCATACGCGCTCTGCAAAGGTCCTGATAATCCTTGCTCGAGCTGTCGGCACCGCTCAATCCCGACTGAAGTCCTCCCAGTTTGTCCTTCTTCTTATCGTGCTTGCGGATAAGGAACAGCGTCATCGCAACAACGATAACAGCTGCTGCTCCTGCCCCAGCAAACATGTAAGCCATAACGTGGGTAACGTTCGGTCCATCCTCGACACGCTTCAAACGCTGTGAAGAGACATCGTTTTCCTTGGTCTTATCGCCAACGCCGGCCTGTATAACGAGCACACCCAACCGTCGCGAGAGATTGTTCTTGAAGCGGCTATCGTTGATCTGCTTGGCAACATCGGCAGCCGTTTTGCGATCCGGGTTCGCCTCCACACGGAACGAGACTTCGTGCCGATCGACTCGTGGATGCGTGAAGTAGCCCTGCATGTTCAATAGCTCAGCCAGCGCGGCCACAATCCTCGATCCATCCTTCCAGTTGTCAATCCTGTTGAAGATCACGAAAAGGAGGTTAAAATGTGAGCTCGCCTAAATGTATGCAATTTGACAACCTAAAAGCACTTACGGATTCTTCAGGATAACGTGCGCGTACTCCGTATCGACCGAGTGCGGTGCATGGTCGTCGTCCGTGTGGGCAAACAGTTCCTTCTTCGATTTCGGTCGCTTATCCTCACCTGTGGCTGCCGGGTGAGGTTTTTCCTCTGCTGGTGCCATCTCCTTCGGTGGTTCGCTAGGACTCTGGCCCGATGGTGGTGGTGCTGCCGGAGGTCCCGGTTTCTTCACGTCTAGCCGCTCGCGTCTGGTAAAACCAAGGATGTTGTCCAGCAGGGTGCGCGCTTCATCCTTGCCTGGTCGACCACCCGACTTTGGAACGTAAACGAAACCTCCCTCGGTGTACAAGCCACCTGCTTCCGGACCGGGTGCATAAGCAGCTACGGCTGACTCACGGAAGTTGCCCGAGGCTGGAATTTCATTGCGCGTATGAGGAACTGCTTTGTGCGGATGGGTGTAGAACTTGTCCACGTTTGGGTCGTTAGCTTTCGCCGCTCCTGGTTCTTGCTGTAGTCGGTTGACGTTTTCGGGCGCAAAGTTGGATATCTTCGGGATGTGATGCTCTTTCGCGTACTCTCGGAAGGATGACGTCTTGGGGTAGATGTACTCAAACTCCGGATCTACGTCGGCCGGTGTTAAGCGATCGACCAGTTCCTTGAGAGCGCGTTCCTCATCATTTCCTGCCTGTTGATCGCGGAAGATGCCCGAGCCGGTCGCTCCCCGTTTGCTCGCTCCGTATGCCCACTCACGCTCACCTTCCGCCGCCTTGAACGGTAACAGCTGGCTGTCTTCGATCTCGTTCATCTCAGCTCCCATATCCAGATAGTCCGTAACGTCCGGTGGATGTTGCTGCTGCTGATCGGCATCGTACTGCTTGAGCATTCGCCCGAGAGCAATCCGCCGCTGCAGCTCCTGAAGTCGCGCTCGCTCAAGCTCAATTGATGGTGCACGCGGATCCAGAGGAACCACCTCCGGCAGAATGTCTAACTCAACCGGTGACTCCATCTGCTGGTGTGCGAATGCTTTCTTCGGCGGTGGATAGTATACCTCGTCGGCGTACTCCTCGTTCGGCGGCGTAAAGCGTACGAACGCAAGCGGACTCTGGGGGCCAAGGATCTCCGGATCCGGCGCTAGGTTAGCGCACAGCGTCTGCGGGATCTCCGAGTTGGTGCGGATGGCGAAGAGCGCACCCTGGATGCGGCACTGGGTGAACGGGTGCTCCCAGCCGAGACCGGCCCCCTGGAGCTCCTCGAGCATGCGCGCCAGGATGCGGCTCTGGTCCTCCTCCAGCGGTTTGCGGAAGAGTTCCTCCGGTTCCAGCCCATACTGCGGTAGACACTTTCCAAAGGCGAAGTCTGGAACGAAGGTGTGAGAGAGAGACAGCAAATAAATGCCATTGAAACGGTGATCAATTACGGAGATCCCGCGATGGGAGATCCGGCCGAGATATGCAACAGGAGATAGGAGTGAAACTAATTAGCGAACTTATATACACGCTCAGACCATCGATTAGAGGCAGTAATTGGAAGGAACGAGTAAAAACGGAACGAACACTTAATTGGATTCACGGTAGCTCCATCAAACGACGGACATTTTTGCCGTGGGCTTTTGATTGATAGCAAACGAAGAAACTTCTCCACGAACGGAACGGCGTCCTATTAGCTCCCTCGCTCTCTCGATGGTGGCTACAAGCACGTAACGGATACTTACCATCATAGCACCATTCCAGGTGTTCCAAGCAAAGTGTTTCCGCAAAGAGGCAACCTGAAAGAGGCGAAACAAGAGAAAAAACACCGTTAATAATCCGATAGCGAGTGAAGATTAGACGAGAGCGGTGCTTGAGAGGTGGATGAGATGGAACTGAGCCAGACGTCAGCGAATAATTATCCTACGCAAATAGGGGGTTCTACAGGAAACAGATAAATCATTCTGATGTCTTTAATAGCGTATTGGAGGTGAGGAATTCGCTTGAGATTCTCTTATCCACCGCTTAAAGGTGTCTTTCATTCCGAGCTCAATGGTACTTCGGCTGTAAAGAGCAGTCGAACCCACTCACATTGATGGTGATGGTTGTCTGCGCCATTTTCCAGTGTACAAGGACCCGCAGGACCATTATCGAAAGTATCTCTGTGACGAGTGGGATGTCCCTCTGCCGCTCTCTCTCTCTCTCTCTCCCGTTTTAACCTTTGGCGTGTCACAGGGAAACGGTTATGTCTTAGGCACGAAGATGAATGCTCCCCAGTTGATGAATCCCACTGCATTAATAAACAAACTCAAGCGAGAAAAAGCGAACCGAAGCGAGCACCGGATAACCGCCGAGCACACAATGCCACTTGATGCCGGGGCATTGAAAAACGGTTTTTGCAGCGGAGATGATATCCCTCTGATATCCTCCGATTCAAACAAAACTGCTGATGAGTGCGCTCTCGGGGCTTTGCTCCATTGCCAATCCCATCGGTATCGCTGGGACGAGAGGACTTCAAGGACATCGCGTAACGCTTCGCGAGTGCACACAATACAACCGGCAAGAAAACATCCTCTTCAGAGCGACAGGAGGCCCCTATATTCGGCCTACATTCTGTGAATCCTGCAGGCAACCAGCGCTGCTCGCTTCTGTCCAACCTCATTAGACGGCACGGCAAAGGCACACTCGTGTACACTCATTTTCACACGCCCCGTGATGGTGGTACGATGAAGGATGCGTTGTGGACAGGATTATCTGACATTTAGGGCGAGTGGTTTATTTTCCTGTGGATGAATGCCGACGCGAACAGTCAGACGCTTCAGCGTGTTGGCGCGTGGTGTTTTCTTTGGTTAAAATATTGATTTTGATGGTGCCTTATTCGCACTAAAAAATGACGTCTAGAGCCTCGAGGGAGCGGGACGAGCCACGGGCATGCCGAACCGGCTAAGGAGATATTCAATGATTTATGGTGATTATTTTGTGATTACGTTTTGCTTAGATCATGTCATCTGTCAGTCAGTAAATGGATTCGTGGAAAATAAACCAGCGGGAGTTCGGTCGTCCGAAACGCAGCTCATAATGCCCCACACGAAGCAAAAGTAACGGCGAAACGATAAAATGAGCAATTTATAATGATAAATGAGTAAATTGATCGAAATTCGTGGGATGGAGTGGTATAGCCTTGAGTCGATCGAAAAGTTGCGCCTGAGAGTATGCAATTTCTTGTTCGACTGTTTCGCAGAATCCGAGGAGTTCGGTCAAAAACTTTACATTGCATACTTTACGGCGCGTTTTCATGATTGCAAAAGATTCAACTCGCAGTTATTTTTAGTCGAAGATTCTAAACAGATGAGAGATTTTCTTTTGCTCTTTTTACAAATCAGTAAAGAAAACTGTCTGTCAAATATTTCTCACACAGGAAATCTTTCATTTCTCTCGTTCTAGCAGCGACCACTCCAATAGCCAGATCGATATCAGTCCGTCGATTGACTCGTCGTGACGTTTCAATTTGATTCCACCGCTCCACGCTGTCTATAAATAGCACCGACCGCTTGTTGACGTGGCTTCTCCGACGGCAGCCACTCAATACCCGAACCCGTCGAAAAGATATCGCCAACCCCCCAAAGTTAGGTTCAGTAAACATATGCTTCCTTTCCGTGCCAGAACTCGGAGCCCATGTTGTGTGTGTGTGTGGGAAAAAGCGGGACTCTGATGCAACAAAATTCCTTCACTCGCGATGCCTTGCCAGCCCGGTCAGACCGTGTCCTGACTGTGTGTTTATTTTGTGCCTTCGGTCCTCGGAATCGGCATAATACTGTCGCCATTTCGACAGGCGCTTGAGCTACTTCTGCTCGGTCGCTTCTCCGATCGGTGAATCTGTGCCCTGTGAGCTACGAAAAGCACTCTAGCGCATATTTTCACACATGTCATCCCACCCTGCTGGGAGGAATATTAAACAACATTTCAATAAAATAAAAACCCTGTTAACCAGCACCAGGGAACAGCGGAGTAGGTGGTGTTGTCGAGTGTGCTAAAAATAACTTTCGACCGTTTTTCCCAAGTACCGGGCACGGCAGTGAAAATGTGTGTGTGCCACCTGTTGTAGTCCTTCGCACGCTCGAAGATCCTCTATACAACGTGCAATTTTGATCGCTATTTTACATGGCTGTAGCTGCATCTTGTGTGACGCTTTCAAAATGGCCAAAGTTTTCGATACCAAACTATACACTAAAAAAAAGGAAAACAAAACATAAACCGTCGTAAGAAACATGTTGAACATGTCTTTTGGCACGCATCGGTATAATGTTCGTGACACATGGTACCTTACCGGTTGATTTGCCTTTCTTGAATATATTTTTTCAATTCACCAGTGCGTGGGAAAAAGTAATTAGAGGCTCCACATTTTGACGCTAGCTGACGTCAAACGAGAATGACCAAGTGAGACAGCGAGCGAGAATGTAATTTATATTCCCGCTCGTTTTTTCCTACTTATTTTTGTTGCAAATAAAAGCTTTAAATCGTATTAGGAAAATGAGCACAAAAATATCACGTCGTCATTCGTGCGAATATCAAACGTTCCTACATCAACTTAATTGGTGTTTGGTGCCTGCAGCAAGCGCTGGCGTATAGCAGTGTGTTCTATTATTGGAAAATGGTAGCGTCTGGAAAACAGGGCGAAAAAAAGAAGACAGGAACAATGTGCACCTGTCTTTGGCTGTGATTTACATTGTTGAAATTTAATCCTACATTCCAATAAAAGCATTTTCCCGCTACTAGCTTCCTTTCTGCTGGTTCGGTGCCCTGCTAAATCGTCCTTGGACGCGTCCCACACAGCCACGGGCCGGTGGTAGATAAGCATCGTGAAAAGCAACACAATGAATTAGTGGAATATATAGGCAAAGCGATGTTTCCGGCCCCGGGCCTGTTTTGCGCATTTTGCTGGCACGAAAAGCAACAACAAGAAGAAGAAAAAAACAAACAAAAGAGAAGAGAGCAAAAAAAACAGGTTAACAAACGAACGCGATAAGCTGTCAAATTGACGCAGTCAACGGTGAGTTCCAGCTGCGAAGTCGTGAGTGTACAAGGTGGAACTCACGAGCAGCTCGCTCACTGTACCGAACCACCATCGAAGGCGAATGACGTCAAACCGCCGGTGGAAAACTTTGGGCAACCGGTATTTTAGGTTAGGTTCTTAGATCGATTCGATCCGTAGGCTTCCCTCAATTTTTATTCCCTTCAGGTTTGTTTTGCTTTGTGCCGTGACAATATTTTATTGGCAACGTTTGTTTGTTTCCTATTTTCCCTTTTCCGGAATCGAATGCCCCCTTGTTTTTTTTTCGCTGCTAAAGCCTCCCAGGTTAGATGGCGCGTGGGTTGTCGGTTTAGAGTTCCGACAGCTCCCACATTCGGTTCAACCTTTGGCATTCGTGCATGGAAGCTCCATACACGCAAACAACCAACGAGCTATGGTACGCGTACGTCAATGTGGCCGGTTTATGTATGTGTGTGTCCTTTTTTTTAATGTGCCACTTCCGGGTTCTGATTTTCTATTTTACAGCCCAAGAATGGAGGTCTTTAGGTTTCTTGGCAATTTTCTGTCCCTTCCGGCAGCCATATGTTGAAGGTAGAACCTTGATAAATGGTTTATTTTTGTCCCTACAATCCACACCGATATCGATTGATCGGCTAAGAAACTGGAATTTAAATTTAGATCACGTGCTGTTTGAGAGTCAGAGGTTGCGTAGCGTCAGCTGCTTATTAAACGTGTAATTATTTATAAGCGACGTGCTTTCTAATGCTAGATTATTTATTTCAAATCATTCAGAAGCGTAATAGATGAGAGAAAGGCTTGTTTTGTCATGCGGGTTGCATACTTTTCTTCCGCATCATACCAACATAATCGTTAGTAGCTCGTTGGATACAAGAGAGTATTTTAACTAACCAACACTCAATTCCCAGATGGAAATAAGCTAAAAGCTTTGAAATTCATGCCCGACGCGAGCTACAAGAGTTCATGCAGCTTCAGCCAACAAAAGGTCATTTCCTCTTAGCTTAATTTATTTACAGCCTTAATCCCATTACAAATATGTATTTAGGACATTCGCTTATTTATTTAAAATAATTACGAGCCTAATTGATGATAAAGAGCCGTATTTTGTTACGCACATTGCATACTGTAAGGCGTAAGATATTCCGAAATTAATTTACCTTCACACTATTTGATGCGAGAAGTAATTTAACCTTGAAGTTTTTGAGTTAACAAGAACACTCGGATTAACCCACACCACCCACTGTCAAGCTTGTTGGTTGGAAACAAGCTGGAAGGGCACGAAAAAGACACATCCTGTGCTAACTTCAAAAAGCTCATGCCTGCTCACACCAACCAACAGGTAATTCGGTCCTTCGCTATCCCGGCCCCATCTTGGCGCATTTTATTTACAACCTTAATCACGTACGCTCCATTTTATCACACCCCCGAGGGTGGATGGTTTCCGATTATGGAGGCTATAAGCGAGTACTGACGGTGGTTGGTAGGGTACTTCAAAGCGCTCGAGAGCGCATATGTTGGGAATAAATTATCATTTTCTACACCCATCACGAGCATAATGTAACTGTATGTGTGTGGGTATGAGGTCTCGTGGGAGCCACATGAGTAGGGAAAAAACATAAAGACACATCTTGGCTACATGCGGTCAATATACACTAGAGCCGTGCATAGTCTTAGTAAAGTAGATAGAAAGTTAAAAATTGCACGGAGTTGAAGAGTAAGCTTACTTAAGCGGCTTACATGTACACTGTCGAAACCCCCCAAAACATCTCTACATTCGTATGCTACCAAAGATCCGAAGAGTTTTTTTGAAAACATTCCCTTGGTTGTGGTTTTTACCAGGAACAGAGCTTTACCTGGCTTTACCTGGGTCAACATAAGATACACAAAATTGTCATTATCCTCGGGAGCTTTCCATATCCAGCGCCCAGCAGCTTTCATCCACAGAAATTCCAAAACGGACAGCTTATACAACACTGTCAATGACATTCCGACATCTCCGAACCTTCGGACCGGTCAGTTGCCGTTGCCCCTGATGTGCCAATGCTCCTTGTGTCCGCATTCTCAAGAAAAGACTGATGCTAAAAATGGTCTCGCAAGGGTGTATCGATAACATCGATAGCCTTCGCTTTCAATAAACAGCTTTGTTGCTTCACTTTACCTTAACAAACAACAATCCTCGGACGAATCAGCCCATAGCTGGCACAACGTGGTGCTTGTTTGTGCCATCCCGCTCTCCTTAATCGACGAAATTGATAGGAAATGGCTTCGGGCATCTCTTCGCTTTTGTCAGTGTATGTGTGTGTGGATTAGGTTACAAATTAATACTGCTTCCATTTTGTGTATCGTTTTTTGGGGGTACGTTTCCGTGTACCAACACTACCACGGCTACTATTGCTTCTGCTGTCACACCTCTGCAGTGACGCAGATGAGTTTGGTAGAAAACTGTATATTTATCGCCGTATCGCCGACCAACAGGTGGAAAATACATTTATTTAATTATCACCATCGTTCACCGTGGCATTGTGCACAGCGGGAAGGTATCGCTTGCAAGGTCATCGAAAGGACAGGCTCATCAATTATTCAGCGCTGCTCGTTTAACTGAGGACGAAGGACCAATTTACTAAACTTAGCTCGTTTCGTATAGCATTTTTAACCTTCTTGAGAGTGATTTAATAATATGATAAAAATATTAAAGTTCCTTCAATATTACTTATACCCTTTCTGAGATCACTTAACTCAAATTGCATACATTTAGGCGCAAATCAAAACGATGGCCTAAAGAATATTCCAAAGCGCGTTAATCCGCTTTCAAAGTATAATTTAAAACAAAACAACATTCAATAAAATCCACAAACCCCAAACCCCCTTACGCTCGGCAATGCCTCTAGCCCTCTGGGACGATAAATCTAAATCAGCGAACCCATCCCAGCAACGACCGAAAAGGTATTATTTCTCCGAATCCTTTCTGCGTACCTAATCCGCTTTCGGATCGCCCTGGTTTGGTTCCCATCGCTATAAAGGCATTAATAACCCACCTGCAGCATTAATCCAATCTTCCAAGCGCAACCAAGCACAATGGCACTGCCAGCAAGGTCTTCAGCTGTCGCCGTTAGCCGTCATCGATTTTGATTTTAATCCTGTCAAGCGGCTGTCGTGAGCGAATGCTGCCAGTCGGCAGGTTCCAGGCATCCTTCCTTAATAGACTGCTATTTACGCTTCATCAAGGATCGCCCCTTTGGAAACGGAACCCTTAGATGGTGACATATTTATACAAGCTAAGCCCTTGCGACACCGTTGTGGAAGCATTTTTTCTCCTTCAGTGGTCCAGAGACTCTGCTAGCTCGATACAGACTGTCTGGACTGGTCTGGAATGTGTTACTGAGAGTGAAAACCTTCGTTGCCCATTCTGCTTCAGCTAACAGGCTCCAACATCAAGTCCTGTATGTATGGGTGTGCAACAGTGCAACACACTGCCCAGTGATGCAATTCCGTGTTCGATGCAAAACGATGCAAAGCGCCGGATGCGGATGGGTAAATTAAACTTCCTCGGCGGTGCAATATTATTGCATTGACCGAAATTGAATCATGTCCCGGCATGGAATGATCTCATTAGATGGGAACGCTAGCCGGCAAATACTATTCAATGCCAGTGCGCTTCTGCATTAGCATAAAGTGCAGACCCCACCCCATCCCACCTACATAGCAGCGTTCCTCGTTATTAATAGAAACTTTCATCATGGAAGCAATCCAATCACGTGCTTCAAAACCAGGCCACATTCCGTGCTGTTCCTTCCCTTGCAGAAGGTGTACAAGTTACAGAAGGAAAAGAAAACAAACAAAAAACGATCGCAACCAGACAAAAAAAAAATCCAATTAACTCCTTAATTCCCGTAATCCGGGAGTGCTCACCGAGCCGGGAAACTAGCTCCATTTGGTAGGCAAATGCGCTCGGCTGCGAAACCCGGCTGCCTGTCTGTGGAGCACGGAGCTGCATCGGAATCCGGGAAATTCAAGGCCATCGAGGCTAGCCGTGCCGTGGAAACGTGTGGGAGTGCATTTTATGCAGCAGGTGCAGGTGCATTGCGCACCGAACCATGGACAAAGGCGAGTGTTTGGCAAAAACTCCCACACACACACACACACACACACAGAGTCTCTCGTGCGACCAATCACGGGCGCAACACGTACAACATCAATAGAAAAGGTTGAAGCCTTTATGCAACAGTCAGTAAATCATAGTTGGAGCTCTTTTTTCGCCCCCTGTTACCCTTTTTCTTTGTATGTGACGCAATGTATGTGTCCGATAAGGGGTTGGACATGGTTTTCTTGTTGCTGCACGGATCAATGGCGTGTGGGGGGAAGTGTTTTGCGTGTTGATCAAGGAAAATGTATTACACGTCCGTACGTCACGAGCAGGGAACGAGCTTTGTCCGTAAGGGGGAGAAAAATTGAGAGCGATTTTTCACTGCGAGCGTGCTAATATGCGTTGGTTGGGGTTCCTACGGTTTAAATTTATGATTTTCTTGCGTTTTTCTTTAAAAAATTTGAAATAGCTTTTTTTAAGGTAAATTGTGCTAACTGAACAACAAATTGCATACTTTAGGGCGTAATATTGGAAAAACTCATCAAAAGCGCCTAAAGTTATGCAATTTTCTGAAACATCTCTAAACAAGTGGGTTAACAAGCGCAAACTCCAGCTTAAACTCGCTTTTCTGTCAAAATGCTGTCAGTTTATGAAAAAAGCTATATTGTTGAATTATTCGCTCGAAGTTAATAATGAGTTGCATACTTTAAGGCGTATTCAACGGAACTCCCGAAGAGCGCCTAAAGTTATGTAATATATAAAAACAAAACGTTATTCGTTCCCTAATCGACATTCAAACATTTTCTTTGAAGTGCTTCAAGCAAAACATCTTCAAAAGAAGATTTCGAGGTAGATAATCCTCTTGCCTTAGCGTTAAACAAAGCGATTGACAAACTTAAAGCAATTCATCCCTTTCTCACCTCACACCGGATTACGTAAACGTGCTCCAGCCTTTCACCATGCCTTTCACGCGTGCTGATAAGAGATAAAAAAAACCGTCCTGACATAGTTTCAACCCTAACCCTGCACGAGTGAGTACGTATTTTCATTATGTAAGCATCCGTACCGATTCCCGGATAGATAACAGAAAACGACCTCAACGTACACATTACACCTCTCAATCGAGATACAACCGAATAGCAGCACGACACGCATCGGGACGTAAAATTACATCTAAAATTCAGCTCACAGCTCAGGCGCTTCCGAATTCCGTTTCCAGGAATCCGGATCCTCAGCCTTTCTTTTTGCGGAGATGAATTGAGTGATGAAACGCTGGTAGGATCCAGCTTATCGATCGAGGGGAAAAAGTTTTTAACAGCCTCTTCGATTCGGAACATAAACAAAAGGAGGAAGACAACGACACAAAACTTACCGATGTTGCCTTCGGCCGAGACGAGGATGTTAGTGCCACCGCCGGACAGCAGCAGCAGCGCCAGCAGACCGGCGGCCATCATCAAGTGTTGCCTCGAAGTGTTTGTCCATGCTGCCACTGTCGTCGATGTGTCAGTATTTGACATATTTGCGCTCTAGATCATCACTTTAAAGTGTTCCCGTGGTTGGCGTTTTTCCGGGGTGGGGGGGGGATGATTTCGTTTACCGCTTTTTCGTTCCAACCTGTACCTGTACCTGCTGTTGTTGCGTGAAGAAATGTCGCTGTGGAGTAAGAAAAAACGCACACATTTATTGGATTAGATCTTGTTCGAGTCGATCGATTAATTTCGCTCGGAGCGCATCCCCACCCAGTGGAGCCCATGGAGCAAAGAGCGAGGAAAAAACGATTGGAAAATTAGCCCAGCGCATGTGCCCCAAGCACCAGGTGGAAACGAAACGGACATCAGTTATGCAGGATCGTGACGTGCCTAGGAGGCGACCGCCATCTGGATGTACCAACCCGAACACAGGCAAACCTGTGTTTGTGTGTAGGCTTGATTGGGTTCGGAAAAGTCGACCGCTCTTAATAGCCCATCAAACACCGGTTCCCATCCATCTCTGATCCCTCTCGATTGGATCCGTTTTGTGGCTGTTCGGAGGCTTCCGGAAGTTGCCCCGATCGAACGTGACTTTCATTTTGTGCACGTTAAGCACAGAAGATGAGGATGGGTGAGCTCTTTCAAACGAATCGTTCGGCAGCAGTTTGCTGCCTCGGTTCGTTCATCCCTTTGCCGGCGACGAAGCTGTCTAATTCCCCGGGAGATCTGTCAAACCATCTATCCATCCAGCGAAGATGTCGTCAGATGAAGTGGGATCCCCCCACTGCCAGCTTCGGTTCGACTTCCTCTCCTCCACGAAACAACATTCGTGGGCGAACGTGGTCGAAGCGCGTTTCTTATCTTCCATATTGCCAACTGGAAGTTAATTTCAACAGAAGGAAGTACATATTGGAAAACTTTTCAAATGCCACTTTATCGGGGATGGGTAGGTAGAGTGGCGTGCACAAGATAAACGACTATTTTACACCGCGCTGCGTGTAAATAGCTCAAAACGTAATTAGGATCCCGGCACCAGGCGCCTCCATTTTTAACGGTCGTTTTAAAAATCCACCCGCTCGCAAACCGCACGGTATTTTAATGAATGTTAGCAGCAAAGTTCACGGCTACAAGTTAATTTTCGATACGGAATCGTATCACCGTGACAAATTCCATTGAACCTTTCACCCATCAATGTCAGCCAGTGTCAGTGACGGTGTCAGTGTCAGGTGAGAGGATGCATAATTGGATAGAAATGTAAATGAAGGCGCGCCACTTTTGGGCCGTTTCGGTGCAAAATTGATTACAGCCTACAGTTTGATGTAAATGGCAGTTCACAAACTATTGCCCGGGCGTAAGTTGAAGGTCAAACACATACCAGCTGTTCCCGTGTCTGCCGAACGGGTCTCGCGGGACAGTTTTGTGTAATAAACAATAGAAAAGGTGCGGCTTCACAATTGCCAGCCAATTCATGAAACGCGCTGGGTGAACCTTGTCCTTCACCTAGACGCTTTACGAAGTTTGTCCGCATACTGTGACGATATGCCATCGCTCTCGTTTAGTGGCAAACATTATTATGTTACACAGATGGTTACCGGGTACCGGATGCTTGCCTTTCGATAAAGTTTTCCACTGCACAATGTAGGAAAATTAACTTAAGCGGCAGTGAGCTCAAGACGCACACAGTTTTAATTGCATTTTATCAACAAAATGTCATTTCAGGTACATTTTTCCACTTCTTCACACTGTTTTTGTGAGGTAAAATATATTCAAACTAGTAAATAACAAGCTCTCTTTCTTTAGCTTTCCACCTAGCAAAAGGGGATAATTTTCCGACGCTCCCCGAGCTAAGGACATTAAAAGCCAATCACTTTACCGACGGCAACACAAGTACAGCGTGGCGAGATTTTATCATGTTTATCCAGTCCAGCGGACGTTTAAATAAAAGCTTTTATTTACTGCCTTTTGCTTCAACTCGCGAGCAAACAAGCGATCGCGAGGGTTAAACGGATAAGGTCAACAGGCATGTTGTCCTTTCCTGTTTGCTAGTCCAGCGGGTCTGATAGAAGGTGGAAAACGGCACTGCGAAACGTCGTTAAAGTTATTGCACAGCAACTTCACGGCACTCGGTGGCTTAGCATAGCACTAATTATGGCAGAATGGAGTTGAAGAAGAGCAGGAAAAATTGGGAAGAAAATTTCCTTCCTTTCAACTATAAGACAAAAGACGTCACATTTTTTCTAAACTGTTTCAGTTGGAAATTGCGAATGTTTCGCTTTGCTGTTCCACTCCGTATTCTAATGCAGATTTTTGCCCACTAAATCGCACGCAAAATAACGATTCCCCTAAATTGTGTAACAAATCACCGTGAACGGTTTTGGAGTGGAAACAAAAAATAAACACGCGCACGCACCGTTCCCGCTACATCTTTACGGGCACACAAGCTAGGTGCCGAAAAGCTCCGAAGGCTTTGCAGTCGGATTTGGAACTGGCACCATTTACCGGATTGCCGCTTGACGATAAGCCGCCTGCTCTGCTGTTCGCTCCTACAGCGGACGGTTTCTGTGCATACTTTACCGAAAGCAAAATGCTTCCGACGACAAGTCAACAGGTTCTACAGCGCCTGAAGGTGAGCCAGGGAGGGAAATGAGAGAAGGAAGGAGGACGATCGTGTTGCTTTTTAAGGTGTTAGTGAAAGGACATTCCGTTGCATGGAAGCCAACATCGAAGCGAGAGAGAGAGAGAGAGAGAGAGAGAGAGAGAGAGAGAGAGAGAGATAGAAGAGAACCACTGTGAGTGTGTGGTAGGAGCTTCTTCTTCCTGTTCGAGCTGTTTCGTTCGAACCAAACCAAACATCGTCGGCCTGAGTGCCACGAGGATCGACCGGCTCTCATCTCGCAGGACTAGCTTTCGATGGGACTCATGGGCAGGCTATGTGCAAAACCCATATCTTCCACATAACATCTCAATATACACACTCTCTCGCCAGCTATGACGGACACACAACCACCCACACAAACAAGCAACAAGACAAACAGCAAATATCCTGTGTTTTTTTTGCTTCTTCTTCTTTTAGCCATGAGCCACCAGGCGTCTCCACCTTTACGACGGAGCTAGGAAAAGCTTTTCCGACCCGTTCCACGGACAAGATAGATGCACAAGATGTATCTTTATCTGTGTGAATGTGTTATATGGTGTCTTTTTCTTTTGTTGGCATGCCAATTTTCCTCTCCTAATAAGGCTACGGTTGGCACCAGCCCCAGAGTTGGAGATTGAGATTTCACAACTAAATTACAAATGGAATAAAATATTATACAATCGGTCTAATATTTATTCTCTTCGTAGAGGAAAAAGTAGATCCCATGAATTCTTTTCGCTAACATAAGGTTGAGCTAATCAAGGACAAATTGAGTTGCGATTTTTTTTTGTAGTAATTTTCTCATACTATGCTCGCCTAATTCTACATCATTTTATACGTTTATCGTTCATTTACCTCTTTTGATAGTAAATTGCCACTTGTTTCTTCTGTTTCCCTTGAAGATCCGATTCAATATGGATGCTTACGTTACCACGGAATGCTGCTGGCAAGGAATTTGCACACCACAGAAAAAAGGACCTCTGTTTAAGCACGCACACCGACACGTACAGATAACTATTACAACGTACCCCGTGTGTTTAGGGTGAAAGAAAAAACTTAAAGCCAAAAACTAACAGAGAGCGTTCACCGAAAAAAGTAACCGAACCGAACACAACTCAGGTCAGAACGGAAACGGAAAAGAAAAACCCAACAAAAAAAATCACTATCACTTGGAAGGACTTTTCTGTGTTTTCACGCCTGTTTTCCCCTTTTTCCCTCGGTTCTTTGTTTTTTCGAGTCGGGCTGTGCAACACAAACGGGCTCTGTGCTGGACGCGGTCGGCCTAGTCCGAGCCTGACCGACCTTCTGGCAAACTAGTTGCCAAAAAAGTCCCAACTAATATGCACACACACACACACACACACCACGCACACACGCACGGTGCGGCTGCACTGCGTAGCAAACGACTGGTGCTCGCAGCAGCGCCTTCCGTTGTGAGAGAGCGACTCCGAAATGCAACCGTTCGCCAGGCGAACACACGGCACAATATGGTAGCGTTGGCGAACGCGCCCGAGGGCAACTCCCGGCCTGGTTGAGTGTCGCGCGGTCGGTTCGGGTGGCCTGGGACGCACACACACACACACAGATGAGTCCATCGATAAAAGCACCTGTTCCGTGCGCTTCTGGCCCGGGATCGCTTGAATCGCTCCGAAAAACGAGAGCGAGAGCGATTGAAAGCTTCCGGTGGAACAAGGTCTCAGCAGGAGCTTTTTAGCACTCATTTCCTGTGCGATACAGAACCAGGAAAAACACGACCCGCGTTTGCCTTCGGTGTGTACCATTTTCCTCCGTTTTTCTATCGCCAGCGAGTAGGCAGTTGTACGATTAATTTTCATTAACAAAATGTGTTATTATCGCTTGATTCGAACGAGCATCGCGAAAGCTGTTTCCTAAATGTATGCAATGCGCTTCACAGCTTGAAAGAGGAAAGCTGCTGTAAGCTGTAGCGTGTAATATCGTAATACATACTACTTCCTCGATGCCGTCATATTTTTTCATAAACACACACATACACACACACATACGCACACGCCAAAGATAAAAAAGATAAGGTTATCATTTTTGTGGCTCACCCCCAGTTCGAAACATACCATTAATCTTGTTGATCCGTCCTTTGCTTGCTCCGTTGCTGCATGAGTTACGTGTCTGTTTTTATCCTTTTCCAGCTCTTTTTGTACTCGTTTTCTCTTTCTTTCGCTGCTAATGCACACAAAAACAAACAACCAAACAACAGCGCACTGTCGAAGCTGTCACTTGCCTTCACCACACGCCACTGGCCGTGTTTATCTGATATGACGGACTCGGTTTGCTTACGCACACACACACACACTCGTGTTTCTTTTTACACGCTTTTCTTTTTAAGCTTTTGGCCGAAAATTGTCCGTAGCGTAAAGGGGTTCTACAAGTTCTTACGTTTTTCGAAAGCACAAATACTCACGAGGCACTTGATTTAGCACGATATTGGTGGCGATGTAAACAGCGTATAGTAATGTCCCCTGCATCTCTTAAGAACTCGTTGTTTGCTGGCGAGAGTGTGTTGCGTGAAGGCTTCAGTTCAGTTTTCTGCACGTCCCGCACTGGGTAAAGCAAACGAGCTCCACATAGATATACCAGCTGGTGGATAGAGATTCCACTCAAAATATACGTTCTGTTTGTTTACTTTTCTCTTAGCTGACGCTTTTAGTCTATTCCTCAAAGGCTCTGTGGATCCCAGAAAAAAAAGCAGCAAATGTTCCTATATCCTTGTACGCGCGGCCCTACGTCGTCGTCCTCTACGTCGGTGCGTATTTTGCTGGCGAATGACACTTCGCGACTGTCAGTCGAATGGCTCGGTACCGACCGACCGACAGCTCGGTGAGTGCCTTGTCCACCATGCTGGGAACCAAACACACTGTTGCGCTTTTCGCACCGATACAAACACACACATACGCGGCGTTCGATCGATAGCGAGTAGTTTGGAAGGAAAATTTCGCCCAAAAGCGCAGACTCCACCAACATGTTTCTTCACGAAGCATGATAACCAAAAAAACAAACACTTTATTAATGTGTGTGTGTGTGTGTTTTGATGCGCCCGCACACCATCATCATATTGTTCAAACTGTTGACGTAGATGCGCTCTTGGTGCTGCTCATTGATAAAATTCATACTTCGCAACACACGCGCGAAAGCGCGAACATTCCCACGCATTATGAGAGACCGTGGGGCTTTGCCATTGCTTCCCCGGCCGTATGAGAATTCGGGACGGCAAAAGGTGGGGGAGGAATACAGGAACATAAAAACATGCTTTACTTCCCCCCTTTTTTCTTCGGGAGTTGTCTTTTTATCTCTTTATCCTGTTAATCCCTGTTTGAAGTTTACATTGATTTGATGGGATTGGATCCTGGATGGGAATGTTTTTTTTGTAGGATTACAATTCAATTTCTAAAGCTGTAATAGCGATCAGATTGATTGATATCTCTAGATGCCGTAGTATTGAATCATCTCAGTTATTCGGGCCTGAGACGCGTCCTGTGTCCTTAAGACCTATCTAGAGATCTAGATTGTCTGGTGTAATTTTTATGACGTGATCACAAGGACCATATGGGCGTGATGTTCATCGAAAACATTGCCAAAAATCTGTTACGAACATCAGCAACAACTATAAAAACTCTCTAAAAAAACAAACTTGAGTGTAACATGTGTACAACAAAAACCCTTCCGATCCATGTCACACAGTCAAACACAAGGTCTCCCGTTACCCACACCGGGATATTGCCCCAACAACAACAACAAACATTGGATCCCAGAGGGAAATGGATTCCTGAAGGACGGACTGTATTCCTCCATTCCCGCAATTGTTTTCACATTAACACTTTCTTCTCTGCCGTCCTTGGCTGCTTCCAGGCATGTGATGATAAAGCATCAAAAGCATTTGCTTCAGCATACACCTCCACTCGGTGTGAACATCCTTGAAGCTTGAAGTGTTGCGCAGTATCAATCCCGGGTAACTCGAGCTGCTGTCCTACGGGAATCAGTAGCTTTCTTGCGATAAGGCCTTGATTGCACGCTTCACCGGCAGCATGTGTGGCGTCGCCCTCAAACATTGGGGGGCGCCCATCTGGGTGGTGGTCATGTGGAGAATGCGTGAGCAAGCATTACTGCCGAACTGAGCGTTGCCATTAACCCGATACGTGTTGCGGGAGGCCATGCTTCTCGGGTAAGTAATTTAACAACAACTAGTGTTTGTTGAACTCAACAGTACTAACCGGAAATGGATGGCGATCATGTTCGCGGCTCAAACTATTTTCTTCATTAACCCTCAATTTTCTTCAATTCGTTGGATTCAAGCAATACGCCCATCCTTGACTTCTCCAAAACACGACGATGTCTTTTTCTCAGCACGACCCTGAAAAAGGCACAACAAAAAAAGGCCAAAAATGGTTAAAGTAAAAGATAGAGTTTCCGTTCGTCTTTATTACATTGTCCCGTGAGATTGTTCCTTTCGTTCTCATCATGATGCGCGTCAATTGATCAGTAATGTACGGTTTCGTAGGTAAGGTATACCCCGTTTCTCTTACTGCTAATACTTGCTTAACGATAAAAAGAGAGACAGAGAGAGTGAGAGTGAGAGAGGGATGGATTTCGGGGGTTTAGGGGGAAATCCAGGGGGAACGTCCAACTCGGACACCCTAAAAAGGCAGCGATATCGATATCCATTGGCTAAGAATGTATAAAACTACATTACTTCTCGCTCTTTTTTCAACCTGTTAAGAGATTCAAACGCCAACATTCTAATGCAGAGATGGACAGAATTTCGTAATGTGAGCAAAATCGGGGTATCGTTTTAAAAAATAGGAATCAAGTCAGCGTTCTGATATGGTTAGATCACGTGTGTTGAGCGCTTTTCAGTATAGTTCTTGCTTTTTTGTCTCTCGCCTACCGAAGGAAAGTTTTACACGGAACACATACTAGTCTTAACGTATTTCGCGGTTTCTCTTGTTCTGTCTACCATCACACAACTACGGACGCTTTTGCAAGGAAACAAGAAACCCCTATTACAGAGAGCAGATCGTTAACGATGTATAGTAGTGTGTGTGTGTGTATAAATATATGTATAGATATAGAAAGGTATACAGCACGACCGATCGTGCCCGATTTTCTGTCCTGCCTCTTTTTTCACTATATTGTTCCTTCAATAGTTTTACATCGAAAAGTTAACAAAAACGTTCGCCCTCTTTCATCAATAGTAACTAGCTGTAAATATGCTTCGAACGAGTGCATAAGGTAATAAATGTAGTTAAAGGAATATTTTTTCATTTTTCGATTGGATTTCACTCCTGTTTCAAATCGGCAAACTTCCGAAAATCTGTAATTCAAATCAGTTGCCTTAAAGTTGTGTTTTTTTGTGATAAATTTCATAACACATTTAACGCACTTTTACTCTACTGCTGATGCTGCTATCTTTAAAAAAAACGGGTCATATTGTATGGTACTAGGATTACGATTCGAATAAAATCCTCACGTTCATTTCTTACATTCAAAATAGATTTCTACCTCACATCAAACGGTAATGAAATTGAAATAAAAAAAGAGAAAAAAACTGTTACGATATAGTATCCCGGAAAAAAACAGTTAAATGCATGCTCACTCATTCTTTGCTCACTGTTGTTTCGTTACTGAGTTCACAGTATTCTAATGTCGCCTGACTTCAGCCTGATCTCCTATGACCCACCGTACACGTGCCAGCATCAAAAACAATTATGAAAACTAGGGGTGAAAAATTATAAAATCTGAAAGAAAAATATTAAGACAGTGCGGGAACATCCCGTGAAAAGCGTATGCGCCATTCTACCAGCTAAGGTGTAAACAATATGCGAAAATGTGGAATGCCTGGACTGGTAGCTTTAAGTTGATAAAATTCGATACAAGCTTACTGGCTCGCTCTCTCTCGTTCGCTCGCTCGGATGTACTCCTCACTTAAGTGACGTGACCATCGGTGGTGGCGGTGAACCAGCGACACGTACCGAACCATCTTCGATCTCCTCCAGCGGCTGAGCCATCATGGCCGGTTGCTCCAGCTCACCATCGTCCATCAGCTCCTTGTCGCGTTGCTGGTCGTCCTGCTGTTCAATTACCTCCTCATCGATGATGGATGATTCTTCCTGTGCACTCGAATCGGCCGAACTCACACCATCAAACGGTTCCGAATCTCCGCCACGCAGCAACATCAGCTTGTCAAACCGTTCCGAGCTAAACGCCAATTTAACGCCATCCGTAGACGAGGCTGGCATCGCGGCTGCGGTGGTGGTCGTTACTGTTGTGGTCGAGGTCGACGGCGGTGTGACAGACGGCTTACCACCGTTACCACCGTTGCTGCCGCTCACATCCTGACCCTTGCGAATTGCCATCGTAGCGTCCGGTTTCTCGCCCGAGCTGATAGCATTGCCCCGTGCTGGAATGGCGGCCGGTTGCTGTTGCAGCAATGGCAGTGCACCGTCGGCCATCGGGAGGGATGGTTGCTGTTGCTGCTGCTGCCGTTGACGTTGTTTGGCGGCCGACAACACCGATAGATGCTGGTAGATAAAGTTACGGTCCATGCTGCGTACCAGCTTGTACGATTTGCTCATCAGGAAGCGCCCGATCGTTTGCACATACTCGTCCACGTCGATCATCATCTCGTCCTCCTCGTAGTAATGCACCAGGTGAATCGAAATCACCTTGATATGTACACGATCGAACGGGATGGTTTGAAGGATCTAAAATGTATAAAAAAAAGTGTAGAATTAATAAAGGTAATATAGGATTCATTAAAACTGCAGGACAAATAATGTTTAGTTCTAGGGTATAACAGATCAAGTGTCCACATTCTAGCAACACTAGCAAATGAAGTAAACTATTGTCACAATCGTTAGATTTACCAGTTTGACCGTCAGATCCGTCTCATGCATATGCTCAAACATAGCCAGAACATTTTTAAAAGCTTTTCGGATTTACAAGCTTTCTCGGGCCAATTAAACATAGTAACGATGTCAGATTAGCGATTTATGCTGTTTGCAAATAGCGTTACAAAGTTGAACTGGTCTGAAGAACCCTGCATTTCAACCGGACCTTTCGGCCGTTTTTACCCAATAGAAAAAAAAGTTGTATTATATTTTTATATCATACCATGCTTTATGTATCACAAAAATAATATTTATATTATTCATGTCCTTATTCATGTATTAGATCACATTTTGCAGATTAAGGAATATAACACTTAAACTGGACAAATCCGATTTTTAGTTATTCCAAAAAGCGTTATTTGTTCAATGAAGGTGGACAGTGTTTCTAAAATAGTATGAGTACGAGTTTATGGACCCGGCAAAAACCTCGCATTCTAAGCATTCTCGGGCAAAGACAGGAATCAATAACAGCCCCTCCCACACGGGGAAAGGTCAATCGAATACGCGTGACACAGAACCCATCAATCCAAGCGCAACCGTTCACGCTCACTCACCTGCAGTTCCTGTCCGTGGCAGCCAAGGCTGAGCAAATCGATCGATGTTCGATTGACGGCCAGCATTAGCGTGTAGACCGGGAAACACTTGACCCGCGGGTGAAACCATTCCGTCTCCTCGTCCAGCACGCTGTTAATCTGCACCTCACTGTCGTCGTCGTGGTGCAGCGTCACCTAACGGTTCGATACAAAATGACACCGGTCGATTAGTTGGCATGTTGGGGGAAATGCAGTCCGCTTCAATTACCTCCTTCGGGTAGGTGTTGGGCGACAGGCACGCATGAATGACCTGCACGTTCGAGCGGAAGGCGTTCTGTTTGCGTAGCGAAAAATATTTACGCGGATCCGGTTCCACCAGGTAGCCGCCCCAGTTCATCGTCTCCGCCAGCCACGGTGCGGTCATCATCGAGTCACTGTTCCCGGTCAGCGATTGGAAGAACGTACCGAACCGCTTCCGGCCGAGCAGGTCCGATATCAGGTGTGCCATCTCCGGTGTCAGCTCGTGCCGGTCGGTAAAGTTCAGATGCTCGGCCGGCGCATTAGCGTTGCGCATGAACGTCATCGGGTACTTTTTCATGTGTATGTCCCGCACGTACTTGACGAGTGCCGGGTTGTCTTGCGGGACTCCCATCAGATCGTAGTCGCGCGACATGTTCAGCCGGAACTGTTGGTGGCGTATTTCTGGAAGCGAAAGGAGGGAGAAGTAAGCTGTGAGCATGGACGGTGAGCATGTGCAACACGAAGGTATAAACCCGTCAAAGCTTTCAACTTTTAACAGCGTATCACAGCGTATCACCTCAGAGCTCCCCTTCAATTCTCACGGACTCGTGGAGAGATGGGGAGCTTCAAGAGCAACATATGAACCGCAAAAACCGCATCCGAAAAGTAACTGAACGAACTCTGCCCGCTAAAACACACACACAAAAAACCAACCCTCAACACGCAAACCCCTATCGAATGCCACCGGCCGTGTCGAATAGCGCAGATGCGAATGTTTTCGAGAGGATTAACTTTTGGGGGGTACGCGCTCTGTCGGCGAAGGAAGAGTAAAGGTTTGTATTTTGATACTGACGAGACCTCCCGAACCCGCGGCTAAATGAAGCCAAAAGAAGCCCTCCTTTCCTTTAGCAGAGAAAATCGTAACATTAAACGCTACCTTCAGCGAATGGGGTGCGTCGTGGACGTGGTGGCGTATAATGTTCTTCCAATGTCCCACAGGGATGAGCCACCCGAAACGAATTGTGGCGGCGAGCAACACGAATGATGCTGCTGAGGTCGGCATGTGGGAAGAAGGTTAACTTCTGTCAAGTAATCGACCCGCTCCTGGTGGTTGAGCGTCACCACAACCGGTAGGCGGCAACAAGTGCTTCCGTAGCGAGGTAGTAGCATGCCGCCCCGGGGTGGTACCGATGATATGTGTGGTTGACGACAAAAAAAGGGGAGAATCGCATCCAAATGCATCCACGCTTCAAAGGCTTCAGGGAGAGCAATTCTGGAAGCTTGTTTGTCGGTTATGCATTTTTTGGGGATCATTTTCTCATGTCTCGGGTGAGGACATAAATGTACTTAAAGGCTATTCAATATGTACCAGAAATTGTATATTGCTCAGGGCTCACTATCAAGAAAATTAGACATCCAATTTATCTTCCTCACCAAGTTCCCGGAGGGTTGTGCTACGTCTTTCTTTCCTTTGGGACATACTGCGAATAGGGACAAATTGAGTACGAAGTACCTGATGTTATGCTGTTGCCTTCATCAAGATGTAGCATTCGAAGAAGGATATAGCATTTACTGTACCAAGAAATCATTCCAGGATCCAGGAGCTCATATTAATATCGTCCTAACAGTCTTATTGTCTGGACAAACCTCAAACGAAGGATTGAAGTTGGAGTTTCTACCCAAGGACTCCCACTTCTGATATCGTGCCAAAAACTGAGGAACATCTGACTCCATCAAAGCCATCAAAGAAATTCTTCTGATTTTTTAAACTACATCATCGACATGTCTGGACCTCCGTTTTTTAGGGCTTCCTTGACTCGATTTATGCCACCTGACTGAAGAAAGCTCAAACAACGCAACCATCAAGGGAAATCGGATTTACTGAGCTGTCTCAAATAATTCTGCTAGCGAGATGACTTCTTGTCTTCTTAGAGATGTTTCTGCCCATGTTTCGCATCATATTTAAAGCCTTCCTTGGCGGCGTTGAGTACTTTAAGATAATTCTTCTTCCATGCTCTTTACGTTGCCCTCCCGAACCCCACTCTCCCGAGCCTCTCTCTCACACACATACACACCCGAAAAATTCGATCCGGTGGAAAGTGAAGTCAAGTGAATTCCGTACCGTGAGTCAGCGAGAAAATCACCACCACCACGAGCACCGCGTGATTGTTTAATGATAGACCAAGTTCAATTTCCTCACTTCTTCGTCTTCACCGCCGTTTGCCTGCCCCTTGTTTGTGTGTAAATCGAATCGAACTTTTACCACTACGATCGACTACGGATTGACCACTCTGATTAGGATCGGTTCACCCGCACGCAGTAGCACGTGCTGTGGCTTGCCTCGGTAGCCGAATTGAACGCTGCCGTAAACCGTAAATAATGCGTCTCGTGCGCTTGTCCGGGTTGGGAGCAATTTTCCATCCTCACAGCACGCGCCACCACAATTTGCGTATCCCCAATGCCTTCGACCAACCGATTGGATCCACCGTTTACGCATTTTTGCCTCCCTTGCGACCCTAGCTCACCCTTTCGTTCTGCACTGACTCGACATTCTGCGCAACCATCCCTCGCACGGGTGGGGTTTTCCATTTCAACCGCCAACCGGGCCGCTGGTGTGCGCACCGACCAGAGAACAACCCATCCACACCGCTATCCACAATTCTGCGGCCCATTGGCAGATAGCAGATAGTGGATGCTTCTTGTGCTGCCGCTGGTTTACAATTGCTGTGAAATTAAATGCATCAATCTGAGCAATTTGCTTCACTTCTTTCATTGGGTTGCGTTGGGTCTTCGGGGGCTTCTGCGGTTGCTGGTTGCCGAAGCAAAAAGGGCAATTTAAGCTTCTTCACAATCGGTCTCATTAAAAGCGTTTAGCAGCAAATTGTTTTTTTTTTCTTCTAATTGAAATCTAAGAAGAACGCCAACGGGGGAGCTGTTAAAGGGATTTTCTCTTTACGGCTTTGCGATAAGATGGATTCTTTCGTTTTTGCTTTTAGTAACAAAAATATTCTAGCCTACAAACCGCAGTGGAGATATCAAAGCAGCAGCAGCAAAAAACAGGCACAACAAGCATTTTATGTTCTACTTTTCGGGAGGGGTTTACCCATTTTTTTTTTTTGCAAACTCTGCACCAAATTTCCGGTCTGTTAAGTGTCACTTCCGTCGTCCACGACACCGATCGGTAGACGATTTTTTCTCCCTCCTCGGTGGAGTTAGAAACTAGAGCACTGTGGCACACCAAGTCTCGCGCGACTCGTTTACCGTACGGTCTACTGCTTTAACTGGGCGTCAGACGAACAAAAAAATTGCATAAATCAGCATGAACTGACAAACGCCGCCGAAACTTGGACGATGCAAGCAATGGTAAGCAACCAAAAAAAAAAAATGAACGACCGGTAGCCGGAAGTGATTGGTTGGAAGTATACATGCACCAACTTGGGACGAGAGCGAGAAAAAACAACAACATATTGTCTTGCAGGCTTTTGGAAAGTTTGGAGACGATGTAAAGGTAAAAGAAATACACTTTGGACGGAAAGAACGGGTTGTGAAGTGAGGTGGTGAGAGTGGTGAGAGCATTCTGGGCAGTAGGTTTGTACATTTTGGAACATTAGGAAGAGCCTGGTATTGTGTAGATGGTCGATTGCCCTGTAGACTTTTTACGAGGACAAGGCATCAACAAATGTTCTTCTCTCTGCTTAGAGGTCTCTTAGTTCTTCTTCTTCTTCTTTGGCACGGCATTAAAACCTTGAGAGGTCTCGGCCTGCCACATTTCTGGCTTTCTGTGACTTAATTTTACCCGTAGAAAAGTAGTCAGCCTTACCGTGCCGTGTGAAGACCGGCGCCGCTGTCGCCTCGGCCAAGGGACCGCCCGGGTCTCTTAAGTTCATGGTTGCCATTTTTGGTTTACTAGTCTTTCTGATAAGACGTAGTTGGATAGTCCTCACGACGGGGGAACGACAGGTCCGGATGGGATTTGAGCCCCGGTCCTGACATGTGAAGACTTAATATTTTTTTAAGAAGTGAACTATTTCAGGAGCAGCTGGATTCTTAATCCTGTACTATCTTAACTCTGTCCAAGTTGAAGACGGATCTTTTCAGACATTTCTGGTCTTCAACAGTTCTCAACGTTGGTGCATCGGCAATTGCCCAAAACATGTAGAACTCAGTTGAGAACATTAACGTTGTAAAACAAATCTCTCTTGTCTCGTCAAACCACATTTACGACTTTAGACATCAAATCACTCGTATAGCCTAATTGAAGTGCGTGTGAGCATTAATTAATGAACACCCTTGACCGTCACCGCTATCCTTCCTTTTTTTTTGCATGATCCTCTCGAAGCGATCTCGACCAACACCAAAATAAGCAAATATACAAATGAGTAAGCATAAATCATCAGTTAAAACATCGCCGAGATATCAACCACAACCAGCGTTTGGCGCAGCATAATTCTTCATCATTAGCATCCCATCCCATCATTACCGGCCGACCGGCAACAGGGTGATAATCAGTGCTGGAGGTATTTGGGACTGTTATTAGCAGAGGGACCCATCATCATGTTTTGGGATGGTCGCAACGCCAGGAAATCGAACCATACAGACGAGCTTGGCTATTCTGTAACTGTATTGCTCAGCAAGCAACACAAGACGTAGACTCGACTCTCCTTCAGCTAGTTTTAATTAAATAATCGCACGTCACTGCTTAAGTGTGCTTAATATTCCACACATGTGCCGTCGCAACAATTATTCTCGGTGACAAATTCACACACCAACAAGGGACTCGGTTTAATTAACGACTCCCCCCACCACATCCACATCAAGATGCAAGATCGCAAACGAGCGTCATGTTTCGCTAATTGATTATAGCAAGAGTGCTGGCAGTTGATGATGATGATGATCATCATTAACGATCGCTTAGGTTCGCGTTTCAAACGGCGCGTCAGCTGCCGGTTTTAACCGCCTGCACAGCCATTTCTACTTCTGTTCGTGAGGTTCTTCAGCAGGGGTCTTAGTGGTAATACACCGAGGCAGCCGAAGTCCGATTATTATCCTGCTCCCGCGTTTGAATGTTCTTTAAAGTATGTTGGCAAATTTCCTCCCTCTCTGTGCCTAACGTTCTGTAACTCCCCATATCTTGTACTTCCCATCGGTGGTCTATCTTGGGCGCTTCGCCACTGCTGCTGCTGCTTCGTGTCGTGTCGACAACACATAATTTCGCACCAACATATGATTGGCGTAACCGTGTGCTGGTTGGCTTGCTGTGGTCAGTTTTCGGACCAAAACAAAAAAGGAAACCATTCCTATTTTGCTGTGTCTGGCCCTCCCGTTCGCCCTCCTCACACAGCTCCCCTCCACTCTCTCTATTTCCCTCAAAAAAGCGCCCAATGTGTGGTATTATGATGATGATAATAATATATTTCCCACCGAAAGGGCATTCGGTTTTAAAAACAGCTGCAGGCAACGCAGCCAGTGTTTAATATTGGAATGGCTCTAAATTGAGCTAATTTGCAACACAGGCGCGCTGCTGTGGGTTCTGGTAAACGAGGAACTTTGGGGGTTTTTTTTTTGGAGAGGCTCTAAGCGACGAGCTTAAATTTGGTTTAAAATGAGACATAAAATTAACATATGGCAGGGAGACCAGTACAATGGTTTGGCTCGGATCTCTACATTGTATCCGGTGTGTGGTTGTAGTTGGGAATTCCCAAAAGGATTACTGGACAGATAAATGTTTGAAGCAATTTTTACTGGGTTTAGCAGTTCATCAGGCAAAATCATCAGCCCGTCTGGTAACAATGGAGGCAGATGAAAGAGGCGAGTGCACTTAGCAGATGACAGTTGTGAAGCATCAAGCTTAAAAATCCCTGGAAATTCTTACACCCTGATAGGATACAATGTTTCTAGCTACAATAAAAGCTTTTTGGTCAATAAATTATGTAGAAGCAATTTAAAAATCGGGATGTTCCAGACGATACTCATAACAACATTCCATTCATTGCCTCACAAAAGCACGCCACTTAAAAGCGAAGGACTTCACAGCATTAAAAAGGGTTCCGTACGCAGCAGCTCTTAATCAAAACGACATCCAGCAGCACTACCGGATGAGGATATTATTTAAATAAATTTTCTCGCTCATCAGCCGGGTAGGGTGCAGCAATATAATCTAATGCTTTCTCGCGGGTCCGGTAAAAAGGCAGCGACAATCATGAATTGGAAGGTGCTATACACCAACCCCGAAGTCTCGTACAAGAAGCGAACCCCAAAGCGACACCTGAACAACCGATAAGGCAGCAATAACGACACGGATGCACGGTTTATCTCGGCGGAACGTTTAATCGGCTTATGGCCGGTTCGCCTTGCTCCTCCCAGGGGCATACAATGCTGCCGCACGGTCATCCAGATGGAGATGTCCACCAACTCCATAAGCCACCTTTTTTCACCGGCCGGCTAAGCGGGCCGGACCGGCAAAGATTAGCCCATTCTGAAGTCTTAGACCCAACAAACCGCACGCACTTCGGAATGTCGTTTAGGGTGCCCGGCTTGCTACAAAGCCCGAAAAAGGACCGGAAATCGATTTCGATCTTCGACAATGTGCCGCCTGTTGAGTTTTGAAGAGGTTTTTGATGGTTTTTCGTTCAGCAGGGTGTTTCAGATGGTATCACAATTGAAGGATATAAATCTCAGAGGGCGTCCACAGCAGGTACGGGCAGGTATGCTACTGTAATATCGGTTGAGAGCTCTCTGCTCTTGATATGATAGCAGTGCGAAATCAACTGATGTCCTGTGTCTTATCATATGCAATCGTTGACCTGAAATAATGTCATTCTTCTGAGATTATCTGAAGACCTATATATTTTTTTAACACTCCAAGATCGTCTTTAGAGCTTCTGCGAATAGAGAAGATTTAACACTTAATATAGCATTAATTGCGATTAATTGCCAAGCAATATAAGGCGTTGCTAAAAAAAAATCTAATAAGATTTTCCTTCGCCTTCGCACGATTCTGCCTACAGAACATAAATCTTTCTTGCTAAACCCCTTTACACGGAACAGTGGAGGCCCCCCAACAAAACTGTTGATTGGTGGACCCGCAACCAAAATGTCCAACCAGTTAATGCAAAGCGAACGGATAAAATCAAACAAACAACCGTTGGCCGGAAGTTGAGTGACCTTCTTTTGCGTGGTACTTCTCCCGTCGGCGTCGTGGCTGAGAAGAATCTATCGCACAGGGGGGAGGAAAAAAGAAAGCACCAACGCCGCACATTCGGCAATGTGTAAGGCCGGGAGAAGACACACAAGGCCCCCAAAAGGGGAGGACTAGGAACTTGCGCGTAGCATTATAATGCCGCCGCAGAGTGAGAGCTTACGCGCACGCACCCTAAACTCACTTCTAAGCTCGCGCGCGACCCACCGTTCGGGTCGACTTTCCGTTCGGGGTGCGTCGGTTTTTATTGGATTTCGGCGGAGGCTTTTCTCCCTAGCGACAGCATTTATTTATTTATTTATCTCCAAAGCCCCGTTCGTCTTTTGTCCACCCAATTTTTGGAGACGGATGAAGGCAGCAACAAAAAAAATGGGCAAGGTGAACATCTTTTTACGCAACGTTCCAAAACGATGCTGCGTGCGCGTTTCCTGCGCTGAGCTTCGGCTTTAATTACGCACTCTGATGCGACAAACAAGTTGCCTTCCCTTTGAGAGGCTTTTTCTGAGTGGAGACTTTACCATTTCCATTCCGATTCGGGATGTCCGCAAAAGCAAACGTAAATGGGCAAAACAGTCCACTCAGTTCCCATCGTCGGTGGGGAGGACGGTAAAAATTATTTTCCTCCAAGCCTTCGATGCTTACACCGGCGTTTTGGCGAACGGGTTAATGATTTAACTTTATAGCAAACACGTGCTCGCGCAGCACACGCATACAAATGGCGCCTTTTCCTAGGTGAGGGAGAAAAAAAAACTATAAAATGAGAGAAAAACAACGGAAATCAGTGTGAGGTTGGGGCACGACTTTGAAAGCGAACCCGAGGAAGGTCTGTTTGATTTCTGTACCCTACGCCACCGTTAATTAACTTCGGCAACCAAAACACACAGCCGTTGTGGAAACGTAAAATGGTGTAGCAAAAAAAAAGAAAACAACCCAACGCGCGCGCTTATCGCTTCATCACTAAACAAAACGCGAGCTACTCTAACCGACAGGAAGCTCTCCTTTCCTTCACATCCTTTCCCAATTCGGTTGTTTAAGATTTCCACCCAAAAAAAAATTCGTTTCGTGTTTGGAGCAGGTTAAAATATGCACGATTTTGCGGTGACAAACTTGTTGCCTGCCCCCTTTGAGACCCACCATTATTGATTGATTGCGTGTCGCGGCAAGGTCACACCAAGCTGTTTCAGCGGTTTATATGCCTTCGCGGGAGCGCGCACGGAACAACAATTGTGACCCAATAATAAAGAAATCAAAGCCCAATGGAGACGGTTTGGATCTCCTCGCGAGGATCAATAATGCTACCATCAGCACCTAAAAGTAGTCAAATTACTTCTATTCCTTGCACAACACTCACCCGTAGTGTCCATGTAGATAATCAGTATGCTGAGCACGGTCGCGAACGATATGATGCACAGTGTCACCGGAAGCAGCTGCCGGAACGGGGACGGTCCCAGCGGTGAGCTTTTCGACGGTAGCTTCGATGAAGCGCCGGTCAGGCTGGCCGGGTTCGAGCCGGTCATCGTGCTGAACTGATGCAAGTGAGGTAGTATGTGGGTGTAGCTGTGCAGATGATGCTGCTGGTGCGGTAGGTGTTGATTGTGCTGTGATTGTGCCTGCTTGTGCTGGCCACCATCTAGGCCACCGATTCCGCCGATAAGGATCGTGCCGGCAATGTTTGGAATTTGGTTCTGCTGCTGCTGCTGCTGCTGTTGCTGATTCTGCTGCTGCTGCTGCTGCTCATCCGATGACATTTTTCCTTTCTTCTCCTGGACTTTCGTCCTCATTCCATAACTGAAACGAATCAAACAAGGCATAAGAGAATATTAGTTCCAAATTTCACTGTAGATTTGAATTGCTCTCTGCAAGCGATCTCAAATTGCATACATTTCGGCGCAAACAAGCCTTTACCGTAATACAAGCAAACCTAACTCAGGTCTCAAAAGGATTCACCCTTTCCAAGTCCTGTTAGTGCTATCATTACCGTTCATAGGGGCACATTTAACCGGAATAACGTTTCTTTCTTCTGTTACAATGTTCGGTCAGAATAAAGCACCGTTTACAGTTACCCCCGCCCTCTTACAGACATATCCTGCCGTACGCGGTACGCCTTCTTGTACAGCAAAACCCGCACACCGGATGGAATTGACGGGTCGGCAAAGCGGGAATGTCTTTTACGCTTGATCGAATATCACCAAACCGGGGGCCTCAAGGAGCCAGAAAAACGCTCGCGGATCAATTTTTGTACCAAACGGGCACGATTGAACCTACGAGTAGAGTAGCGGGAAGGTGTGCACCAAGAGTGTTCACAAGGAAACCGATTGTTATTACACGCCACGTTGGCAAGTGATAGGAGCAGACAATAAGGGCCTGTAACACCGCACCCATCCGGTACTCCGCTGTCTTGTGTCGAGGTGAAAGGAAAATGGGGTTTTTTTTCCCCCTGTAACCAACCTCACACACACACGGGAAGATATGGCTGGTAGTGAAGAATGCGTTTGATGCAACTCAACCCTTTCCTGTTCGCAGGTGGACTCATGTTACAAGCGAAGTAAAAAGGCCTTCCATATCAGCGAGGGAAGCCCAACCAGCTCGAAACGGTCGCGTTTAATATTTTAAAACGTTTCCTAGTAGAAGCTTCCCGTCACAATGTAAGAATTGAAATGATAGCCTTTTTGTAGCGAAATTGATTCAATTTCTTTGAAATTGTATCTGTATGTCATACTGCTTCACGTAAATGGTTATTGTCGTTCTCCAACGGTAAAATCTCTCACAAAACTTGTCACGATATGAAATCGATCTTAGATTGATCGTGGCCTAATGATGGCCAGGAACAAGCATCAATCCTTGGTGGTAAATCGATTATGTGCATCTGTAAAGCTTATACCATAGTCTTATTTTTATATTATAAATTTTAAGTAAAATCTGAGCAATTTTTAAAAATATTTTCCCTTTTACTCAAACACAATTCCAAATTCTTTTTCAGTCTGTAAAAAAAATCTCCTGTGTAATAAGTCCTTTCTTAAAGAAATCATAATGCTTTCTGTAAGACATTCTATAAGATAAGACTTTTTGGCAATAAATAAAACGCAAATGTTCGAGCAAAAGAGTTCCGCGAGTTTAAAGCTCTTTCTGCTCTCGGTTATCCTCCAAAGACAGCCATTATACAGATGAGCCATGTTTGAGAGCTTTTCTCTAACACTTGAGTTCGACAATAGGTCTGATAGGTTTCGTACAATCGCATTATCGAGCCATTTCTAATCATAGTGCTTTGTTTTCGTTTTTCCTGGATATTCCTCGAGAATAATTCAAAACCATCCTTATGCTTCGTTCCTTGTGATTTCAACAGGATCTCCTCAAGTGTTCTACCAAGTGCATCCGGATAATGTGGGTCTCTTAGCGTTCAAGATCTATGCGGGTCTCTAAACAAAGGAAAGACAATCTCCTGATCCTGAGCTGAACACGTACAGGAGGAAGCGAACTCTCCATCAGCTTCATCCTACACTCCGTGTTTCTCAAAGCGCTTTCAGCAGATTTATTTTCCGTTCCTGCAGCACATTTAGCGTTTTATTGAGCGTTGCGCAATAAATTGCAAAAAAAAAAAAGAAAAAACTGCCCAACGATCTCCACTCAAGCATGACGAAAAGAATGAAACGCAAAATAAATCCCGTACCGTTTGCAAGTGAGGCAAACAAGCAGGGGTGGGGGCGTGATGAATGGGATGCATGGATGCACTGGAACTGACATTTGATGGACAAAGAACCTCGTGCGTGTGTGTGTGTGTTGGCGGCTGTTGATGGTCTCTAAGTTGTATTTTAATGATTCGGGATAATGATTGCGTTTTTTTTGTTCGGTTCTCCTCCAATCTCCGTTTTATGATACACACGCGGGTCGCGATCGGATCGGACACAACAGCAAGCGCAGTAAGAAGTTTGTGTCCCGTGTCTCAAGCAACCAAACGTCCGCGCCACAGGAGAAAGGTCGGCGAAGCATATTTATGAGCACACCGAGGTCATTCAACCGAATTATTGCCCTTTGTTACGATCACGCACTCGATATGTGTGGGTGTGTGTGTATGTGTGCTTGCAGTATCGTTCGCTTTGTGTAATAATTTGCCCAAAGCGAACCAACAGAATCACGACCAATGCATTAGAATAAATTGAGGTGCAGACGGATTTGGTACAGCACCCTTCGAGCCGGGGCTTAAATAAAGTCATCAAGCCCCATTTGTCACTTTATGTCACATAAATTGCTTCTCCACTCAAGCATTCAGTAGTATTGGTAGTAGTAGAAACTGATCAAGTATACGATCGAGCTCATTTTGGAGTGTTATACTTAGAAAACAGTTGTTCAGATCTCAGACAGACAGACAGTACAGACAGTAATCTTGAGGACATTTGATTTGTTCCCAGCTAAATCTTGTGATCCTGCACCAATCCACAATATAATAAGAGTGACCTCCTATTGATTGGCGTTGTACGATCATTTATGGCAATCAGCTAATACAACACAATCTTGAAGCATCATTAATGGCCCTTACGATGTACGATGCACCATTAAACAAATTTGCTCTCTTCAGCTCACCGCCCAATCACACCTGTTTCCTCCCATTCCTTCTGATCCCTTTTTCTCCACAGGATGTAGACCACGCTCTCGTCGAGCTACAAATGCTGTCGCGCGTTTCGTGCACACGTAAGCTCGGAACTAGGCCAAGGAATGACCCGTGCGTCAAAATCAACCCGCAACCACTCGGCCGTCAATCGATCCATTCCCCAAGGGATCAGTAGCAGCAGCGTGCGTGTACCAAAAATTTGTTTTGTGCCTTACTTTAGGGCTGTTCGTTATCCTTCGACACTTCGCCCGAAACGGTCTCAGCGGGCGTCCTAATTCCCTCACGAAAAGCAGGACGAACCAATCCTGTACCGAAGAACAAAATAATCGAAAAAAAAGAACCTTTTCCATTGTGTTTTGCTAGTGCTGCCTGCACATGCTGCGCTTCATTATCCTCGGATTCGTCGTCCTGCGACCCGCTGCACATCTGTGAAGTGCTGGAGGTCTTTACGGCACCGTACGTTGAACAGAGAGGGGCAACAGAAACTACAACCTAAACAGCATGTGAAGAGAAAGACAAGTCTGCAGCAGCACCGGGACAAGGATGAAATCGATATCGACCACCAGCGACAGACAAACACGAGAAGGACCATCGGAAAGAAAGTCTGACGCTCGGTGCAAAGTCGTCCTTTTTTTCCAGATCTGATCGATACAAACGCTTCAAGAATGAAATAAAAATCACAAAGTTACATTTTTTTCATTTCATTTTTTAGGCCACAGATAACTTCAAACTTCACCGTAGCATTTTAAAGAATAAGTTAAAATTGTCTGAGTGCTGTATCTAATCGCGGTAAGGACTTTTAACATAAGAAGCGTTTTTTGACGCTCGGAATTTTATACCAAAAGTGTACCTTATAACTAGAACCCCATTATCATAAATTATGACTCCGAATAGCCCGATAGAGGATAGAGGAAAATGCTCTGATAGCTAGGAAAAACTGAGAACACACCAAACACATTATTCATTCCCTGCGTCTACGTCACATATGTTGGATGATCTTCCGTTGTAATGATTCCACCATAAAACACTCACACACACACACACACACACGGGAGGCGACGCATGATAGTGTGTCATGCCATTTGCACCACATCTGCTTTCTTTAGGCTTTAGAAGGAAACAGCTGGTCCAAGCCTAAGGGTGCTCTAGACAGATGCATTCCATTCCCACGCATGAAGCCATTTTGTGACTGTTTTATGTCTTATCGAGCACCATACGGAACATCCATTCGATCGATACTTTAAATTTCTTGAACGAAATATAGTTTTATATAAGAACTGGCTTCCAGCAAACCCTTAAGGCATGCAAATTTTTTACTCCCACCGGAAGAAATAATCTGTCCCACCGCTCATCCCACCGCTTACTAAGGGAAGTGAAGGCCCTTCAAGGGGGAAAACAAAAGTTTTGTAAAGAAACACCCGAACAAAAGCAATTCCGGCATACGTAAAAAGCCAACCGTGTGGTGTCATCAGGCGAGACCCGACCCGACAGCTGAGGTTACGCAGCGGGAAGCGCAACAGAAACCGGATACGGTGTAACGTGTGTCTGGTGGATGGTGGTACCTAGGAACCGGAACCTGGGCTAAAGCCATTTGTCTGAAGATGATACTTTTGGGCCGCGCGGTACAAGCAAACCCAAGTGGTTCATTCAAGGAACTTCATCACGGATGCTGGACTTGATGAAGCAACAGCATTTTGAATGGCACGAGATTTAACCCACTAATTGAAGGTTGAGGTGACAGCAGGTTCGGAGAAAGAATTTCACTGCGAAAGAGATATTTGAAGGGTCTTTTACCGAGGTAACTTCAATATTCTAACATAAAGCTAAGATTCTCGTACAAGAGGGCAAGAAGTACAAGAGATTCTCAAGAGGACCACTAGAATTTAAAAAAAATCTTCCTTCGAATATTGTTCCTCTAGAATTTCCTTGTCTTTGAGCAGAGTAGAAGTATCCAGCAAAACTCCTCTCAAATTATGTCCTTTTAGGTTATCGGAATAAAACGATTGTAAATATTTGAAAAATCCCTTAAGGTCGTCCTAACTCTTGCTGGTTATTCCTCTCAACTTGAACAACTGCTAATTAAACTATTGTTGTAAATGCTCAAACTCAATTTAAAACATTATTACATAAACACAGTATGATCAATAGCTCTGCACACCATCCCATTACACCGTTTAAATATGGGGCTCATCATTTCGCCGCTTCCACGCCGAGGACACAAGTTCTGCCCATCCTGGCAGTCGCAGTTAACGGGACGTGTGTGCAATCAAAACAGGAACTCGCCGATTATCATTTTATAACGCGGTGGCAGGAAAGAACAGCCAACAGCCATTCTTTCCGCCGCTCAGCAGCAATTAGCATAAATTTTGCCCACTTTTGCCCCAGAATATGCAGCGTCTTCCTGACATGCGAGGATAGTAATTTTGTTAGCACCAGGACTCGCACCTTCGGGGTGAGTGTTTTCCTGGGCCCTTTTTTTCGGGCTGTCTTTAAGTTCATACAGACACAGTACACACAGGACGTTAAATATCGATAAACAACCATCTCCACGTTTCTCAATCATGAAAACCGTTATAAATTATCCAACAAAGATGGACTTGCACCGGTGAAATTAAATCAAGTCAATGAAATCGAGGTACACAACATGGCGAAGGACAATAGAGACAAAGGGAGCAAAAAAAACAGGGTCTTTCGGGCAATGGACACATCCCAAACCCCGTTGTCAGTCCCGGGAAAGGACTGATTGCGCACTTCCGGCTGTGGGACAGAACCTAGCGAGAGGAGCAGGGAAAAAATCCCCGATGCTCATGATGCATTGGATGCACCTGGCGCGACTTGTTTCCCGACGATGGTTGATTACAGGTTGACTCTTGGAATTGCTCACAGGAGGTTGTTGGGCTATCTCTCTCGCTTTTTGCTTTCGTGGTCCTGCAGGCGACAAAGCATGATCCCGCGTATCATGATAAGTTCCCGTTCTGGTCCCGCATTACATTATCGCTTTTTTTTCCTGGTCCATTTCCTCACGCTACACTACACGTTCCCTTCGGGCAACGAACGCACCGTCTGCCCTCTCTCGCGCTGATGAGGATGAAAATCTGTTCCTCCGGGATTTCTTGGTCCATCCTGTTCTGAGCTGGAAATTAGGAACCATCCTCTGGCCGGCGGAAGTTCCACACCAGAGTCACACAGCAGCAGCTGTAGCCGGTGGGTATAGCTCGCCAGAACTTGTTCTACTGATGACGGGTCAAGGAGATAATTACTCGGATGTCTGTAATTATAGAACTTTCATCTCTGTTTCCCAGAAAATGTGTACAGTGTCACTAAATCCGTCCGACCCGATCAAGTGCTGATGGAACTTAGACTGTAACTATTGCAGTAATGCCACAACGCACTAATCTCCACGAAATCTTGGAAAGCCATCAAGACTTGGTCTATTGAAACAAGACGAATGACGGAACATGAAACCATTTCCACATCATTGAGCTAAATGCGAAAATTCCTTCCTTGCTCGTCAGCTCGGACAATCTAAAAACCCTTCCTTCAAGCGATAATAAATCGTTGAAAGCTTCTCAATTTCAGAACTCGTTTTCCGCTAGGTGAGATTTCTTCAAGACCACAATCTACCACAAAAGAGAGGTAACGACAGCGGGGAGAAAAAAGCACCACAGACGTTCAGCTTCTAACTAATGGTGTGGTGGGTTTTTACGCCCCATAGACGGGTCGGTCCCGCCTGTCCACCTTTCTAACTGCGACCGGAAGCGGGACACGCACTAGAGTTTCCGTCCTGCGACGGAACGACGCCCCACATTCTTGCCCTGTGGGGCACGCACCTAATTACAGACACAACTTGGTAACGATCGTGAGCAGTGGCGCGGCCTGGACCTGATGATGAAGGTCTAGGGTATGGCGACAACCTATCACCATCGCTGTGTCCGGTCTGAGAATGTCTAAGTCGTCTGAGTCGCCGGACCCGACTCAGTCGAGTGTTCAAGATTTTTTCGAACACATCTCCTAACGGGTTACCTCATCGTCGGAGCATGAACTTCAAGAACTTCGTCTTCAAGAATATTTCTAATAAATGTAGCAAAAACAGCCTATTTGCTTTTGATCTCCCCAAAAAAAGCGAACCTCTTTTTTCTTCGTATTACACAGCGAACACAAGCTGTAAATCCGGTCTCGCTTGCTGGATGTAAACCATCGTCAAGAAACCCATCGTCATTACCTCTTCCGGACACTTTTCTTCTTCTTCCTGTGCTACTCGCCGTCCTCCCCTTCCTCCTTCTTTAGGCTATCGATTTAACAACCTTCCTCATCGCGATCATCAACTGAGACCCTTTGCCAGTACACGTACGTACCCCGAGAGACCGGAAATAAGTGCTTCCGGAAAATGCGTGTTTTTTGCTGTTGTTTATTTGTTCCCCCCCATACTTCCGAGAGCTTGACATTCGCTGCCTTGCAAACGTTACGTTATTACAGCATCACACAGCAACTGCTAGCTTCTTCAGCTGGCTGCTGCTGTAATGATCTGGTTGAAATTGTTTTCCTTCCTTCCGTTCTTCCGGTTTTTTTTTTTGAGGAGGAGGCTTCTTTCTCTTCTGTCTCTAACTTCCGGAACTTGTGCCGTTGTTTGTCTGCAACGTTCGGAGAGCCCAGCCACCCAGGGTACATGATGCGATTGAGCATGATTTATTCAGTCATTTCGTCATTTGCTCGCCGCGCCCGCCTTAACGATCGACGACGAGTGCTGGCGATCGAGCAGCACTCCGAAAGGGGAAACAAAAATCAAACCACATTCTACACGGTTCTTTACGCGTTGTGTTCTTTGCTTAATGTTTGATGCCTCATCGTCACCTTTCCGGTGGTTTGCTTCCGGCTAAATGCAAACACGAACACGATGTTTCTTACTATATAAGGGGGGGTTTCTGATGATCTTTCAAGAAGAAGCAGCAGGAAAACTGACCTCAAGTTTCAAGTTTCAGAATTCTATCATATTTAGAGCAACCTACTTGTAGATAATATTCCGCTGAAGCTCGCAGAGAGTACAGCTACCTAGAGCGAGCTACCGAGAGCTACCTAGTGAGGACAGAGCTCGATTATGAGTACAGCGTTATATTAGGAGGACTCAGGTTCCTAGTGAGGACTGAGCTTCAAAGTACGGCCAGAGCTACCTTGTGAGGCCATAGCTTCAAAGTTAGTCTAGAACCACAATTTTAAAATGAAGGATTAAGATCAGGGCTCTTAGAGTATTTGGGCGAGTCTTCGAAGCAGCTCTTGAGCTCACTAACCAACACTATATGCTGCTAGCAGTAGAATTCAAACGACAATCCCATTTTCATTCAACATCAAAAGAAATTTAGCCTTCTTTCTCTCGGTCCTAACGGCTGTAATCCATGGCAGCACTCTCGCGCTCACGGCTACACTCCCCAGAACGAAAATCACTTTCGATCGGTGAGAAATGATGATGAAACATAATGTAGCGCACCCGAACATGCCTGGATATAAACAACCAAACAAATCTCCTAACTGCCAAACACCTTTACACCGTTCCACTACTGTTGAATTGTTGGAGCAGCAGTTGAGAACAAAGCTTGGCCAACAACAACAAGCACACGAAGAAGGAAAACCCTTTAGGTCCCGAAAAAAAGTTTGGTTCATTAATTATGAATCTAGCCTCGGTTCCACCGGACCACCGGTATACCCTCTCCCTTACCCCCTCTCCCCTTCCTTCCTTTCCTTCTCGCAGTGACCACCAGGGAGAGGGAACGGCAGCACACCGGTGGGCACTGGGCGGAAGCAATAGATTTTCATCGTCATCAATCGGCCAGGGCAGGAAAAGGCATGTTTGAAATAAATTAGACCAGAAGTTGCTGCTGCCTCCGCCGCTAACCGCCCCTCCTTTTTCCACCCTTCAACACGCTGCGCTGATCTCTGACAGCGATGATTTCCCCCGGCAGTTTCGTCGATCTATCTCGCACAACATCGAGATCGATCGATCGTGCTCGATATATTATGGAAACGTAGTACACAGTAGTAGCAGTCCCCCACCAATTGGGGTTGTTTCAACACACAAGCACATTCTATGCGACAGGTGGCTTCCTTCATCGTGCCTCGACCACTCCAAAACCCAAGCACACCCAACCCCCGTCCATTCGGCTAACCAAACAAATAAATCACAAATAAACAATTTGGCGTTTGTTTTCGTTTCGAAACATTTTGTTTTCATTCAACAAGGCCCACTATTTTGACCACACCACACACTGCCGACTACTAATTGCCGGTAAGAAGAAGCATGTTTTCCAAAAACAGTTTTAAGTGCCTTCTGTGCCCTTTTCAGCATGGCAAAGTGTTATGATGCAACAGCGACGCTGCGATGGAAACAATACACGGATGGCTTTTTCTTGAGAGCTAGAGCTAAGGAACCCTTGATCGGGGGCTAACGATCAACCGGCAGAAACAATGGGGGTTGTGATCAAATACAAACAAACATGGAATGCATCACAAAACCCTGATTAAAAGAGTGTTCCCATTTTTGGGCTTTCCTGCTTCAAACATAGTGATGACAAAATTTACTGGTTTTGTTTTAGAAAAGCATGATTACTATAAATTGTGAGATAAACATGTCGATGGAGGTTTCCTTTTTTTGATATACAAAAAAAGCTCAGGTTCTTTTCGTGTCTTGTCTTGGTCTTGCCAACAATGGTCCTGGCATCGTTGAGAAGGTTTACCCGCAGGTAGAAAAGTTCTATGAGTGATTTGAGGATGAGATTCGATATCCGGTCTTGTCGAGTGACGCATCAATTCTTCTTCTTCTTCTTCTGTGGCACTACAACCTCGAGAGGTCTCGGCCTGCCATTGCTGGCTTTCTGTGACTTAATTTTACCCGTAGAAAAGTAGTCAGCCTTTCGTACGGGGAGGCGGTCTGGATGGGATTTGAACCCCGGCCCTGCCGTGTGAAGACCGGCGCCGCTGTCGCCTCGGCCACCGGACCGCCCCGCATCAATTACTCTACCAATATGCCACCGAGCCGGCTCCACTACCATCGGTGTAAAACGCAACATGAAGGTGGACCAGATCAGAATAACTTATTAAACACAAACAAATACAATTAAATTAACAACTATAACACTTACGAGCTAAAGATCGTCATCTTTGCTGTTTTCTGGCCACCCTCGTCGGACCCAACGTTATAGACGTTTCGCTGCGATTGCCTGTAGCAAGCTTTCTTCTGCTTCCACCAACTCCAAACCACGACTAATACCAGCTCCTTCCACGACTAATACCGTGATTTATGGCTGAGCTTTGCACTTTCCGCTACACGAAAGCGAAAAAAACCAACCCGCACCGAAGATCTCCCTTGCGTCCTTGTGGAGGAACACGACCGTGTGTTAACTCACGTCAGTAGTGCATTGCAGCAGAATGCACTGCGGAACACACCCAACGATCACGTATGTCAGCGTAAGAACACAGGACAGCGGGAAAGGAACTTTACTAGCACTGCACGTAATCCAAAATCACCAACACTGAATAAAACAAGTTATCGTTAACCTTGCAATAGTTTTTTTTATACACCCTATAGCGACACATAAAACAAAATAAATTCACGTTGCATTAATTGCCTAATTATTATATCTCTTCACAATAAATCTTCATCACTCGCATATCGACTCTCTCGTCTAGGATCGTCTCTCTGTCGTTTGCTGTCCCGCTTTTTTGTATGCCACACGATGTGGCTACTTAATGACGTTAAACGTCAAGGTGGTTATAAGGAGGAAATGATCATAAAGTCGTTTTTTTAATCGTTACTTTAAAACAAGAAAAACAACCTCCCACCTATTGCAGTATAAGGTTAAATGGACAACTAAGCAATAAAAACGCTTTGCATCAAAAGCAACATCTAAATGCACTGTTTTCCGAACATTTCTTTGTCCGGTGATTTGCGTGGGAGAATTGCTTGGCAAGTGCGAGAAAGGAAATACGGTCCAGTAACGATGGATGGAATTTTGCGGTGAGGAAATGGCGACATAGGAAACCTTACGCTCGCCGCTCGATCGGACATAAAGTAAACCACGACACGCTTATTAATTGGAACAACTCTGCTGGTCAATTAATGTCCCTACGTTCCGGCAGTTTGCTCGGATAAACGGTCTTGTAGCTGGAGATCAGCGGACAGGGGGATCAGACAACAGACAACTCGAGAGACGGATCATCGACGATCGCGCGCGCTCACACACATAAATTGACAACTTCTCGATGATGACGACGATGCAGGCGACTAGACTGCAATCAACATTAGTAGGCAGCAACATCAGCAACAACAACAGCGACAAGTCGCATTTAATACACTGGCGCGATCGTACGACGGCACACACCACACGCTGACGTAACGCAGCTTAGACTCCTTGCAGGCTTTTTGCTGACTCGCTTCACTTTTTGCTTCCACTCGGAAAAGATGATAACAAACCACCCACCTCACAAAAGGTTTGCACACACGAAAAAACAAAACCAGTGGCCTAACAAACTACCCCAAATATTCTCTTTACACTGAAGACTAACACGACACACGAACGAAAGACTCGGAATAGGTCCACCGAACCGAACGCGGGCCCAAACGCAACACACGACCGATCTTCACCGCAGCTCGAGCGTAAATGAGAGAGAACGGCCCAAGCCCGTCGGAGCGAACTGGTTTCCCAAGTCGGCTCAACGCGCGTGCTGGGCTCCGAGGGCAACCATGGGACGGAGGAAAAGGGCCGGCAAGAAAAAAGGGTCCCACCGGGGCCAGGGCCGGTTCGGTTGCTGCCCGTACGTACAGTGACATATGGCTCGGAAGCCGCACAAGCACACGGCGTACGCGGTGTAGTTAGAGCAGCGAATAAAACGCTGGCTGAGCGAGCGGTCGAGAAAGAAGGATAGCAAATAGGCACACACATACGGGGAGGGCTTGTTGTTGTGTTTGTTGCTGTGTTGTGTCGGGTGCTATTGGTAGTTGCAGGTCTGGTCAGCTGGTCAGCAGCAGCTCACGCTCGCAGGGAATTATTTCTTTTATTACAGACATATTGCAAACTGCAGTAGAAGTGTGCTGGCTAGTAAATTATTCGAAATAATTATCCCTAATCGTTTTGAGAATAAAATCAAGTTGAAAATGTATAAAAAGTTACCTTAAATGGCTAACCTTGCACCTTGATGAGCAGATTTTTTAGTATATTTTTTTAAATTCTTTTAAACAGTTTTGTTCCAAGCATTTGCCCAAGCATTCCCAGATAAATCACCTGGCCTAGTATTAAATTGCTGATCCATAAATTGTAAGGGAATCAAACCCTTTATGGGGAGGCCCCAGAATACCTCCAGAAAGTCGGAGGCCCCTAACACATCGAATCTGCTAACTGGGCTAGAGCCAGATTCAAATCGGAGAAATCATACGAGGTTCGTTATGAAGTTCAGGGCTTTTTAAAAAAATCTTTGTTCACTGGACCCCAAAGCCCTACTTTTGAGAAGATACGCCACTGTCGATAAGAACCGGCCTCTCGAAAGCTCGGGGCTCAAGCATCCTCTTATCAATAATATGCCTTGTACATTGCTATACATAGGTGGATATAAGTCTGTTCCTCTACTTTCTTGGCCTAACGACCTCTTGGATCATGCCTGCCATTTCTGGCTTACTAGACTTATTGGGTAGCGCATAGTTGGATAGTCAGTTCTCACTATGTAGGGATGTCTTTAAAAACGTCTCTAAATATCTTAAAAATATATGGTCTTTAGCGCTTGAGGTCTGTATTGAAGGTGTTTCTTTAGGAATATCAAAATAGTTATCGTTCGGCTCATAAGAATATCTCTCATCTAGACTCAGTCTCACGTCTTGTGCAACGTAGGACAGCGTCAAATTGTCAGAAATTGAAGCCTGGCGCGAATAATAAATTTCCTCTTTGTAATTGTTAATGACACATTCAGCATCTCATAGCAGATATAACGGCCCAAAGGATATAAATTTAAAATAAACCCACAACTGCAACTGCAACATAATGACTATACTTCGCCGTAAAACAAAAAAAGATTTACAACAAACGATACAGTACCTGACCACAATGCTGTCCCGTCGTCATTAACCGAAATTACACAAACTTCATGCAGAACTAACATTACGATCGGCACAAGATAAACAGATAAAACCCCGTTTACCTACGCCGCCGCCTGTTACTAATCTTAACCCTACTTTACTGACTGCACTTTACTGGTCATTGCAGTTGTAGAAAGCTCCTCCCATTCGCAACACAACACTAATCGCCATAGGCACGCCATTCGGAAAACGTAGCAATTTTAAATTTCTCGCTATCACAAACCTTAAAAATGGGACCCGAGATGGATGGAACGGGTGGTTGGTAAAATACGTCTTCCGGTTTGCAATAGTACCCCTCCCCACGAGTGCTACGAGACCGTACGAGAGCAATGGCACGTGGCACTAGGGAAACACAAACCAAATCAGCTTGAGGTGGATGGCGTGCGATTTGCGCTGGAATTTGTGTGTGACTCGACTGGTGCCGGTTTTTTTGTGGTAGGGTGTAGTAGTTGCAGCAAGGCAATTTGTGTAGGTGTAGATACTTCGCTAATGTTTACAACCCCAAGCTAGGAACGTTCCGGTCGGTTGCCGTACTACCACTCCGGTAAGATGTATCAACTCTTAGGGTGATCGGAACATGTGGACGCGTTGAAAAATTGGTAGGGAAAGCAGGAAGCCTTTTAAAGTTACTAATTGAACCATTCCATCCATTGCCCATTACTGAAGCAACAGATCACTGGACGTCTGGAGGGAGAACATTTTTGGCAACCATACATCAGGACACGTCAAAGGTGAAGTCCTAAAACATGAAACCATTCCAAACGAAGGAGAAACCCGCTCAGACAGATAGGGCTGCCGAAGCCAAAAAATATGTTGCCATAAGCCATGTGTGGTGCTCATATTACGAGGTAAACGGCTAAATACTTCGGTAGCTGGGTGTGAGCATTAACACACGGAAGAAAGAACTATTGCCTAATGCAAGGCAGATTATCCCAGGCTATTTCTCCTTATTTGCAAGCGACGAATTAAGACGAAATGTGACTCAATGTTAGTTGAGTTAGTTGATGGTAGTTGAGATGAGATGAGTTGATCAAAGAATGTTAAATGTCCAAGCATGTCTATTGCATCTTCATTGTTACGCAAAAGCCTCCAACAAGCTAATTTTTCTCTAATCAGTCAGTTGAAGTAGCAAGATGGATGGCGCCCGGTTTCCGAGGCACTAGCGGCACAAGTCTTCACGTGACAGGACAAGGTTATCGAATCCTCCTGTCTGAGACCCGGTGTGGCTCCCCACACAGAACTGACTATCCAATTAAAGCAAACTAAGTCAAGGAAACCTGTAATGGTAGCCCAAGACATCTTGGGTTATATTGCCAGGGAAGAAGAAGATCACGTCTGTGATAGAAGAAGAGACTTCCTTCCGTGACTTCCAAAACATCTCTTGGGCAAACCTTAATCCCAGGATCTTTTCCAAGGATTATTCTTAACATCAAAGAGGAGACATAGGACAAACTGATCGCTAAGGCTCCTAAACCACTGAACGGCGTAGAATTCGAGCAAAATTTAGGCAGTTTAGTATTCAATCTTCTTCCGACCATTCTAGTGATCATGCTTTTATGATTTCACTGAAGCCGGGTTGTTGTCATAGCAACCTCCCATACGATGGCATCACATCACCTTTGAACATCAATGAAGTAATATTTGCTCTGGAGCATCGGCTGCATTGATGATGCCGTTCCAGACGTGTAGGACGGTAGAGGCCAACAAAAAAAAACGGAGGATAAATCTACAAATAAACAAAGACTTTCCGAGATGCATGATGAATCATTCAGGTGAGGGTCTTTGTTCCTAACTCGCCGCTTACTCATGGAGGGATTTTCCACCCCGCTTTTTTACCATCTTTTCTCCAAATCCCATAGCCCTGTTAACATCAGCCAAAAAAAAAACAAAGCATCACTCGTTTGATTTAAATTACTTTCACACCGCATCGGAAGCGTTATGAAATTGTGGCTGCAGCAGCGTGTTATGTAAATTTTAAAACTAATTTCTTCTGCTAGAAAAACATTAAAAATATAAAATAAACTGATCGGAACCGATCGAGGAGCCGGGCTAGTTCCTCCGGTTTAGTACGGAGCCACGATCGCTTCACGCTACATTTGGCAAAGGGCCAGCGCTTTCGATGCAGGGGTCGCGCGTCTGCGAGTTCAAATGCGGCTTGTTGCCGCAGCTTCCCACGGCAGGACGCGATCCAGCAAGAGAGAGCAATGGATGTTGCCACGGCGGGGTTTTCTTCTCATCTTTTCGCTTCGTACGCCCGCGAAGGCAACCATCGATGCTAGCCCATAAAGCGGCGGCGGCGGCAGAAGGTTCGTTGTTCTAGCGCTGCACGACCATATATACAAGCGTACACCTGCACGTACACAAGCGCAACACGAAATGGTACAGACGCACCTACCTGGAGAAGAAGAAGTTCAGCGTCTTCGACCGTTTCTGTTCGAAGCGCCTGTTTGTGTTGCCCGTGCTGCTGCGCTTCTTTTTCGGCCGTTTTCTGCACTCTGCTTCTTTTCGGGTTGATCTGCGAGCTCCGGATCTTCCGTACACGGATCGCCCGCTGCTGCACGAGAACTGGTTCTTTTTATGGTCAGCGAAATATTTGTGCACGGCCTTTTTAACCTTGAGTCGGGGGTTTTTTACTGCTTTACAGCTTCTTTTGTGGTTGCACTGAGCGCTAATATTCACTTCTTCTGGCCGCTGCTTTTGCACCTTTGCGATTACACACAACCATTCAGGTCACTGACGAACGATCACCAGAGTGAAATGTACGGCTTACTATGATTTAACCACAATTACCCGATACATGTACCAAAATATTAACCACTGCATCTACACGTCTGCTTCCAAAGGCCACAGGGATTGCGGTCTTGGATTGGAAAGCACTGCTCGATCGTTGACCACCGTCCACGGCAACGACGTACAACACAACCCAAATTTGGCACTACTTCACACAATTTCACCTCCAAATGCAGCCACTGCTCAGGTGTACGCGGGGGGATCTAACACGAATGCACCTTAGGCCACGAACAGTACCTTTTTTGGGGAAGTGTTGCTTGTTGCAATCCGAGTGAAACTGTGGATTTGCGGATGCAGTCCGAGAGCGAGAGGGAGATGGTAAGGATCAACGATGATGCTAAACAATGGTGGACGCTTCACAGGTCCATATTGTGCGGGAAATCGACCCGGAAAAGGACACCAAACGGAGTACTGAGTTTCGTACTCCGGAAAGCGAGGAAACAAAAAAAGGCTAAATTAATGCACGCGTATACGCTGCTTCTTGTGTAGTTGGATGGACGGATAGGTGCTTGTGTGTGTGTGCGTGTTTGGCTTGGAGTTGTAAACGAGCAGTTTTTCGAACAAACAAACTCGTTTAGCAGCTGTGGTTGAGTTGAGGTTGATGGTGATTTACGAATAATTGCACTGAAATTATTTTAAATTTTAAGAAAAAGCAGTACACTGCACCAATGCTAAAATTAACTCACGTAGAATAACACTACTGCCCATTTTTCAATGTCCTTTTTAATTCCTAGATCCTTTTACACCCCTACCGACCCCACGTACAACTGAATCCGGTTTCAAATTTCAATGTTCGAAAAACATTTCTGTTCTGAAAATCCGCTTTTTTTATTTTACAAAATGTTTTATGGATAGTTTTCACTTATTTGCTAATAAACTGTTTCTATATTTATACTACACTATTCCATCACTTCATCATCATCTTCCTCTGGCTTTCCCCACACCTCCAGATGCCGTTTCCGGGCGAATAAAATATCGCTTCCGGTAGGATGTGGTGCGAGCGAGTGCACTACCTCGCTTCCTATGCGTAACCTTCGCACCTCCTTACCCTCCAGCAGATCCCAAATGATGGCTGCACCTTCCGCCGAACCGGATATGATTTTCGTATCGGACGAAATAATGCCACACTCGATCGTGTAATCATCCACCCGGTGACCCTTGTACTCGGACAGCAGCTCACCTGAATCGTTATCGATCAGCCGGATCGTTCCATCGGAGCAAGCCGCCAACAGACACTGCCCGTCACGAGTTTGCACCAGGTACGTAATCGGAACGCCTATCGTATCACAGACAAGCTCACCGGCCCTGATGTCGTACTGCCGGATCGAACCATCCAGCGAGCTGGCGATGATTTTGTGTTCGCTCACCACAAGCGCCGTAATGCAATCTTTGGCTTCACGCATCGTCTGTACCGCATCCAGCTTTCGGGTGCGTATATCCCAACACGCTACCGTATTGTCTTTCGAGCCAGAAACGGCAATCGAAGATTCCTCGTTGAACCGGATGCAGGTAACACCGCCGGCATGACCACGCAATCGGCGCACGGGTAACCCCGTCGATACGTCCCAGTAAATGACGCTTTTATCGAGGGAAGCCGACACGATGTAGCTACTTTCACAGCTTCCAGCAGCATCCATTACCTCGTCTGCATGACCACCGTACGTTTTCAGCAACAGTCCTGTCCGTGGGTTCCATAGCTTGATTTTTTTGTCCGAACCGCAGGACAAGCAATACGAACCATCAACTACAAACCGTAAAAAGCGGTTAGGAAAAGGTCAATCCAGTAGAAAACTGTTCTTACCATTGTATCGTACAGCACGCACCGCTCCCTGCTCGCAATTTATACTTCTTTTGGCCACTAAATCCATCACAGAAAGCACAAGAAAAGCCGTGCGGTGGTTTTTTTTTTCTCTCTTCCCTCCGACCGCGTTGTTTGTAAACAAAGCGCTGCTTTGTTGTGCCGGTTTGTCAAACTTATCGTTTTCAGGGCTGCTGTCAACCCTGCCAAAAAGTGGTCATTTTCGCATTTGACGGCAGGCGCGCGTTGGTGTGTGTGGTCGCTTGTGTGTTTGCATAAATTTCCAAGAGAAAAATACAAAAAAGTACATTTTTTCGCTCGATGCCATTCGAGAACGCGCGCGTCACACGCGAAGCCAACAGTGGGGATTCAGCTGAAAAAATAGTGACAAACCCCGAAAATTGGGCACCGTGTTTGCCCAGTTGCCGCACCGTGATCGTAAGTGTGTCGCAATGTGGTAAGCCACCAGCGTCGTAATTTGCGCGATTTTTATGCTGTCGTGTCGTCGTCGTCGTCGTCGGTTCGAGCGTCGTGCTGTGGCGCATATCAGGCACATTCCAATACCGATACACCGCGGACCGCTTTTCCCTGCGGATTGTTGTTGGTTCAGCAGCTGTCACCATCATCCGTCCCGCGTAAGCATCATCGACGCGGATTAACCTAAACCCCGGAACGGTACGAAAACATGGCACTAATGTGGTGCGGCACTCGTACGGTAACGGCTCCGAACCAGCACCAGCTGGAACACGTAATCTGCTTGCGCGCGCTACTTGCGTCCCGTAACCGCTAATAGGACCTCCACATCGTTCCATCGTTGGCGGTGGTGGTTGTGGAGACACTGGCGGGGGAAGTAAACGGCAACGGGAAACGCCAATGGGGCACGAAATGATGCTCCCCGAAACGCCAAAGCGCTGGCAAATGACGTCGCAGAAAAAGGAAGTTGAACGGAACAGTTCGAATGTAATTGTTATTGTCCAACAGTTGTGTTGTAACAGTGTCATATAGAAGCAAAATCGCGGTTTGTTTACGCTTGGACCTCGGAGAGGCTAACCACAAACGAAAAAGCACACCACACTTCACCCCGTAACAGGGAGTTAAACATTCAACTCACACTTGCAGTGGTCATCCGTGGCCACCGAAATCCGATGCTCGTACGATGACGGAGTTTTGTGACGACGTTATCAAGCTGTTTCCGCTGCGCGCGATCCCGGATGTGATAAAGCTGTTCCGCCAGCAGCTGAACAATCGCGAGGAGGAACCGGACCTAACGCTGCTCTCGATCGTTACCGGATTGATCGAACATTCGCTCACGACGAAGGTGCTCGAATCGAACTCTGCATCGTCGGCATCCTCCTCACACAACAACAACAACAACCATGGGGAGGGAGGAAAGGGCGCCGCAACGGTGGTGGATTCGGGTGGCAACTTCCCGGTCATCCGGTACGACACGGTGGAAGGACTGTACAAGCGGTTCAAATCCGTGCTGGCACCGATCGAAAAGCTGCTGGTGAAAACGACAACCGATTCCAAGTTTGCCAGCCGGGAGATTATCAAGAAAGTGTCCGACATCATCTGGAACTCGCTGCTCCGCAGCTCGTACAAAGATCGAGCCCATCTGCAGAGTCTGTACAGCTATTTGTGTGGCAACAAGCTGGACTGTTTCGGTGTTGCGTTTGCTGTTGTGGCCGGCTGTCAGATGCTTGGCTACCGGGATGTCCATCTGGCGATCTCGGAGGATCACGTTTGGGTCGTGTTTGGCAAGACGGGCGACGAAACGATCGAGGTAACGTGGCACGGCAAGGGTGCGGAAGATAAGCGTGGCCAATCGGTTGCGCCGGGCATCGAATCGCAAACGTGGCTGTACGTGGCGGGTAATCCGGTGGTTTGTAATCGATACATGGAGGTGGCGGCAATCGTTTCTGCCATTAATCCATCGCTGACGGCGACGAGCGCCTGTCTGGAGGTGGCCGATTTGCAGCAGCAACTGCTGTGGTTGCTGTACGATATGGGCCATCTGAAGAAGTACCCGATGGCACTCGGTTGCTTGGGCGAGCTGGAAGAGGTTGAACCGACGGCGGGAAGAAAGAGCTGCGAGGAGCTCTACAACGAATCTGTCCGGTCGGCCCAAACGTACTACCGGAACCATCATGTGTACCCGTACACGTACCAGGGCGGCTACTACTATCGGAAGAATATGTACCGGGAGGCGTTCGCTTCCTGGGCGGACAGTAGCGATGTTATACGGCTGTAAGTATACCGGTAGCAACCGGCCCATGGCATGCTTGATTGAAAATTCGCTTTCACTCTACCCCCCACACACACACACAGGTACAACTACTCACGCGATGATGAAGAAATATACAAAGAGTTTCTCGACATTGCCAACGAGCTGATCCCGCAGGTAATGAAGCTGGAGAGTTCGGGCCACTCGGCCAAAAGCATTCTGCGCGATTCGTCCTGCTTCGCGAACCTGTTGCGCTTCTACGACGGAATCTGCAAATGGGAAGAGTGCAGCCAAACGCCCATCCTGCACATCGGTTGGGCTAAACCGCTGGTTGCTACGATTGCCAAGTTCGATCACGATATCCGTTCGCAGGTAATCATCAAGTGTGCCGATCAGGAACCGCAAGCACAGCACGGCCAGGAGAATGGTAGAAACGGCGCGGACGATTCCTCGCTGCACCATCATCATCACAACAATAACAACATAGCGAAGGTGGACGCTAACGTCGCAAATGGCGGGCGCAGCAATGGCAGTAACTCCGGCAAAGGAAATTCCCTTCCCAAATCACTCGAAGCGCTGGTGGGAAAGTGTGGCGAGAAGCTGCTCAATCCTGAATTTCTCCTCCAGGGCGGTGGACAACCGTTTACGACGGAAGAAAGTGCGGAACCATCGTCCGATGGGGAAAAGCTTTCGACCACCGGGGTAGCAGGAGAAGCCAATGGAAAGCGTGACGACGGTGGTGCTGCTAGAAAGCCGGAACAGGATGCAGAGTCAGGCAGGGGGGTAACAAAACCCGAGAAACGTGACCCGGCGGACGATATGGAACCGAAACGGCCGGTCATTGTGCTGTACAGCCAAAAGATGAAGGGTCTGAAGGATCTGCTGCTGACCGAGAAGCTGAACACGAACGCGATCTCGCTCCAGATTACGGCCCAGAGTCAGGTGCAGGTAGGTGGGAAAAAATTGCGCGGATCGCATACGGCATCGCTCGGTGGGTCCGGCGGCGGTGGTGGTTCGATAGGAGGTGGAGGCGGTGGATCCACCGGAGGGGGAGCAATAAGCGTCGGCGAGGGTATCGAGGGTAATACGCGACCGAAACGGGCGCGAAGAGAGTAAGTCTCCTTTCAATGTGTTAAAGCAAACATATATTTATTATCGTATGTCTGTGTGACGCCATTTTAGGTTCCACTTTGCTGGTATTATATAGTTTTAAAATGGCATCGCCAGTTTTTGCCCCCCCCTCCCCCCAATTTTCCCTGCTGTGAAGGGGGGGGGAGCAAATTCCTTATTTGTCGACACAAACGCTAATACTTTACAGCCATTCCAACGCACAGAAAAGCCGCAGAAAGAAAACGGAACGACCGATTCTAGTCGGAACATCATGTTAGTTTTTGCACCTATTTATAATAATCCCGCTTGTTTGCTATTGTTTTTTTGGTTATTTAAATATTAAATTTGTTATCTTCTCTTTCCTGTTTTTAATCGAACCTCCTTGTAGCATTAAATGCACACCAGAACAAACGCCGGACGCGTCTACTTCATCCCTTTCTGGTCTAAATGGTACACCCTTGTGTGTTTGTGTTGTTTTTAAATTATTTAATTAATTGCACCTGATGCATACACACACCCATCGCTAGCCTAGTGTGTATTGCTTTTTTTCCATTGTGATCTTGTTCATCCCCCCCCAAAATTGTGCTCGTGGCGGCACAGTCGAAATCCTTCGCCTATTACAGTGTTTTCCAGATGATTAACGCAAGTGTCCTAATGATGAAAACGATGAACGAAACCTCGTGCAATGTTTTTACAATGTGGACACTTTTTATTATATTTGGAAAAGCACACACACTTATCTTAAAAATTGGGAAATTTTCTGTTCGTATTGTTTGTGCAGCATAGTGTGTAAGTGTGGGGTAAGAGTCATTAAGTTTTATTTTAAAATTGTGCAACTGCACCCACGTTGAAATTATGCCTATGAGGCAGATGAAGATCGGGAGTTTGTAGTGTATAAGAGAGAAAGAGGGAAGGAGGGAGAGAGAGAGAGCATCAACAATCAAACAATTATTGGCCACTTGCTATGCAATAGGATCGTATAATCAAAAGTATGTGTTTTTATGTATATACATAAACCCTTAGTATAGATTATCTGCGAAGCTACTGCTAAAAAAGCACACACACACACAGACAGACAGAAATGTAACTTATTATTCATCATATCGACTTTTTAACTGCTAATGTCTAAGTTTTTGCCGCATGTTATTATCTATGTTTCGCTGGGTTTTTAGGGCTTTGTTGTTTGCAAAATTTTATACACAAAAAAAGGGAACCCCAATTTTCACTTCCCTAGGAAGGAATAATAGCGTTGAGACAGCTCTTAACAGCTCTTCATTTACTGTGGCACATGTGTTCGTGTGTGTGTTTATCCACATAAAAAACAATTGGCGTGAAATAGTATTGGCAAAGCCAATTAATAAGGGAAAAAACACTTATGAAGTACGGTGCATTAATGTGAATGAATGAAGCAGTAAAAAAAAGCATGATTGCTGCAAACAGGCAGAAGGATTATAATTATGTTACAAATGTAAGACGATGAGAAGGCAGAAACTCTGTACGAGACACAGTGATTGTTGTGACTGCCAGACGATTGATGAAAGGTATTTTGCTTTGTGTTGGGCCGGGAAGGTGGGAAAAGTTAAACAAAAGCATTACCTTTGCTAGGATACAGGACAGAAGCGTCAGAAGAGCCTTTGGCGTCGGTTAAGCCTATCCCAAGCGATGTGTAGAAAGTTAGTATAGAAAGGGCCCGTAAAAACAAACATCCGACACCCGATGGTAATTGTTGAGCAAAATTTGGAAAGGCTACTATCACAACAAACAAACAATCGAAAATTGAAAGTACAAACATCACTATAAACAACAACAAAACAAACAAAAAAAAAAACACCCATTAGAGATTAACAAAAAATCCTGCTCTAAACGCAGCTAGTAATTCCCCCCTCTTTTTCCTAGCGTAATAGAACGAATGATCGAATGATTCCATTTCTCGTATTTCCGTAAGAACGTTACAACAAAATTCAACCAATCGCGAAACCCCTGTAGCAAAATTGTCTTCATCATAGGAGAAAAAAAAAACAAAACAAAAACACTCTCAGTACCTTTTTCGATCGCCCCGGGGGTCCGGGTATATTACTGTAGGAAGAAAAAAATTGTAATCTGATCTTTACTGACGCGCGTAAAATTAAGACAAGTATTAAAACAAAAAAACCTTCAACTGCATACAAAATTTAACAAAAATCAGGAATAGCGCAAGAAAACGCAAGGTACAACAAGGTCATAAAAATTTCTCAAAAAATGCCCAACAAATGTCGTCCGGGCCACGATGACTCACGTTTTGGAGGAATGCCTTTTGCTTCGTTCTTGCTTTAACTGGATGGGTGATAGGGCGTTTGATGAGGGCTAGTATAACCCCTTCTAGTATTCACCCCTTAGGGAAAGGAAAGTCATACATGAATACCAAAAAAAAAAACAGAAGAAAACATTGTAAAACAAACTAACATCATCCTCGTCGTCGTCGTCGTTGTCGGCGTCATCATCATCGCCAACATCACCCACTGGTAAAAAAATCGGATACGGAATGTGGGGCACGGTAGGGACAGGACTGAAATCAGTGCTCTACACACAAACACACACACAAGCATTGTGTTTTTTGATAAGGTGTATTTATTGCATTATTACAACATGGGTGGTATAAGATAACGGGGGAAGAAATCTATCATCAACTTACGAGAGAAATTGTGGGAAGGAGATATAATCACGGCGGAGCTTAGCGTGTAGCAGGTTACAATCCTCACTCGCCGATTCCCTCGGGTGGTCGGCAGACCTTTAGGCGCTCCGATTCCTTCCACGGAGCATGTGTTAGGGCACACTGTCATGTTGTTTTCCTTCGATTTCCTTACTCCTGTATCCTATGCTATATAGTGTTGTTGATTGTTTGTATTCATCATACTAATCATGGTACAATGTTGAAATAGCTAGCAAAAGGTGAAACAAAACGAACCTATATTAGTAAGTAATTCCATTACAAGAAGTTGGTAACATTATTCTAGCAAACGCCATATTGTTTAGTTCGCAAGAGCGAGAGTAGTAGAGTTCCTTACCAGTGATCCACTGATTGTCTACTAATCGGATTGGTTAACGAGTGCAAGAGGAGGTATAGGAAATACTGGTACGTTTTTTTAGTTACTGCAACAACAACCAGTGGAATGCATTAGAGCAAGAAGAGAACTGCATTATAGCAAAGCTTACACACACACACACGCCCTAATGAAATAGATCATAAACAATAGAAGATGTGGAAGATGCATAAAGGTCAACGAGCAGATAGTTTTGTATTGAATTCCGTTCTCTTACTTTACATTCCTTGGCACAAGTTTTAATACATTTAATACACAAGAAAAGCGCACAGAATCCATCAGAGAGCTCTCGGCGCAGGGTGTACCAGCTAGTTGGTAGGCGAAGTTCTAACGTGATCGAAGGTCTAAAGTAAGGTCAAACAAACCAGAGTTTGAGGTTGCAAGATCTATATCTAACATCTACAAAAACCAACCGAAGACACTGCTCAGAATTCTAGGCTGAGCCCCCCCTGCTCCTCGTCGACGGCAGCTGATTTTTCTATACACTGATGAGGGTCCGCCACTGTCTGGACCTTGGACTAGGACAGTTTAAGCCCGACCAAGTTTGAAAAGTGTTGAAAAGTGGTCCAAAATATCGTCCTCTTGTGAAATTATTCGACAAAACTAGAACTTCGACCACCGTTTGGTTGGTATACCCTGCACTACTGCTGCTACTATTACTATTACAGAGAAAGATCGCTAGCTACGTGGCTAGATTGTTGCTGTGCCATTTGTTTAAATAATTAAGCTGCACTGCAGAGAGAGAGAGAGAGAGCAATAGTACATCCCCTTCAAGTAAGCACAGTTAAACACAGGGTGTTAGTCATGATCGGTTAGGGATATTCTGATTACACTATTATACTACTACTAAATGGCACGCACCAGCACAACGTTCGTGTAATGAGTTGAAATAGCATTGTCAAAGCCGCCCTCCATAGTGAGCAGTACAACAATTGAATCGTGTCCACAACCCAACAGATTATCCCGCACATCACATATAAAGGACACATCACTAGCAGGTGGAGGAGCGATCACCTGCTCTTCAAAACCGCCAAAATGGTGGGGTGAAGGATGCGACAGTTTAGTATAATAGAGGCTCCTAGTTCTTGATTGTTTCATGTTGTAGCGTACACTGAGTAGAAGCATTACACTGTACTAGCATTAAAAGCTAACAAAAGAAGGAAGGGTGGTACAGTCGGAGAGGGGGAGAAAAGTTTGCTTGTTTTTTAGCTTTTAAAAATTGCTGTTTTTTTGTTCTATATTGTTTTGGTCTAAATTATTCTGTTGGTTTCTCGTACTGTTGTAAAAAAGCTGAACGAGTAAATTGTTTGAAGTAAAGCAAGTGCGGGACAGTGCATGTCCCTGCCGGTCGGTTATTTCGTTAGCGCAACTTCGTTAACATGTTCCTTACAACACGTATTTCTCTTTATGCTTGGATCAAACTGGATCCGTGCGTCTCTAAGTTATTGGGTGTGGAAGCTGTGAGTTTTGGGGGAAGAAATTAGGGACGGAGGGGGGTTTTCTTGGAACTGTCTATTTGCTATAAAGCGAACAGTTTGGAGAAGCGTTTTACGCCTCGTATTTGCGCCTGTTAGAAGAAGGTCTGTGATGGTGATGATAATGAAAAGCATTATATAGGAAGTAATTCGGTGTCATGTCGTGAGTGTGAGTGTGTGTGTGAATGTGTCGGAAAGTGAGTGAAGAGAATTTGCTATAATGCATTGTGCTATAATTTACGATCGGAAGATTACTAACAAGCCAAGGCAAGACTACTACTACCAAGGCTCCAAGACGTAGTAGTAAGAGGCACCCGCAAGTGAAGCAAAGATAAAACAAACAGAAGAGCACATCAAAAGTGGTGTAATGAATACAATGAAATTGGCATTGGACACAGAGATAAATAACAATAATCATGTATAAACAAAACAAAAAAACATTTACATATATTTTTGAGAAAATATTCATATACTTATACATATAAAAATACACAACCCTACTCCCCCCCAAAAAGAAGGATGGAAATCCAACTTAAACGAGAAGAATGGAGAAGACAAAAACGATCAAATCAAACTGCATCAATTGGCGCACTACAAATTCTACTACCGAGCGTTGTTATACAAGCTTTTTCCGTCTCGTTCCCGTACTCTTCTTCAATACCGATATGAATGTTGTAAGGAAATACCGAACAGAGAATCTTCAATCTTACTTTTGTTGAAACTGTGCTGCAGATGAAATAGTAGTGTGGTACAGAGAGCAAAACACTTGCAATAGAATTAGATTGTTACACCACACCCCGGTACACACACAGTACACAGCACCTTTCCTGCTCGGTTTTTCTTTTCTCAAACTAATGCAAAGCAAAAAGTATATAAACACACCGATAACACACATAAACTACACTTACAAGTATATAAAAAAAGGAATGAATAGCAAAAGAAATATCTGGTAGTGTGAGAAGTTCTCTAAGAAGTAGTAGGGGGAAAAAAACATGTAAAAGGACACAACAACACTAGAGAAGAAGGCACTGTAAAAACTCGAAGGCAGGAAAGGAAAAGGGAAAACAAACACACACGTACACAATAAACCTGCGAAGAGAAAATGGTCGATTTCGACGAGTTTTTTTATCCATTTTGAAAGAAAAACGGACCAAAACGAATCGATTTATAAATGCATGTTTTATTACCTTTCAAAATTTTGTAACAAATTAATTTTTCTATCGTTAGACCCATAATTCGTTTTCACAGTTTACACACCGATTGTGAGTGTGGTAGAAACTTTGGTGTCCTTCTTCGAGTGATCCCCCAGTCCCCAGGCCAGGGAGGAGCGCTGCCGTGTTCAGTTCGTATCGTAAAAGTAGTGTGCCAGCGGATACCGGATCGTAAACGCAAACACCGCACAGACGAGCTGAAACGCGACCAGCAACCGATTCAGTCGATCCTCCCGTATCGGTCCCGTCAGCAGGATGCAGAAGTTGATAATCGTAAAGTTGTTACACGTCACCGTCCTTCCATCACGATCCATCTCACACCGTACGAGCCGCAGATGCCGGAACACCTGATAACAGAGCCGGCCCAGCACGTTCAACTCATCTACCCGGAACTGTGTGTGACTAATGTGGAGGAGATCCGTCTCCGGGTCATGCTTTGGCATACGGTGCCGTGGGCAGGGAATAAAGCGGAAGAGCTGCGGTACGGAGTACAGGAAGTTGAGCACCTGCGGGATGAAGAACAGTAGCACGGTTTTGCTAAAGTGTCCCAGTATGCCAACCACCGCGAACGTCATGCCGGACAGATAGTTGAACGTATCGCCGACAAACACCTGCGAAGGATATCTGTACCGAAGAGAGGAAGAGAGAGAGAGAAAGAAAAAACGGTCAATTCAAAATAGTGAGATAGAAAACGGCTCTCACCAATACATGCGCAGTGTGAGCGTGACAGCTGATTGAGAAAGGATAACAAGCCCTGCTGCCAACACGTACGTTTAATGACGCAGTATGAAAAATAATATTATTTTAAATATGAAAAATTATTCTAAAACCTTTCTCTCTAGTTTTAAGCATAAATCCATCACCAAATTAAAAAAAAAAAAAAACGAAAAAAATCAATCCCAAATATTCAGCAACAAACATTCCGACATTTCTGGCAACACTTCTGTCATTCTTCTAAGCAAACCCCATTCACTTCTCGCCACCCTTTCCAGCCCGCTTTCCTTCTGCTTCCACTCTTGCGAGTCCATATGACTCACGTTTTTTTGTTGCACTTTGTTGCTACGATGCAAAACGGGTTGGGTTCGCTGCTTTTGGTCAATTCGTTGCTACCGCTTCATTCATAAATCCGTTCTCGACCGAGTCACCGGGCCCACCGCCGTAAAACAGTGCGAACAGTAGACGATGTGAAGCTGGCCAGAAGGTCAAAGTGTGTGGTGCAGGTGCAGTACAACATGAGCGTCGCAAAGAGCGAAGAGAACATCGAGCTTGCTGCTATCGTCTGCGCTTTTATTGCGACGGTTTGAGAAGATGTGAATAAGGGCAACAGTATAAATCGACCGGGAGGAATACGGACGGATTCGTGCAGTGAACGCCCATAAAATATTTGCACCAAATTTTTGTGTCCGTCTACCCTTGATGGTGGTAGGACGAAGCTGCCAGAAGCAAGAAACGCTTTAGCTCGTGGCTCCTCGCCAGCGCAAAGGTAGAAGTGGGTGTCGTGTGTCTGGAGTTAGCGAAAAACGGAATCGGATCCCATCCGGTGTAGCACAACATCCGGCCCGGGGGTGGGGTCCGAATGTCTCCCGGTGTCAAACGGAAGTTCGACGTACGGCTGTTTCTATGGGGTCTGTTTCTGCTGCAAATCTCGCTCATCGGTCTGTTTCTGCTGTTCGGTTCGCTGCTCCTATCGACCACCGTCGATACGGCGGACGACGGTACCGATGGCCGTGCCCAGACAGCTGAGCAGCAGCGGATCGTTACATCGTTTGCCGTCTGGTCCCCGTTCGGGGTGCGATTCATTTCCAACCGAACGGCGGGGCTATTGTCGCCTACGGCAAACCCACACCGTAGTACCGGGACGATCGCAGCAGCCAATGGTGACGATTCGAATGGTGTGGATGGAAACGATGGTAGGCGTAGTAACAACAGTCAGCTGTTGAAAAGGAACCAACAACAACTGCTGCAGCAGCTACAGCACCCGAGACATGCAAAGTATCATCCATGGATTCAGCGCGACGTTCCGAAGGTGGAAAGTGCTGATAAATATTTTAGGTACGTTTATATCTAATGACACGGAAATACCGGTTTCGAATCTCAATCTGGAGTGACTATCAAACTAAGGGTTAATTAAACATAAAGAAAGCCAGAAATAGTAGGCCAAGATTTTCTGAGCTTTTGCTTCCAAAGAAAAAAAAAAAAACGATTGAAATTTCAAGGATGTTCCCAAGCAGATTGGCAAGAAGCTTATCATTATTCCGAGCGAATGCCTTCATTTATATCAATTCAATCCAATTGTCACCAAAACATTCACTCACAGCACGAGACTGTGTTAAATCACGGGAGCGAAATTACGATGCAAATTGAATTGTTGGTAGGCGGTGGCCTCGCTCTACGTTCTCTCTTCCCACCTTAGCAGCAATTTGCTCGTCAAAGCTTTAAAATCAATTCCTTAAATTGGTGCACTCGTGCATGCAGCTGTACCGGCACGGCCACCCCTAATGAGTGTACACGATTAGTGTATGTCGCACCGGGCAGGTCATCGGCCAGACACTAATTGGCTTAAAATTGAGGTGGGATGGGAGTGTGACCCAGTGACATGAAATTTTGCCTTCCGGACTCTCAACAAACCAAAACCTGCCCGTCAATCGATAAGGATAAGTAAAACGGTTGTGGTCGTTTACCTCATTCTTTTTTTTTAGGACGATTCCCTACACGGACTGGCAGGGAACCCGCAAACAACGGTTGTGCTTCATCGAGGGTACGCAGGGAAAGGCGTTGGTGACTTCAAAGGCAGCAGCAATCAGCAAGCCCGGCAACAATGAGACTGAACAGATAGATACAGGAGTAGTGAGCAAACGAGCAACAGAGCTTAGCAAATCCAGCCCACCGGCAACCGGTGATGATGACGCTGGTGTCCTGTCCGCCGTAACGGTAGGAGACGACGGTACGGGCCGTTGTCGCTGTAACCCGCAATGGCACGGCACCGACTGCGGTCAGCCGGAGGTTATATGGCGTGCGTTTATAACTTCCAAAATTCCACCCCGTGATCAAACGGCCACCCCGCGCCCGTTCGCCCGCAATCTCTTCTACATCGTCCAGAGCACGTTCGTCAGTGTGGAGATGCTGGAGATACAGCTGATGGAGCTGGCCGATCAGGTGAGCCTGTTTGTGCTGTGTGATCGACCGGCCGGTCCACCAGGTTCCGCCTCATACGGTGCCTCAATCGCGCATCACGCCGACGGAACCGACTTCTTACGCTCGATACGGGACCGACTGCTCCTCGTGTCGGATGCATCGTGCAGCGGGAGAAACATGTTCCGGAAGCTGCTCAAATACACCACAAAGGGTGCAATCCGTGCGGATGACATTGTACTGTTTAGTGGGACGGATGAGGTGCTAAACCGGAAGGCGGTCGCGTATCTCCGGTGGTACGACAATTGGCCCCAACCGGTACGGTTCCGGTTGAAGCACAATGTGTACGGCTTTTTCTGGCAACATCCAGCGAACAGTACCGTGATCGGTAGTGCCGCCGTGCAGGTAAGCACCCTGCGCGAGGTGTACGGTTCCGATCCGGAACGGTTGCTAGCGATCGAGAAGCCGGTTATGCTGATCGGAGATCTGAATCACTTTGGTGGCTGGTACTGTCGGCGCTGCTACCAACCGGGCTCGATCGTGCAGTACTACGAGCATCGAGCAGCGACTGGCGCCGGTACCGTTTACCTTCCCGACCCGAAGCGTACCAAGGTGCTGAACGAAGAGTACGTGCAGCAGCTGATTGCAACCGGGAAAGATCTGGAGGATGGGGAACGCACGCTCGAACGGATTAGTCGCCGCACGGACAAATACTATCAGCCGGATTACGTGCGGGAAAATAGCTGGAAGTTTGATAATATCGTACTGAATCTCTTTGCCCGCTGGGACGATAATCTAGCGGACGATGATTACTTTAGCTAGGCTTTGAAGAGAGAGCGAGGCAGGTCGTACCTGAGCGGAGGGTGAATGTCCCCCCGGTGGGACAGCACGGTAAAGCAGCAACTCGAATTCTTCCATCCCACAGCATCACCAAAACCAAAAACAAAATCATCTCAACGCATAATCATAATAATGCTCCTGTACGCCCCAAATCGGCCGAATCGGCGGGTAGCTCACACAATTAGTCAAAAAAGAAAAACTTTGCACCCGCTTCAAAAACAGTCAATCTGGTCAATATAAATAATAGTGGGAAATATTTAAACATAAAATTCAATCAAAGCCGTATACGAGACATGATGCAAATACTCCAACCGAGAGCAGGAATATCTTAGCCGAATTCTGGAAGTCCTTTAAGCCATACATCATCATCTCAAAGGGGGAAGTAAGCAGGTGTAGTAAGCCATTATATGGCCGGTAGAGCGAGCAATCATCATCTTCGAGTGGAAGGGGCGAGGAACTCATACTAAATACGCCATGATCATACACACACGTACCGCATACAAAACCGCTGATATTATGCATATTTATATACACTCTTAGTGCGAAAGCAAAACCAGGCCAGGAATAAGTTACTCTAAAGTCCTCTGTGTACTTGTACCGTGAAATGTTCGGAGTAAGCCTCCTGAGCGAACTGAGAGAGAGAGAAAGGGTGAGGGTGAGACAAGGAAGAAGCAATCCTCCAGCGGGTTCCGCTGCTCATCAGCGAAGGAAAGCGAACAACTCTTTAGCTAGACACCAATTACGTAAATAACACGTATTTTGTATACTCGTGACTCCCGTTGCTGGAATCTGGAAGGTGTTTTCTTCTGGCAGCCTACTACAAGAGGAAAAGGTAACCGAAACGAACTGCATTATGCGCGAATGAAGAACCGAATGGGGGAAAAAAACGAAGGAAAACTTGTGATCGACTGAACAGTGTAGTAGTTCTTAGAGCGAGAGAGAGAGAGAGAGGGAATGGGTGGGTCCTGCGCGAAAGGCACATGTACTGAAGATATAGAGGGAGACGAAGGCCGTTGGAGAAGGAGAGGGGGGAGGGGGTCGTAAGCGCTAGTTATTTGTTTTGTAATCTAGGTAAAATTTGCTAAAATAAACTAACTTCAAATTAACAAACAGAAATCGGAGCCGGGGCTTACCGGTTGTACCGCCACAGCGCCAACGTTGCACCGATGTAGGGTAGCATAATGTAGAGGGAAAACTCGTGCGCATCACTGTGGTGGCCGCTCAGTATTTCCACCACATTGAACAGCACGATCGAGCTGGCGATGATGAGCGATTGGCACACTTCGAGTCCATTTATGCCGGCCAAAATGTTGATTGCGTTCGTGCAGAACACGGCCAACATGCCCATGAACAGGTAGTACAGCACGCCGATGTCTAACGAATGGCCCAGCAGCGGACGTACCAGTTTTGGCAGTATGACGGTGGTGGAGTTAAAGTTGGTGTAGTACACCATGAGCAGTGGCAGTGAGGCAACCGTGGGTAGGTAAAGCTTATCACGCCACCGCAGATTAAGCACATCGTCGGCGAACCCGAGCAGAATCATGCAGCAGATCGAGAGCATTGCGGCGATGAACTCTACAAACTGGGGGAAGGGAAATTATTTAACAACCTTTAAGTTGCTGAACAGGATTGCACTACTGGCTTACCTTGTCGTGTGGGAAGTCACCCTTGATGGTGGTGGAAAAGTTCCGCAGAAAAGGCACCGGTATGAAGAGGAAGAGCGACACTAAAAATATGCATCCCGTGACTACGCCGAATGCTTCCGGACTGCAAGGAAAACGTAAAAGTAAATAAGGCTGAGCTTTTTGGAAGAGAAGAACAGAACCGAACTTACATCTTTGGTTTGGACGTTTTGTTCATATCGATCCCGTACAGATTCGCATTGATAAACATCGGTTTCATCTTCGGTATGAGGCTACGCCCGGCAAAGTACGCCCCAACCGATATGGCCACATTCACGAGCAATGGCACTGGTAAGGACACCGGCTGTCCCAGCACATCAAACTCAAAACAGTGAAAGAAGGACATTATCGGACTTAATAAACAAAAAATGGAAACGAGTCAATTCTGCAACCTTTTCCCGTAACGTAATCAACAGGAGCAAACTAAACCAAAACAATCGGTCAACGATTGCAGCTGTTTACGATTTGCCATCGCCAAACAATTGCATGATGCATTTTTGACGCGGCGCCAAACTGTCAAACGCGACCTGTCAAACTGAGCTGTCAGCTCGAGCTTAGGTTGTGGTCTATGCATGTTTAGGTTCGTTTCTAAATAAATAATTAAAAAAATGCATTTTCAAAGGGATTTTATTGGAAAAAATAGATTTCTCAGCTTCTGGGTGTAAAATAATATCTACAAAAAGGATATCTGATTGATTTTATTGTGAGCGAACACGCGTCCTCTCTTGCGAGAGCGTGGCATCTGCTTCTCAACGCGCGCGAGAGAGAGAGCGTCTCCATCGCGAGACCGGTCTCGCCGGTAGCACCCCTATACGAGCCCACACACCTTTAGTTTCCTTTAGTTTCCGAGAAGCATCCGAACCGAATGGTAGTGGCAGTTCGTGTGCCAGTCACGTTTTCCAGTCCGTTGAGCAAAAAATCGCCTTTTCCATCGCAAGCGCATCGGCGAAGGCGTGTGTGTACTCGCGTAAAGTTCGATTAGAACGTCGTTGACAACACATTTTCCACAACGATAAACCTGCAGTGCCGCGGGGGTGATTTGTATGTTGAAATCCAGGTGGATGTGAAAACGTGAAAACATATGTGAGCGGTGTGTGAATTTGGATTAGAAATATGAATGATCGTGAAAAGTGTGTTCGTTCACGAAAGTGTTCAAGTGTGCTTTAATAATTGAGATAGCACCAGCATAATTGATTCGATTATTACTACGCACAGCAAAGCGGAAGAAAGAAAAGAAAAACCTATTGCGTATTTCGTTTGTGCGTTGTGATGTTGTACGTGCATTGAATAAATAACGAACGGGGAACAACAACATTATTTACATCCGGCGTGGAACGTCATGCACATGCATTTGCCTGAAATAGATTTACAAAGCTTCGGAAGCTTCAACCAATCTAGCAATCAATTTGACATTATTCACTAACCTCCGCCGGTTGTGATAAGCACGGCAGGTACGGCCATAGTTAGTTTTCCACGCCTTTACACCAAATCATGAGAACCGGCCGTGTACTGCTGGTGTAGGTTGCACACGTGTGAGTAGTGCGTGTAGTAGTTGTGGGTTGGCGGGAAAAAGTGTAGTGTATGTGAGCCATCATTGTTCCAGCTACTAGTGCGCCACCACCTGTTTTGCGGCACGTTGCGCTTGCACACGTTGTACCCTCTGCTCACTGTCCCTGGAGCTTGGTGGGGGAAACGATTGCATAAACGCACTCAACTCCCCAACACGGCCGCTGCCAGCAAGGTAATTAGACAGCTTACAAATAGTATCAACTTATACAGTACATGCTTTTAACACGCGTCAAACCCGCCGTTGCTTTGTCCAGGAAAAACTGGAAACCCTAGACTCTACCTCACTCACTCCGATGCGAACACGTATGTTTGACGTTTGTGTAAAAGTTTAATGAAGGAACCTTTATCTGGAAATTATCCACCAAGGAATTTGATGAAGCTCACCGAAACACACACAAAAACAAAAACGAAACAGACCCCTTAAAGCGAGGCGAAATGGTGAGGCTCTTATTTGGTGTTTTTTTTTGCTGGTGCCCACGATAGACGACCGTATGTGACATTTGTGTGTGAGTCAATTTTATGCATGAACAAAACAGGTGAAAGAAACAGTTGAGTTGAGTGTTTTGCCATTCGTCGTTTTTTTACTCCACCGGCAGACTTGCGGTTTAAAATAATAGTTGACAGAGGGGTTGCTAGGGCAACTCGGCGGCGTAGTGGTAGAGATGCTCCCAGTCAAAGGTAGGCCAGCCCTCACAACCGGCGAACATGGCTTACTGAGAGAAAATCTTTGGAGTTGATCCAGCGTCGTCGCCTACTAATAAAATATCCACAGGTTCCTTTCAACGGTCTAGAAAACTTTTACCGATTAGGTCGTCCGGTGCCATTCTCGTGACATGATCAGCTCACTGAAGTCTGGCGAGTTCAAATTGCTTTGTATCTTCCGAATTCGTTACCTTAAGACAGAGTCCACGCCACTGAGGCTTCAAATACTCCAATACAGTCTCAGTTCTCCTTGTAAAGCAGATACATATCAAGCGAAGCTTTCTAATTCTGGCGTCTGATGTCAACACGAAATGTGTGTCCAAGAAGAAGCTGTTTTACCATCCATCTTGTATCCAAATGGAAGAAACAAGCAACGGACAAGAAGAGGAAAATTCTGATTTAGCCTCACGAACGAGTTCCAGAGGCATAGATGAATGAAGTGAATGCACACGACGACCTCGACCTTCTCTCGGGGTAGTTGAACAAAAAATCCCCCCCCCCCCAACGGGCCCAGAATAAGCCAACAACAAAGACACGCAACATACGAACACACGATCACGATCGTTTCAGCAAGCGCTTCCAATACACAGGCAAGTTTGTCTGTCGCCGCGGTTTGTTCAACTCAGCGCCCGCGGGAAGCTGCGGAACCATTTTGGACGCGTCTCGCTCTTATTGTGTGTGTGTTTGTGGAGATCTGTTCGTTTGTCAATAATAAGCTTTAGCTCTGTTGAAAGGGAAGCATAAAAAAACCTCGAGTCTCACAATGTGATCGTTTCACGCAACGCAACCACCACTACATGGACACCACTAAGGGGATGGAACTTGTTTTTTTGGGGCTCGATTTCTTATTGTGGGTAAAGGAAGCGAAAATAATTGCGTCGGTGAGTTCTGGAAGGGTGTTCTACCCTTCCACACACACACACGCACACACACAGTCGATCGTTCCGAAAATGATCAAACGCGATCGTGCGCCATTTTCGGCGAACCTGTGACAGCCGAGGACCTGCCGGGTGATTGTCAGAGGTACCGTCCGCAAAAACCTAACCGTTGTTGCCCGAAGCATTTTCGGCATTCTTTGCGAATCTTCATGTCCACCTTGTGATGTCTTCTCGAGGCAAAAAAAAGGGAAAACAGGTTTTCCCATCGCAGAAGACTTCGCTGGCGGAAGAGCCTCCTTTTTGGCGATAAGAAATCTTCAAGAAGTCTGCCGGCTTTCGCCCCGGACAGCCTATCGTGTTTGATAATTTATTTTTCTAGAACTGTCTCTACTATCTTTCAGGACATCATCGCCGGCTGAGTTGTTAATGGAATGGCAGCAGCTTGGGAATGGGAAGTTAATGAAACATAATATACAGAAATAGCAAATGTGGTGAAATAATGGCCCAACACCACATGGGCGCTCTTGAAATCGTTCCAGAAAAAAAGCATAAATCGATCGGAAGCTGGCGTGTTGGGCGTTGGGAAGGATAGTTGGCGCCCACATCTACCACCCCACGAAACTCTGGGCCGGGGCTTTCGCCATTCAAACGCCCACAGTCGCCTCAACGTTTTGGACACGAGCGTGTACATAAATTCTTCCGGGAAACAAACTCGCATGCCGCCCTGTTGTTGGAGCCCTTTTTTCGTGTGTGTGTGTGTGTGCGCTGTTGTTTCCACTGGCAAACGGAAGGTTATAATGGCACGCAGTGGCGCATAAGATTGTCCTCCTTTTCTGTAGCCCTGTACGTAGCCTACTTACGGGGGAATTAGGGCACCAGGATGTTTAACGAGGAAGAAAAACAGCGACAGCCACAGGAGCGTAAGACATTGCATGACGCCCGCCTCACCATAGCTGTCCCGATAACGAGAGAGAAATCTGCATATTTACACAGGTTGAGGATCCGTTGGGGACTGAGAAGAAGAAGAAACCGGGGGGAGGGATGGACTTTAATTAGGACTCCTGCCGTCCAGGTCCAGGTAATGAGAGGTGTTTGAGCGTTCTGTAATCTGGAGCAGGCGTAATAAAAACTCGACAGCTTCCGGAGAATGGGTGAGCGTGCCAAGTTGATGAGATTAATTAGTGAGGGATGCTGACGAGGTGGTGCAATTTACTCCATTGAAAAGACACCCTCTGATGCTCATGGAAGACAAGATATCTCCAAAAGCAAAAAGCCTTCCGTTACCTCCATTTAATCCACCAAGGTTATCGGGTCTAATGTTCCATGAGCTCACCGGGCTGGCATTGTCCAGCTGGTAATGCTAAACCTTCCATCGTCCAACGAGAGACCTTGACCGTCGCCTGCATAATGGCAAATTCCCACCGGACGACAGCACGTCGCCACAGTAAGGTGTTTTGTTTATCGTTTCCCAAACCACAATCTACTGAGCTGGCTTCCACTCGTTTTTGGGGAACTCAGACTCCGCTTTTTCGGAGTCCTGCCATAGAGCGCCTTTTATCATCGTGAGATTGAACGCTTCCATGATTTCATCACCTGAATAAGCTTCGTTTGTGAGGCTTCCACTTCACCGCCACAGCAAACTGTGGTATGAATCACCGTTGGGTAAGCGGCTTGTGCAACGTGCTGCATGCTCTACTGACCGGGCTCAATCAACCCCGGTGGCAAATGTGCGCGTGTTACGCAATCGGATCGGTGTGCAGCCTGCACATGTTCCATTTCCTCCAATGCTGTGAGAGAAAATCCGCCATCAATCACGGACCGGCGCTGGATAGATTCCAAAAATTCCTATCTAATCGAGGCTTCGGAATAATTGCGCGCAACTTGGCGAGGTTTGCTATAAATAAACCACAGACGCTCGGTTCTAGTGGCTCCACCTAGAAGCCAAAGAACTTCAATTGCGCTTGGAAGTATTGAACCGAGCACGGTTCTCGGCCATTTGATACTCGTGTGAGAACCTGGCCTTGTACAGCGGTCATGCTGACTTGCACCTCTGGCAATTCTCGGCTGTCGGCCACGATCTCCCCCTGATCGATGGCTGGAACGATCGATCCGGTGGAACTGATAACTCGCCACAAATCGGAATGGAATCGGTTTGATGTGTAGGTTGGTTCCGCATTTGTGCCCCGTCTCGCGTTAGGTGTGTAATTACTCTTCGCAGTTCTTGGTGGCTCGCTTAATCCCGGTTTGCTCCCCGGAGCTCGTTATCGTATTACCATGAGGATCAATTAAGCCGCGCTTGCGTTAAGTACAATGGGTTGGGGTTGTGTGTGCTTTCTTAAGCTTCCCCGCAAACAAACTCACCAAAACTACCCGGGATCTATGACCTTGATCAGGGTGAGATTGCATCCCGGGTCGGTTTATGGTACTTGGAACGTGGGGTACATCTCCCTGCTCATTAACTGGAAATGTGAGCCGCGACCGCACACGTGGGGGACCAGAGGGAACTCCGTAAGGTTTCACTGCAAACGACCAACGACCAACGACCAAAGTAAACAAGCTCTGCGGTTGTCTAGAATCTGTCACACTACCAAGAACCGGTGGTTCTGCTGTGCGTTACCTCGACGATCGATTCAGAATTGTTCATCGTGCGGCGCTTCTACCGAGTCATGCCCGCGCCGCGCGGATGCTCTTTGTTCGCGCAACTCGCGACACAAAGACCTTGGACCGGGTGTGTCTGAGTCTCAGCCTCTCTGACTGCGTGTGTGTGTGCCATTTTCTCGTGAGATCTCTAATTGACCCCGAACCGTACCGTACAGTAGCACCCTGCTCGTTGAAATGAATCATCATCATTACGTTCTCGTGAGACGTTCTGCCTCATGGCTTCAGTACGCGCGGTAACCTTGATCGGATGCCCGTCGGATCGGGTAACGTGTTGGCGAACTTTAATTGGAAGCACAACGCTAGGTACGATCTTTCGCAATAAAACAAGTGACCGCGAGATCCGCAAGGAGACATAGCTCAAAGTATGGCTCACTTAAACCTTTAACCCGGAGTGCGAATTCGAAGAACTTTGTGCGCTGTCCGTAAGTCCATGACCTGGTCGGTGAGAGTAGGTGTTGGAATGGCAGCTCCCAGTCACTGGCCTGAAGCTGTGCCGATCGGCACCAGAACTCAGATTATCAGACTAGAGTGTGAGAGGGCTAGCCCCGTCCTACGCAGCGTTGGACAACCTTTTAATGCACAATTGCAGCAGAATGCCAATCCATCCGACCCACACGCTCGCATGTGTGGGCTTTTTGACCGGCCTGACACGCCGGTTAGCACGCCTTTCGCTCCTTCTCAACAGCCAGACATCCCAGTCTCGACTCGAGCTGGCTCCAGACGGTGGCGCTCTGGCGCTGTGCATACTCTGATCACGGTTTACTATCCACGGGCTAATCCACGTCGGTGGAATAGTCATTCACCAGAGCAGGCACACGCGCGGATCAGTCTACCGTGCGTACGATCTTGATTAGAGGCGTCCTAATGCAGGTGCAGGTGCACACAGCATTCCACAGCGCTGCACCACGTACCACCGGAAAGCCGTTACAAAGCCACTTCTGTGCGCTAGAACTTTACCACAAAACCGGTTTGTTACAGCCGTGTTGACAAAGTACCTACCGTAATCATCCAGCGTGTGATAATTGATTGGCAAGCGAGTGAGGTGCTAGGAGGGCAGTAGCAACAGTGGAACACCTTCAAGGACGACAGTTTTGCGCGCCGTCACACAGACGCCACCGCGTGGAGAAATAATTGATGCTGCGTCTTAGGTGTTGTCGATTGATTGATTTATTTCTTATTTAAAATTTACAGCAAAAACCTCTACATTTTGTAGTGCGAATTGCATACCATACAGGAGTAATTCGCCCGAGGGAGTAAAAAGCGCCTGAAAGTATGCAATATCCGCATCAAATAAGCTTATTTTTTTAAATTTTAAATACTTATAAGCCATTTTTAAGCAGATTTTTTTGAGCGTTGCTCACCTAACCACAAAGTCCGCTGTTGGTCAACATATTCCGCTTAAAACTTTCTTATCTACTAGATATCGGTCCAGCCCTGTATGGCTCACAGGTTGGGTGCAACTATTTCCTCACCTTGCAAACACCTGTTGGGAAGTGATAAACGACAAGCTGTTCCTAGCAAAAAAAAAAAAAAATCACCGTCAGCTGGAAGAAAAGTGACATGAAAGATAAATATATTACAAATAGACCTAGCGTTCCCCTAATCGAACGGACTTCTAATCTTATCAGTATGGGGGCTAGATAAACATGCGCTTTCATCACAACCTATAGCTCAAGGTGGGAAAAACGGAAGAAAGTGCTGCAATGAAAATTGATCGGAAATAGATTTGAAACTTTGATGCAGGAAAAAAAAATCTGATTGATTGCCTTCGGAGGCTTGGCTTGACCATAAAAAGGGGTGAATGCTGCACAATTGCAATTACGAAATCTCTCCTAGGGCGGATGTTTACTCAGCTGCACTATCGCGGCAGGTGGAGTGAAGATTTGTTGCAACGTGGAGAGCAAGTAGCCTTGCATAACGGTCGTGCCTGCATCGAATGCACTTCCGCCCCGAAAGCATTTGCGTGCGTGAGTTTGTGCTTTTTCTCCACGCAGCACGAATGGCACGAAACGGCCATCCATCCCTTTTTGTGTCTTTTCTTCGGGGGAAGAAAAAATCCGAAAAGGCTTTCCCACCCTAATGGCACGTAAATTGCCGATTGTCCGGCTGGCTTGGCTAGCGGCGCGATTTAGAGCTACCATTGGGGAAAACATTTAATCGTCCCCTTTTTGTTGTGTCTCGAGACCGTCAGATCGAGACAGTGGCGTTAATAAGGTTCGTTGCGGTGTCGCATACTGTCGCTTTTCTCTGACGCTGCCTCTGCTGCTAGTGGAGCGACACTAATTTGGGAGCTAATCTTTTCGACCGAGCTTTGAGTCGGTCGAGGTTTAGTGTAATTTTATTGAGGTTTTTCGGTCACCTTCTAGGGAGCTTAGCACGCGCGAGTCGCACAAAGCGATCGGATTCAAATTCGGCGGGAATGAAAAACGTAACCAACCGTAACGATTGGCGGAGTTGAAACTGTCCAGCTGGGTTTCCGAACGGGTGTGTGGAAAACCGACCCATTTAAGCTTAAACAGGAAAGTGAAATTCAAAGTTCGATGGACAGCATGAATCCAAATCGGGGAAGTAGAGCTGGCATTTGTTTCCTCCTCGGGTATGGAAGGGGTTGGCCTGCTGCATTTCGAGGCGAGTGTAGCGAGTAGCCATCTGTCAATCGTATCGTTCATCATCGTACATCATATGGAATATGGGTTGGCTGTTGGCTGTTGGCCAACAATCGTGCAATCGATGGTGCAATCGGGGTTCGGTCGAGATTTGAGTTTTTATTTTGTGTGTGCAAATTATAGGCTAAGAGTGGGTTTATTGATCCGTTTGTTTTTCTTTTGTCTGGTAAATCAAACAAACCAAACCCATTAGAATAAGCCCTCACTCACCACCTCACATAGATCATCCAGGAATGGATTGGTTCATGTATAAAAACCCCCACGCTTAATGGTAGCAATTACATGGTCACTGCACATTGCGTTGCAAATACAGAAAAGCAGGGGTTTCCCAGTAAATGTAGCAAAGGTCTGCAGGTCTCATTCATTATAGGTAAACAACATGGCGCTACGGGTCTGAAGGGCTTGTTAAGGGTAACCAGACAAACCTCTCGAAGTTAAAGCCAAATAAGGAGAAAAAACAGAAAATTCCTAAATGCGTACAATGTCAATGTTTCATATGAAAAGAGCAAAGTTGCTCGTTCACGGTGGTACTTTGCAATCATATAATGGAATCTTGCCAACAATTAGGGGATGAGGTGTTTGAATTTGAATGATAAGGCGTGGTGCATTTAATAGTTTTACAGGGTTGATCCACTAGATTCGGCAGAAAATCCATAGCTGATTGCAGTGTTCCACAGCGAATTTGAAACATTCTACTATTCATTAGTGAAATTTTCTGTATGACAAGATTTTTTTTTCAAATTATTCTAATAAATTTATCAGATCTTCTTCTTCTTCTTGATTGGCACTACAACCTCGAGAGGTCTTGGCCTGCCATTTCTGGCTTTCTGTGACTTGATTTTACCCGTAGCAAAGTAGTCAGCCCTGCGTACGGGGAGGCGGTTAGGATGGGATTTGAGCCCCGGTCTCGCCGTGTGAAGACCGGCGTCGTTATCGCCTCGGCAATCCGACCGCCACAATTTATCAGATCAACACACACAAATGTGTGCTGGTTTAACTAAATTGAAGGAATGTCTAGAAAATATTGATGATGATATAGCACTCGTTAGACTTACGCTTTTATTATAATTTTTTGAGAATATTTTTACAAAAATTAACGAACATGAGCCTTGTTCAAACAAACCCTACAATTGTTTAATTCAATTGGACAGAGTACATCAAATGTTATCACCTCGAATCAAACATCGTTTCTGGCCTGAGAAACCCTGCAAACCCGCCTGCTTTGGAATGAACCAGACATTCTGCCATCAATTATGGCCACCCAGTCCTGTGCGGACGACGAAACCTGCCTACCGGTATGGAATATCCACCGTAGACAAGGGAAGAACACGTACGTACGTACGTACGTAAACAACTGCAGCAAAATAGACGCAAAGTTTCACTGGCTCGGGTCCGTTTCGGGAAGTTCCTCTTTATCCATGTTTGAACCTGCTTCCGTACTAGGAGGTGGGTGCACTTGCGCTTTGGAGCTGGCTTGTTGTTGCAGTGATTCATCCACATCGACACACACCCTCAAAGTAAAAGCGCCCAAAGCCAGCTAGACGAACGAAAATCGAAATCGGATGACGATGATGATGAGTCACCATCCGTGATGGGAGCTTTCTTCTTCGCAAGCATCGCACGCATATGACACGAGTGGAGGAGTTGCTCATTAAAAAGCAATCCAAATGCAAATCGATGCCGGATGAAAATCAACCCCTCCCCTAGGGGTGGACGATAAGCGAACATAGGGGGTTTGGCGTTACATTGAGTGTTTAAATTTTCTCTGTCTAAACCTGACACCAAGTGGTGGCAAATGTGTGTGTGAGAAAGAAAAAAACAGAGTAATAATTTTATCTTCACATTTTACTGCACACTCCGCACATGCTAGCCGCTCGCTTCGTATGCTGATGATCTCATTTGCTAGTCGCAGTGGCGACAGTACAATGAGCGCGATTCAGACCTCGAATCGCGTATTGCTGTGTGTCTGTGTGTGTGTGTGTGCCCCGTAACCGGAAAGGTGTGAGCTAAAGTGTTGTTTTAGTCTCCTACGCACTGGCGAGTCTTGTGCACCCTCGGCTTGGATTGCGACGCAGGTGATTTACGGATTGCTTTTACTGGAGTGCCATTTTACGCACCTCACAAGAGCTTTTAAATTGGGCGATTTTGTTTTTAAGTGGTGTTGATGCTAAATAGAAAAAAAAAGCTGTAGCTTGTAAAATTTCACATAGGTTATGAGACAATTTTTGTCTGTTGATCCGTACAAACAAAGGGCGGGACTTTAATCCCGGATGATGTCTTCTCGTCTTCTTCTACTTCTCTCTCTTTCACACTACTACCTTGAGAACCTTGGGTCTGCAATTTCAATTACCTTGACTTGATTTAACACCCAAGTACATGAAAAGTTCCTGCGTCCTTGTGACTACTAACTAATCTGGGTTGGGATTCGATACCGGATTCTCTGAGTTAGTATAGGAAGCCGCTGTCACTAGACCATCGGCTCGTCTTTATCGGGATATGATCGGACCCAAATAATAGCTTTCAACTCGCTTTCTTTTCTACTCCTTTCAGTAAGTAGAGTATCCCATAGCGATCATTTATTCTATTTAATGCATAATAAATTTTAGAGCATATTTTAATTGCTTATACTGCTTAGCACTTCAGGTGCTTTCTATAATTTTTTCATGGTTCATGGTTTCAATATACATTCTTTTAAATTGATAACAAAATTATTTTCATTTCATTCGAGTGCCTTTTTGCCCTTTTTGGTTAAAATAAGAATTTGAAATGCTATGAGCAAAAGCAATTTGAAAGTACTAAATTTTATTCCAAACTGCATTCCCAACTCTACCTGCAATTGCAGCTGTTGACTGATAATCTGTACCCCCATTTCCACCTTCTACATCACTTTGCTGTTCGCACGACTGCAGAAAACTTTAAACACTTGCCTTGCCCCACCGCTATCGATCAAACTTTGTCCGGGTGGCTCGTCTTGGTTGCATTTGCGACAAAACAAACGACCATCTTTTTTGCGTTATCATTCTTGCACCTTGCGTTTTCGTTTCTTGAGCCACCGAATTAAAATAGATTACTGTGGAGACTGTGCCCTTCAAGTGTTCGGAGGTAAAAAAGCTCGATTCAATTTAAACCTTTTGCTTTTTTTGCGCTGTTGGGTGCACACATTTATCTCACCTCTGCACTGTTCTGCGAATAATTTACACTGATTACTCTCCGACCGACCCCGTTCGGGTGGCGTTTGGGGTGGAATTGATTTTTGCCAGCGCTACGCAAATTCGAATCGTTTTATGCGCCCACCCGACCCAACGCCGACCCCGTGTACATCAATTTGTTCGAGCTGAGCTTTTTCTCATTAAAGGCAAATGTATTTTTAATGCACCAACTACCGACCTAGTGGGGTAGTCGTGTTTTTTTTTTTGTTTTATAAAATTCAATTCCACTCAGTACACCCGTCACGTCTCCGATTTTCCATAGTAAATCCACACAGTTGCATTACGATGCGGCCACCCTGGCACCTATGTGGTTTTGTACGGGCTGTTGTTTCACCCAGCCCTTTGGAGGTTCTCACTACCATGCAGTAGTACAAGCGAAAACAAGGCCTTCTTCTGCACACTGCTGCATATTATGTCATCCACTGACAGCGTGCAGTTGCAATCTCACCCATCAACTCATGGAATGCGACACTTTAGCAAAAAGGGGTAAATTTGTTTCAGAAAGGTATTGTTTCTTAGGCCATTTTCTTTGCCAACCCGCCCTGCCTTATTGCTAATGGACATATTGATGAGGAAACACAACCACTCGGTCGGCGCATTGGATTGGATAGGGAAAGTAAGCGACGGTAAGGCATGATGCCCACAAAGCAAATGGTCCGCAATTATTCCAGCAAATGATTTCTATTCGCGAACAAAGACATTGCTTGCGGATGACTAACATCGGTTTGCTGGGCAGCTTTATTGCAGCATCCCTTCTCGCTGGGGTATGGTTTTGAGAAAGCTAACGTTGTGTTTATGACTCAATTTTCTTGGCAATCCGGTCCGGTAGAATTAGCAAGATTAGGGAGAAATGATCTCGCAAAGATCAAATGGGGGAATATTGGACATTATATGCACTGTTCGTACAGTGTGTAGCATAACTTTATGAACGTTGTTAAAAATAGAATATACAATTTGAAAAAATCATATAAACTAACATGGGTGGTTAATTAAAAAAAGATCTGTAGAAAACTGACAAGACACAATAAGGTTCTTAATATAACTATATAGAACATACAGCCATGAGTTACCCATCATCGAATATTTTTTAAAGGTAATTGAGCTGGTCTTCACACGGCAGATCCGGGATTCAAATCCCATGTGGGCCGTTCTCCCGTAGTAGGGACTGTGTCTATATGTCTAATAAGCCAGAAATGACCTAAGAGGTTGTTACTATTAGAAAGAAGAAGAAGAAGAGCAAGCGTGTACGTTGCACTCGCACACCAGGAGAGTAACTCAGGAAGGCTCAGGAAGCTGGATTCCCTTGCCATACCGAGGGATTACCTCTCAGATAAGATGAAGAAAAATATGACTACTGAACAACTTCTTCGTGAAATGAAGTAAAAAAATATATATATTGCATAAAAGTTGTTGTAAAAAATGGAAAATATAACTACTATAGTTCTTAACAAAACTGAAAGCAAAAAATAAAGATAAAATTAGATTTATCAGTAAAAGGCAAGAAGAAAATCTCCAGCATCATTTTTTTAAATTGCGTTCTCATACTCTAAATAAAAAAATCCATCCGGTCAGAACAGTCCTTTTAAAGTAAATTTAATTTTAAATTAGATTTCCACTCTTTCTCTTTCTCTCTCTCAGACTGTCTTTCTCTCTTCTTGGACTAACGACTTGGTGCTCTTAGGTCTACTTGTTATTGCTGCCAAATTCGTTGTAAATAATTTATATTGCGTTGTTATTATGGAAAACTTCTGCAAAAAATGTAAACGAAATTTTTTTTATAATTTTGTTCCAGTATCATCATCATTGGAGTTGTTTTTATCGATCTCTTGATTTTTTTTTTTCATCTACTCATATAATTATCTCACGCACTGTACACACACAAAACAATTCCAATACATGCATATTTCTAATTCTGACGCTTAAATATTTCTATACCATTCCAACTGATTCTTCTCCCCCAAAAATAAAAATCAATTCCTATTTATCGCACTAAGCTCTTGGCGATAAAGCAGATAACGAAACCTAGTATGGCGCCGTAAATTTCGCCCGACATGGAATTAATGTTGTTCTGCTGGTTTTTTTTTTCTTTCTTTCCCATTTCCAGTGCTCCCTTAAGCAGCGACTCACGATGGATTTGCACAAGCATTAGAGCTGGATTACGCTTCATTTTGTCTGCTGGTTGATCGAAATAAGCACAACAAACAAACCAACCAAGAAGTAAGACGAGGCACAGAAATAAAAATAAAATGAGATAAATAACCCGGCGCGAAGGTGTTAATCTGATTCTAAAATCCCGGTCACTGTACACGGAACCAGACGGAGCACACTACCGAGAAAAAAAGGGGAGTGTCTCCCCCTAAGAAGCCTCCCGAAAAGACCAAAGTTCGAGAGCAAAAAGAGACGAGACGACTTTGTACCTGGACAGAACGAAACGCGCACAAAATGTCGGACATTTGTGACTTCGAGTGGTCCAACAATCGGTACCGACATAATCTGACCATATCGGAGCTCAAGCTGGGCTTTAATCGGAACGAACCGACCGACCGTAGCCGGGCACTGATCGCACTGAAGGAGTTGATCGGGGCGAGCAGAGATTATGCACTGAAGGATAAATCCTGCTTTCAGGACGATGAGTTCCTGTTTCGGTTTCTGTATGCGCGCAAATTTAACGTGAACGAGGCGTTCCAGCTGATCATCAACTATCACGCGTACCGGCAGCGGAATGCGGCCATCCTGCAGCGTTTGTCGGTGTTGGATGAGACGATACAGATCGCGCTGCGGGATGGGTTCCCGGGCGTGCTGCCGAACCGGGATCGGAGAGGGCGTAAGGTGCTGGTGTTCTTTACCGCCAACTGGGACTATGCGTCCTACTCACTAGTCACTGTGTACCGGGCGATGCTGCTCACGATTGAGAAGCTGCTGGAGGATAAACAGAATCAGGCGAACGGGTTTATCGCGATCGTGGACTGGACCAACTTCACCTTCCGGCAGTCGTCCAACTTGAATCCGAAGGTGTTGAAGCTGATGATCGAGGGATTACAGGTAGGTTAAGGAGGCTTTGTTTCCCTCCTATTGGTTTGTTTGACGTTTAACTGGTGGCGCCCTCTGACGGGAAACTCATGTCACTACTCTCTCTCTCTCTACCACCTGCCTACTAGGATTGCTTCCCGGTACGATTTAAAGCGATCCACTTCATCGGCCAACCGTGGTACGTCGAGGCAGCCCTAGCCGTAATTCGACCCTTCCTGAAGGAAAAGACCCGCGACCGGATAAAACTGCACGGCAGCAATCTGTCCACCCTGCACGATTGTGTTGCGCGGGACATCCTGCCAACCGAGCTCGGTGGTGAAGGACCCACCTTCAACCCGCTCAACTGGTACCACGAGCTGCTGGAATCAAGTCAAACCGTCACCAAACCGGCACCCTCGTACTGTCTCAGCCAAACGCAGATCTACACCAAAACACCAGCCCAGTTCGTTCCAACCGTCGGCAGCCATCGGAAGGGGGCCGACCTTTCGCCAGCCCCGTCCCGCACGCCATCACCACCTTCCTCGCTATCGTCAACGAATGGGGCCGAATTTCTGAAAGCGGCCACCAAAGCGGCTGCCGTCAAGATCGGTGTCCTGACGGCGAAAGCGAACGATCCGGCAGCGAACACCCTGCTCGGCGTGACGACCGGCGCTGGCGGATGTGATTTGTGACCTTGCGGCGTGGTAAGAACGGTGGGCGTGTATCCCGCTAAAGACTGGATCGTTTCGATGACCGACGGTGGTCAGCACTGCGCTATGATGATCTCATATCAGGTACAGAAACGTTCCTGGTGGTAACGGCTGTCAAACCGGTAAGGATGGAGGACGGGATGAGTTGGATCGGGTGGAGGTGGGTTTAGGAAGACAAGTGGAACCGATGCGGAATTTCTGCAAGCTGATGTATCCTCGTTTAGAACACACTCAAAAATCCCAACAGATGGCGCTTGAAGCCTCAAATGTCATGCTTACTTAGTAACATGGCTATTTTTTCCTCTCACTTCACGCGTTCTCTCACCCTCTCTCTCTCTCACTCTCTCTCTCTCTCTGCTTTGTTATCTTAAGCATTTTTGTCCTGTTATGATCATAATCATGTGAGGTATTACAGCCGCTGTAGACACTCTTTGTCTCCTTTTTAGTACTTTGGACGATCGCAAAGGAACTTGGGATATAATCTTAGCCCCTCAAAGTATGCAATCGCTATTTTTATGGTACTGCGAAGTTACTGAGCATCAGTTTTGTGTCACATTTTGCCCTAAAAGCCTTAAAATTTCCAGGATTTTCTCTACTTGCTTTTAGCTACTACTTCAGAAGGACCTAATCACCAATTTCTGGAGGTCTCTTTGGTTCTGTTTTTAAATTTGTTTGAGCAGAAATAGATCTCAATTTAAAATCCTTCCACCAACATTTACCGTTTGAACCGTACCAAACGAAACGGTCATTCCTGCACGCAACTAACGCCGGCTTCATACCGAGAAACGTGAATGTCCTGCAAAGCGTCTTGATTACCACGAGCACACTTGTTTTTCGTGAGCCTGGGTGTTTACCTGACAACCGTGTCCCAATTCGTGAACCGATCGTGACTCATCGGCACATACATGTACACGACCTTCCGTCCAGAGTTTCAGTCTCCGTCTTAAGCGCACTTCCCTACTTCCTCCGATGGTCAAGGTTACGGCAGTGCGCAAGGTGTGCGTATCTGTTTACGTCGAATCACTGCACACCTCGCTCGACCTTCTATGGAGGACAGCGGTGGACGGTTGGTCCATTTCTGCAAAACTACCAGCTCCCTTTTTTGGGAAATGGGTGTCTCCTTCAACTTGACGTCCTTCCATCAGTAGCTCCAGCCGACGGTTTGGGTTGGCGGTTGGTTGTGAGGATAATTTCCGCTTCGATACTTTACTTCGTGTAGCCATGGCGATGACGATCGCAAGCTGACAAAACAAAATGCGGTCAGTAATGTGAGCCCGTGCTAGGTTTGGTTAGGGGAGAAAGGCCTACGGACTTCTTCGGAGACACGTCGGGTGGGCAGGGAGACATTTTATCGCGTATGGTCGGGGAGGGTCGCCGCTACGCGTGACTTACTTACTGCTGGCGACTCTTTCAAGACGGCTTCGTCTAATGAGGGCGAACGATGGAATAGGGCAAGCCTTTAATGAACCACGAGCTCCCGTAACGGGTGTATTTGATTTTATACTCTCTCAGCGAGCAGTTAGAGCACACTAGAACTTTGCAAGAATATAAACACTTTTAACCTAACGCTTAGCAGCAACGCACCATATGGCCTTGTAAAGCATTTTTTCCCCGACGCTTCATTAAATGCACAACACTCGTCGTTGTACGATTAGGCCCTGTGCTTTTGCTCGGCGAAATGAGGTACATGCATATTTTAATTTTTCCAACCACCTTCTACGGTGCAATCGTTTCAGCCGTTAGCGTGCTCCGTGTCGTACGAGTCGGTACGTTGTTGTGGTGGGGTTTGTTAACTGCCACTTGATCAACTCTAACTAGGGGGTATGATGACTCACTTTAACATATTAAATTGCCAGTGCAGTGAGCTGGTGCTTTCTCTATGCTGCCTCCAATGTCCCAGCAACGACCATTGGAAGACATCTTGAAGATTGATTTTTCAAAGTCCGAGTCAAAGTCAAGCCTGCTTCAAAGCGTTTAGGGAATCAGTTGCTGCTAAACCTTCAGTGGAGCAAAAACCCTTCTTGGACGCAATCTTGGCCAAAAGAAAAGAAGGAACGATCTTTTAGTACGGCCTTCTCCGGAAGATAAAACTTATATCGACGCCGTGCTAAGATGTGCCAACTGAATGCACTTAATTGCATCTCGCACGGAACGATAATTACGCCCATCCGCCTGCTCGAGACACAAAACGGGACATTTTACGGGCCTGCCGGTTCCTGGTCGAACTACCGGCGATCGGGTTTGTCACTGGCTTTTATTTTTCCCTTAATATGGTGACCATAGCAAAAGAGGAATAGAGCTTAAAAGGAGCAAGAAAGAGAGAGAGAGAGAGAGAGAGAGAGAGAGAGAGAGAGAGTGAGATAAGTAATTTTCTGCACCCCATTAATTAGCAACATTGTATTATGGGTGAGGAAAACGAAGAAAAAAGAAGCAATATTTGTATTGAAAGGCTTCGTTTCTTTTCAGCCATTTTACGCATACTAAAAAGATAGTTAAACTATTACACTTTTAAAATAATTAATGAGGATACAGTCACATACACAGTGATAGCTTGCAGAGCTTTTTTTCCGCCCTCCAGCTCGGGTTTGGTACAGTTAAATACCATTTAAATCACTCATCGGTTTCACCCGATCCGTGTGGAACGGAATAACACAACAGGTTTCTCGCTTCGTCGTTCTTTCGCCTGTGGCCAAACGCGATCGTGGACACGTAATACTACTCAGAAGCAAAAAAAAAAACGACGCCACTCGAATAAACTGAAATCCATGGCAGCCAAGTGGGGACGCACAAGGACACTCTAGTGGGTAAGAATTTTGGTTGACATTACGTGGAAGAGCAATAAGAGCAGCAGCAATAAAACAAACATGGTGGCCTTATCTATAGGGAGCTTACGATGAGACAAAAAAAGGGAAATACACCACAAAAACACGCACCACAACAGGTTTGGCAAAGTGAGATGGTAAAGATTTCGATATAGAATTATATTGGTAAGAAGCCTAGCTTAAGATGAGCAAATGTACTTTAAGTGATAATAATGATATTCATTCGCGTGGTTTCAGTAGGTCAGTCCGTCCGTATGAAGTCATAGGACCAGGAAAGGATGCTTGTGTTTCTTACTCTTCTTACTATTACGGTTTCAACGAATTATTACACACATCTGCGTCTTACAGAAAATGGGGCTTTTTCCAGTTGATTGACACAAGTGTAGCAGCATTTTAGGTAGCTCGAGTTAGAATTCTATCGATTTCTTGGGTTCAAATTGTGTAAAAGAGCCCTTTTCCCACATTCGTTCGAATCAGTATCAGCTACCATCGAATCGTGAGCGATTAGTTTTGGACTGAGAGATGCTTTAATTCCTACAAACGATTCGAAGCTCTTAATGCGATGCGATGATAGTTGCAAACGATTCGAACAAAGGTGGTAAGGGCTCTCTTTCTCTTTCTATATCTCTCTTTCTATTTTTTTCGAACTGTTTAAATTTTTTATCGAGTCCCAGTACTGGCTTTAAAGAAGAATGAGGAAATATTAACAAATTCACAATCATTTACCACTCAGCAACCAATCTATACATCTGTCAATTTGGCTGTCATTCGTACTAAATACGTTTATACTAGCAGCTTACATACTTCACTCACACTTTAAAATCTACTATTTGAAATTATGGGCTACGGTTTGTGATATTATCTGAGTACGTTTAACTGAATTCCAATTTCATGTGCTGCACTTGTCTAAAATGCTGCATTCTCTTGTGAAATCATCTGGAAAACTACCCCCAAAACCATATGTTTATAATGCGCAACTAACAGAAAAACAAAGCACACTCGGGTTGGGAGGGAATAAGTTATTGATCGCCGCTCTATATCGGCCGATTAAGCTCGATGATAACATTTCAATTCAATTAGCTTTACATAAGTTTGGTGTTTCCTATTACGACGCGACAAGCTAGGGTATGAAAGGTTGTTCCTAGACTGTAAGAGTAGATCTAGCTAGGGTTTTGTGTTTTTTTTTGTAAAATAATATCAAAAAATGCATTTGTAACATAATCATGTACTCCGAAGTTTAAACGGTAAAACGAACAGAGCAACAAACAGAAGAAAAAAATATATAATTTCGAATTTCGCTTCCCTTTTCGAGAGGAACATATACACCATTAACAGTGTGCTGTTTGCAGTAAGCTAATCCGAAATGAATGTCTTTGTTTTCTAAATCACGCCATGTAAGTAAACAACGAGAGGAGTCAGTTTAATGAATGATGATTCATCTCCATCTCGGTGGCAGCGATTACCATCTGCCGAAGATGTACGATCCGGCCAACGCACTCTTTGCACCGGTGGGTGGAACATTTCGTCCCCATTTAACCCATCCGACACCACAGCACTTCACCCTGATGGGGTGATCTTAACGATCGATCGCTTGCTTCGCTTGCCTGTTACAGCCGAATGCACTTTGGGAGCTGCAAAGCACCCACCTAATGAGTCACACTCGGCTCAGGGCAATGTCCACCCTGTGTACAGGTTTTTCCTCTGTACCGTTGCGAATTTACGACCCACAGCAACGTTTAGCAATCGGACGGCATCTCGGAAGCACAGCGGGAAGAAAGAAAGTGGGACCAAGTCTACCCGGCCAGCAATTTTGTTACGTTTACAGCGCGGCTCGTTTTTTTCCTTCACCGGGCGTGAATCACAATTTAAAATCCGCTAACGATGAGCCACGCGCACCTCAGATGTACCACGGTCTGATGCCAGGGGGAAATGCAATGAAAATTCAATCAGACACATTATTGACTCAGACAAGGTAAACAGCTTGTAAAGGGGGAAAGGTGGCAAGGGAGAGAGGGGGGGGGGAAAATTTAACCAAGAAGAGATCATTTTTCACCTCACATTGAGAAGAAAACAACATGAAAGAAAGAAAAAATTAAATCATTTCTAGCCGGAGACTTCAACGGGCGAAACAAAAGACTTTGCGCCGCAACAAGCGATGAACCTTGGACGAAAGTGGTTCACAACTGCTGGACGCTTGGCCCTGGCCGAACTGTTTTCCGAATGTAAAATTTTAATTCTAGGATCAGAATACATCACGAAGATCGCGTGAAGCGGCAAGACCGACCTTCAAGATCGAAACCGGCCCGGAACCTGGAGTTCGCGTGAGCGCGGACCATTCCTTTCACTTTACCCATTTTCTCCCTTCGGTTCATAAAGGCATCCCTTGCTGAAACCCGATTCCAGTGGACGTATCGAGCCACGAAGTCCCACGACAGCCACGACGCCCGCGAGACGCTGTTCCCCGTTCAGCGTCAGCGAAAAAGTACCGTGTTGACCTCTTTCCAGCCTTCGCCAAACGCTTCCACCAGTTTGCCATTTTCCTTTTCTTTTCCCCCCCGGCGGAATGTTTTTCCCTTTTTTCTTTTTTTTTGCTCGCTTCTTTCACCGTTTGGACGGCACAAATGAAGCGATCTAGAGGTTCGATCTTCGTTCTCGGGCGTACGATCGGATCGACCTCTTTCGACCATACTTTAGTATGGTTGCCGTTCTTGGTTCACATTTCACGTACCATCTGTCGGGGCTGGTGGACAACCGGTGGGCATCAACATAATCAACAAGCCAGAAAGTCAAACCGGCCGAAGCGAATCGAAAAGAAAGAAAAAAAAACAAGAGCCGAGGAAGCAACATAGTGAACAATAACAAAGAAAACACAACCTAATAGGGCAGCAGTAAACGGTCGCACATAAGCGAACGAGCGGCACAGCAAGCAGAACCAGCCAAAAAACCCCGCCGCAATGTTTATGTCCGCCAACCGAAGCGTATGAAATGCGCGCGAACTACGTAATGATACTCACTGCCGGCCAAGGCGGACTGGAGCGTTTTTTTTTTGTCGGTTTTGGTTTTCTTTTCAGTGTTTTTGGTTTTTGGAGCGGTTTGAATTGGAGCGGTGGAAGGTAATTTTATGCTACCCGGCCGCCCTTTTGCTGTGTGCCAGGTTTTGTATGGCCGAAACCGGCCCACCACCACTGTACCTTATGATGTCGTTAAGCGTTACGCGCCACAAGGAACGTGTAATGCATCAACGTTAACGTCATTCCAATCGGCGGTCGAAGCAGGCGACGATGTTACACAGTGCTTAGCATAATTATATGAGCAAGGGGGGTTTTTTGTTGAAGAGAATGACACGACAATTTAAGCCAAAAAACCTGCTTCAATTTGTATTTAAAAAAAAACATCTTCATCATGAAGAAAGACTTCGGGTCTAATGTAGACAGTCCTGGCAGCCTGGTATGAGTCCGGTGCTGGTGTTCTTGTTCTTCTACACCTTGAAGATAGAGCTCTCAGAATCCTTCCAAAAAGTATCTTTGGATCAGAACCAGATCAGCATTGGTATACAACTGCTCCAGTCGAACAGAAGCATGTCTGAGCAGTAGACAGACAATCAGGCTCAGAATGAAAGGCGGATCAGAATATATCTCTCAGGCGGAAAGCGCCTCCCAAAGACTCCCAATCCAAGCCAATTTACTTACTTAATTACCAGGCGGTCTTGACCCGTTTTAGGGCACATCGATATCACTAACTCCGACCGTTCTTGCGGACGCATCAGCGCCATCACCCCATCTTACGCATTCTCTGTCCATGTTGGTGGCCATAAAGGACTTTTTAGGCTGGGTCGTTCGGTGCCATTCTCATAACATGACCAGTCGCTGAGATTGCGGACGATGGTGAAATCATCGTACTGCTCGTAGACGATCCTACATGACCAACCATCCTGCTGAGAATCTTCCTCCCGGGGTTTAGTGTTGCTTGCTCGATCCTTTAGTAAGCTTCTGCTACATAGGAGAGCCTCTATGAGCGTCTATGTCATCAGCGTGTGCCAGGATCTAGATTGACTCGTAGAAGAGTCACGTATGGCTCTCTCTAGCACTAGGTTGAAGAGAAGATCTCCCTGAGAAGATCTCCCTGACTTAAGCCTAGTCCTTAGACTCTCCACCTACCTTCACCTTCACATGTGATGTTGGCCATGGTCAAATCTTACAAACTTGATAAGCTTGCCCGGAAATGCCTGTTGTATAGTTACGTTAAGCACTGCCGTCAAAATGGTCGTATTTTGAGCGTTAAATAATGGGTAAGCGTAGTTATTACATATAAGAGTAGCAAACGCATGTGATTGACCAGACAATATGTACGTCCGCAAAACGCCCGTAAGCTGGAAGATCACCTATGTGCTCTTCTTCTTCTTATTACTAGCGTCAATATGTACCCAACGCGAGAGAAAAAAAAAACAGATCTGCCCGAGTAGAAATGGCAAATGATAGGGTTACATTTGAGATGAGAATGAAATGTTCAAAATTACTATCACGCAAGCTGACCCTGTTGTTGTGCCCTAGAGATATCTCTCCAACCACAAAAATCTGCTCTGATGCGGAAATTGTTTTCCCCGTTCGTGTGTCCGTTTTTTTTTTTTGGTTGCTGAAATGGAAAGAGCTTCAGCGGGAGAAGACCGGGCAAGCACACGCTAATTGATGCTAATTAACACTCGCCAACGAACGTCACGCTGGACCGTCAGTGCCGTGCTGCTGCTCGGTGCTTCGGCGACAAACGTCAACGGAACCTGACCGAGCCGTGCCGTTGGGTTGAGGGAAAGGGTTCCAAACTGTCTGCCCGTGATTGTTGCTAACGGGAGAATCGTTGCAGGCCTTTTTACCGGACTGGACTATTATTCAACTTATTTTTGTATCTTCTCTAAAGTTAGGCATTAACTTGATGATGTCTTATTTAATTTGGAGTAGGTAACGCACAAAGGAAAATCCGAATCCGAACGACGAACCATCGTTTTGTATGCCGCGAGCACACAGCACCGGATGCTCCCCATATGGCACCAGCGTTGTCGCCTCATCCAGCCGGAAGCGAAGACTGCCCCGAAGCGTCAAAACAACCGAACCAAAGGGAAGCGAACACTGTCAGACATTTAGAAAATTAATTCCAACTGTTCTAATGTGAACTCTGGCAGACAGGGCACGGGTTCTAATCATCTAATCATATGCTCGGGTGGCACAGGTTCATGGTCACCTTCCCGTAACGTGGATCCATCCGGCAGCCGGGAGTTCATCTGCATGCATGACAGAAACACGCGCGTTCGGATCATTTCCGTCGCACGGTGTCAGGTTCCGGTGACGATGGGACAGAAAACAGTGGTTAATTGTTGCTGGCTGGCATTGCCGTGGCCAGGCACGTCTTTCACAATGCTGCAATTAGCATGATAATGACGATCGGGCAGAAACTTTTACCGAAATTCGATGAACTTTTGACGGGTCTTCTAATGTTACATCACACAGGAATCGATATGAGGTCTTCGGACTCTTCTCGGAGAAGCGTCCGGAAGCTTAGATGAAGCTTAGTAATGCTCTGGTGCTATAATTTATGTTTATAGTATTTGCTATAATACTTCAATGACTAGTGCATGGCCTAATACTACGTAGTTGGATAGTCAGTTCTCACTGCGGAGGACCGGTCCGAATAGGATTTGAGCCCCGATTCTGTCGTATGAAGACTAGCACCATTGTCGCCTGTACCACCGGACCGCTGACTAGCTATTTATGAATATTTGCTGTAATTTGCTATCGTAAGAGACATTTAAGTATATCCAAGATTAACTCATTTAGTCGTTATCAGTCTACATCAGGTACATCTGTCTCGGAGATCAAGGGATTCTTTAGACAGATGATCTCTTTAGTTAAAAGGCTACTGTTTTCCTCTTTTACCAACTGTCACATGCTATAATTGCTCGACTTTTAGTATATCTGGCAGCTACTAAGCTCCAGGATACTAAAGAGTACTTGAGCTCGTGAACATGGTTCGAAAAAGTTCTTGTAGTTCCTAGGGATTGCTAGGACTGTTCTAGAGTTCGAGGTATGCTCATTATGATAGACTTATTTACAGTCACATGCTATAATAAATTTTGAATGAATCTTGCTATAATTCATCGACGCTTAGTGCTTCTACCTTATGTAGCTTCTTATCGATGTAAGCATTATTTGAGCTTGAAGAATTGGTAGGAAGAAGTCTTCCAGAATTATTCCTCCCATGTCTCTTGTAAATAAAGTCTTCACAAACCTTCCGAAAAGAAAAACCCCGACCCGCCACGCAACCATCAGAAGTTCATTGTACGGAACCACTCAGCACTAAAAACACTCGCGCACACAATAACAGTGGACAGTGAAAAGCCCATAACGCACGCTAACGGAACGGGGCAAAAGTTTTTCCTTCCTGCCTTCCTTCCTTCCTTCCTTCCTTCGTTCCATGGTTGGGACCACCCGATCGCTGACTATACCCTCATCGCCTACCAACAGCTGCCACCAGCGTCGGAGCCGAAGCCAGTGTACCGAAGCGAAGCATTACCGGCCACCAAAGCCTCCACGGTGCGCGTTCTTTTCGATTGCGTTCTTCAAGCCCCCTGCCCACTCGCCCCCTGCCCACTCGCCCCCTGCCACCCCGTCACCCGTTCGGTCATTAGCAATTCGTGCTTTACTGCCGCGATCGCGTACTGTTTGCTGGAAGCCTTCCGTACGAAATTGATAATAACTTCCGAAACCGGGCCGCAGAAGGAACGGGCGACGGTTTCATTCTTTTTATAAGGGGTTGCGCTTGTGTATATTTCCTGTGCTTCCGGTCTGTTGCGGTTACGATTGCACCGCCATCGCACGCACGCCCAGTTGAAAGAAAATGCAAGACGTGGACGATGGGCGTGTGCCGTGCAGACAACGACAACGGCCACGGTAACGCGAGCGTGAGCGTGGTACGTAATGAACGTTGGGCGAACCAACGTACTCCGGGCTTCTCGCAACGGGAGCACCAATGCGAAACATTATGGCCCAATGTTGTTCAGGTTGGTGGGCAGCGCAGAACATAAAGGGGGGAACCATTCGGAACCGTGCTGCGTTGGTCTTAAGCTAATATGTGAAGATACGCTTCAAGTCGCTTTCTTTGTGTGCGAAACGTAAGCACGAGCAAAAAAAAAACAGATATGAGTACTGTTTTGATAGAGTTTTCCCAGCTACTTACGCATTTTGCTCTAAGTCTACAAAGTCTACAAAAATTGCTTAGGCGGCTCGGTGGCGGTAGCGGCGGTTCAAATCCGATCTGGGCCATTCCCCGTAGTGAAAACTGGCGTGATAAATTTATAAATTTATTAGTTCACACACTATCCCTTAATGTTCAAACTATTACAGTATTTTTAGCTCTGAAATATTTTACGTTACATCAAAATTTCAAAAGTCTACAAACTCTCCACTAATATCTATGTTCTCACTGTTAAAGTTTTCACTCCTTCCAGTTCTCCACAAGTTCTCAATATTCTTACAATGCTTTTCCCATCAAGCGCTTCCCACATCAAGTCTACAAAGTGTCCACATCAAGTCTACAAACTCTCCACTAATTCCCATCAGCTCTATACCCATAAGTTATCTCCTTCATTCACTACAAGTTCCTCGAAAACTAAATAAATCGTAAGTCTACAAACTCTCCACACAAAAACTATCTGGCAAGCCGCAGTTTTTTCACCCCACAACATCACAACCTCATAATCAAACAATTTACGATATTAAATCAAACGACATTATTACTAGCATTGGAACGTATCGTGATTGACTCAATTTAATCAAATGCCAAAATAAAATTACCATGCTGCAACAATGTAACCGGATTTCCATATTCATTTTGTGTGTGTGTGTGTTTTCTTTCCCCAATATCCGAAAAGGGCTCGCTGAAGCTGCGTAATTAGGCCTATATTTTGTGTACCTTCTTCTGGTTCCGTAGTCTGTTTAACGTACACGACACTAATCAATTGCTGGGCATAATTTATTGCCTCAAAATATTGTCCTGCGGGAACTCTCTCCACACACACACACACATCGTGAGGACGTCAAAAGGAACTGACCGACTACGTAATAAGATTCGATCCCCTCGCTCAGTTGCAGCCACACAACCTAACTTTCCACCAGCTTCGTATGTGATCATTTTCATCATTGAATTGGAAATATTGAACGGTACCATCAAAGCGGACAGCCGTTTTCATCTGGTTTCGCAATGAGATTTTTGGACTGACGAGACGTACATCGAATGATGATATATTCGAAACATCGCCAATAATTACTGGGTGCGTGTTGTGTGTCTGCGTGCTCGGTGTGTCCCATACGACGTTTGCCTTTCGGGCAAAGACCTTTCCCGCTCGAGTGGTTGTCGATCTTGTGAGTTTGGAAAATTCTTGGTGCGTTAATTTGAAATAAAGAGCCCAAGTTTTAAGCAGATGTCTCACAAGTGGGCTTCAGTTTTAACCGTTTGACACACTTATTGCTGTTATGCTCCGGCAGTTGAGGACCAAATTTGGAGTGAACGATTCATAACTCGCCCTAACTGCCTAACTGCCTGCTCGGTGACCTTCACAGCCTGCACAGCCTGGTACGGGTGAGTTTCCATTTTTGTACGATCCTGTTGCAAAACTGCGCCATTCCGCGACAGATGGCTCGGACGCGCTTGGTGCACAGAAGCTGGCGAAAAATACGGGTGCCCGATGATGCTGAGAAAACTCACCACTCCGAACCTGTTTCTTACTCATCGGCCACCCGGCCAGACACGTTTAGACATGGCGATGGCCATGATATCGTGGAGGATGTGATTGTAAATCTGCGAACGAACGAACCTGTTCGCTTGCATCGCTGTGCTCGCGGATGCGAACGGAAGGAAAGTAAGCGGATCGGGAGAAAATGAAGATCCGTTTGTTCACTGGAGTCTCTAATGCAGCTTAGTGCATAAGCAAATTCATTGCAGTAAGGGCGGATACTACTTTGTCTAGGACGACATGATTGTTAACTGATTTTAGAAAGGGAAATGCTTTCGTATGTGGGTTTGCATTAACACCAACGAAAATAAAATCACACTATCCGACCGATTTCAAATCCAAATTATTGCAACATTGTGTACACCCAACATAAAAAATAGTGAAAAAGCACCGATTTCTGAAATTCGAGCTGTTATCGCTACTCGAAGAAAGCTTGACAGCTCGAAATGTACAGTGTCTTGGATAAATCGAGCAGCGAATGTTTGTTTTGTTTCCGAAATCGATTTGACCCAACTTAAGTAGCTAAATATCGTTAAACTTGAAACATTATACTTCAATATAATATAAACAAGGTATTTTTTAATAAATCGAGCAAAACTAATCACCAGCAATAGTTTTCTCTGCACGTCGAAGAGTCCCACTGTGCGATCAGCGTGCTGCAGTGCGAGTGCTGTCCTTTTTTCACCGGGTTTTTGTTTACATCGTCAAACGTCAAAGGGCATGTTTGGTGCACCACAACACAATCACAAACTAAGAGATTTTTAATCCAATTTAATATAGAGCATAAGGAAATTGTACCGAAACAGTGAAACGCTCAATGAAATTGCTAACTACAGTTTACCGAACCTTTTTTAGTTCATCCGAATAGAACAACTTCCCGATAGGATATACAATTGGGCCTACAAAAGGTGCAAACTGCCCGTGCCTGAACTGTGTACCGTTCATCGGTGGTGGAGGTTTTTCTTTCGGGCAAAGGAGAGTGAAAGTGACGATTTACTACACGGGCCGACACGATGGCAACGAATGCGACCGTCCGTACGGCGGCCGAAATCGAACAGGACTACCAGGAGTCGGATAAGACGCGCGCCTCCAATCCGGAAGATTTCCCCAACTTTCGTGACTTTCAGATCGTCAAGATGGTACAACACTTTCGGGTCGTAACGGATGGTTCGCAGGAACAGCTGCGGCTCGGCTTTAAGTGCAAAACGTGTGGCGTAACGTTCAACAAAACGATGCAACTGCTCGGTCACATACGGTTACACTTCGAGGATGAGCACACGTGCCGGAACTGTGGGAAGTACTTTTTCGACCCGAGCAAGCTGCAGATACACATCAGGTAAGGGTTTTTGGTTTTGGTTGTTTTTTCTGTTTCTGTTTCCACTTATGTTTAGAATCTTATTTTTCCAGGGCAAAACATACGACAAACATGCTGAAGTGTCAGCTTGGCTGTCTCCGCTACTCAGCGCCCAGCTTGAAATGCCTGCAGCTACACTACGAACGATTCCATTACGTTAAAATTCGTATGCGAGAGCTGCGCAAGATGGACGAAGCGATACGCAACGGCGGGACGGTCGTGACGGAGATTGTGTCGAAAAAGCAACGCCGCAAGCAGCTGCTCGCGAGCGATCTGTTACGATCCGCATCGAGCGGAGAAGAATCGCAAGGTGCGGAGGGACCGTACGAGGAGGAAGCGGAAGAGCAATCACCGCAGGAGCAAGTACAGGAGGAACCGCAACCGGTACAGCCAGCGCAACCAATACAGCTGCAGCAGATACAGATCCAACAGCCGCAACTAATACAACAGCAGCATCAGCTCCCGCAGCATCATCAGTACGTAATCCAAACTGTTGAATCGGTCGAGGAGGAGGACGATGGTTTCGACGATGATGACGAAGGTAGTGAAAAGCTACAGTCCGAACAGCCGGCAGAAAATGCGCTCTACGACGACCAAATGCAGTGCTGCGTGTGTGGCGCAATATTCGAGGAAGAGTCGCAGCTGGAGATGCACGAAAACTCGCACACGGCGCCGCTCGAGTGTAGCTTCTGCGGTATGACCTTCCTGCAGCTGTCCGACGTACGGCAACACTACCAGAGCAGACACCAGGCCGTCAGCAGACCTTCCTCGCAGTACGTTATTTCGCACCCGAGCGGGACTCTGGTGCAGCAGCAGCAGCCGCAGCAGCCTCAAGCTTTACATCAAATCGTACACAATCCGCACCAGCTGCAGCAAGACCACCAACAAACGGCTTCCCAACAGTTGCAGCCCGCGGCCCAATTCATTCCGAGCGCATCGAACGGTGCGATGACCACGATGCTGGTAATGCAGAACGGAATGCTAATACCGGTGCATGCAATCGATAGCGCCCAGCTGACGGCTGTGAATCCCTACCAACACCAAACAGCACCGATCGCGCAGGGTTCGCAGATCGCGTGGCCAATCACAGCGACACCGATAGCCGCCACCCACCAGCAGCAACAGCAACACCAACAGCAAATCCTACCACCGGTACACAATCAGATCGAAATAATACCGCTCCACACGAGCCCTGCTGCCGGTGCATCGGTTGCTCCACATCACAGCATCATCACGTCCATCACACCGCAACAGCTGCAGCAGCAGCAGCAGCAGCAAGGCCAACCGGCACCACAAACACTTACCCCGATACAGCTTAGTATTAAGGATGCGAGCGGCAATGTCGCGGGGGCGAACGGAACCGGCGGGTTCGTTATCAATCAGATTGCATCGATTGATCCGAGCTATTTGAAGCAAATCGATCCTGTGTTACACCAGCAACAGCAGCAACAGCAGCAACAGCCACAGTCTCCGCCACAGCAACCACAGTCACAGCAAATACATCACCAGTGGCAGCAGCCGTTCAACAGCTCGTAGTAAAGTGAGCCATGGTAAATATCTTGTTGCTAAGGTGTTCTTCTTCTGTTGCTATGCAGACGCGACGGTAGCAAATCCGGATGTCTAGAAATGAAAGCTACCATCTTCTAGGTGTCCTGGTATTGTGCTGGAGGAGCTGTGTTTATGACACGATTCTAATTTCTCTTCCATAGGGACGATCCAGCTGATTACCATCGTGTGGTGCATTTTAAATAGGCTAGATAAAAAACCATCCTCGTTCTGTTTGTCCCCTTTACTGGCTGGATGCAAAGGAAACGGAACGATTTGCATCGGACCGGAAGCATATGGACAGCTGCTTCATCTTAATACAGCTTCGAACGGTACTGGCGAACGAATCCAGTCTTCATGGTCGGCAAAATGGGAAGGTTTCCCCATCTAGGATGAGAGCAACTGTCCCTTTAAGGTGCTGTTTAGTGTACAGACAGTATAATACGGTCCACTGCATTCCTGCAGGTGCCGCAATGATATGGTGTTTTAGAATAAATCGGGTATTTCTTGTATAAGTTTTTTGCTTCACTTCACCTACCACCACGCCCTGTCAACGTATCCCCCGTATCTGTGTATTACGGTTGAATGTTAGATTTTTATGGTTTAAGTATGAAATAAAAGAACAGCGTAACACGTTTCTGCTAAAATGCCGTTTTAAAGCTTTGTTCTGTGGCCCGAAATTGGCAGGAAACTCGATGCAAGGCAGCATATGCGATGTTATTCGCGAAGCTGAAGATATTGGAGAAATCAGATTCTCTTGAAGGCGAATATCCTATCGCTTTTCATGACTCCTTCTACCTCTGACTCAGAAATCTCCCTTGTGCGTGTCCAATAAATTATTTATTCTCATTCAGTTCATCTCTCCCAACCCACCCGCAATTAAGCTTCCGTCCGTCGCTGTTGAGGGCCGATGTTGCAGTAACAGCCGCCGCAACAACTTCGTCCTCTCGTGCTCCGGCTTTTCCGCCCTGATGCGGTACAAAATCTCCGGAAACTGTGGATGGTTGACCTCGATGTGCTGTGCATACTTCTGCACGCTCGGCAGGGTCGCTTCGCAGGAGAAACATTTCAGCGCCACATGCGAATGGGACGACAAATGGCCGTTCAGTGCCGTTGCGCGGGTAAACGTTTTGTAGCAAATGATGCACATAAACGGTCGGTTGCTTACGTGCACGCGTAGATGGATGAGGAGCGCGTTTTCTTGCGTGAATCGCTTCCGGCACTCGGGACATTTGAACGGTTTCGTATCGGCGTGCATGATGCGCATATGCTGCCGGAGGCCAAACTTTTCACCGAACGATTTACCGCACAACCCGCAGGTGGTCGATGTGACCAAATTGTTGTAAGCGGGCTGTACGCCACCGGCGGTAGATGGTGCTGCTGCTGCTGCTAGCGACTCCGAATCGTCTTCCGGCATCTCTTCCAGTTCCGGTGAGCGGGCCTGCAGTTCCATTTGTGCGAGATTTTCGAGAAATTGCTGATCTACGGTAGCTACCGAGCTGATGACGAAACCGACCCCGGCGGAGCTATTCTGAATTACGCTATCGTCGTCGTTGGCCGGCTGTTCGCTCTCCTGGATTTCTTTTTCCAGCTCTACGGCGGCGTCATCTTGCAGACAGCTCTGTGCACCATCGGCGGGAGATTCTTCCTGGTGATCCACCTCTATGGTAGTAACAGAAACCGGAGGTTCTAGTGATTCCTTCATCAACAATCCCGACAGGATAGGGTTGGAAGCGATTTGTTTCTTAAAGGTATCGCCCGCGTCTTGCTTGCCGATCGGCACCAAATCCACCTCCGACGTTACCTTTATCGAGGACGCCTGGCACGCTTCCTGGTGTTGCTGTAGTGTCGAACTTTTGGCAAACGCCTCCCCGCAAAGGCCACATTTGTGCGGCTTTTGTGCGAAAATGTTCTTCTCCTGCAGGTGCTGCTTCATGTGCCGATACAGTATGTCCTTGGGCAGTGTTTGATCACACTCAATGCAACGAAAGGTGGCCGTTTTGTGGGTGGGCGAAGTTCGATCCATATTTTCTTCCATGCTCGTACTTGGAACGGGGGTAGTCGGTGGAGCATTCTTCGTAATCCGCGTTACCGTTAATCCTGGGTGAAGTTTTTTAATGCAATGCGTTTTCAGATGCAGCTTAAGACGGGTGGAGTTTGCAAACGATCGCTGACAGAGGCTGCACAGGTACGGGTTTTCACCCGTGTGCACTACAATGTGCGCTATCAGGTGGCCAGTGTTGGGCAGGATCTTCTCACACTCGTTACACTTGTACTGGGGGGTGTCGGAAGTGTCCTGCAGGACTGTGTACTTGTCGGACATGGATTCGGCCACAACATCGTTCAGGTAGTCGGATGTAATGTGCGTGCCATTCGAGTCGTACAGCTCCTCTTCCGCCTCTTCGTCGCCATTCTTGGAAGGCTGCAGATAGTAGTACGCTGGAAGCTTCCTTCTCCCATCGCTTGCGTCCGTTTCCATCCGATAAAGTCTGTTAAAACAACATGAAAATGTAATTTAAACTACACACCGTTGCTTAATGTGGGGTAAATACCTTTAATCAATCACGAAATAATAATAAAATGGGGCGAATATTCGATTAAAACTTCACGTACACCGATTTGAGTCCTTTCTCCTGTACTGGATCGCTTTGTTTTATTTACCTTTTTATTTCTTGTTTTGTTTGACAGTTCGCGTTTGACGTTTCGAAAGGACGCCCGTCATTGGAGCTGTCAAGTGCGGTTTTCACAGCAAACGCGCGTTTTCGGGATTAATTATTGCTGATTGTAAACAAATGGATAAGCGGAAAATTTGCTAAATAAGTTGTATTATCTGCTGCAAACTCACACGGTAAGACCGTTTGCTGCTACCTTGCCATAGACTGGCGCGGGATTTCTAACGCACGCGTGCATATGATTCCAGGCTGCCAGGATGTCGGTCGTCATCGAAACCACGATAGGCGACATCACGGTGGACCTGTTCCTGAAGGAACGTCCACGGGCCGCACTAAACTTTCTGAAGCTGTGCAAGCTCAAGTACTACAACTACAACCTGTTCCACACGATCCAGTCGGAGTTTATCGCGCAGACGGGCGATCCGACCGGTGCCGGCGATGGTGGCATGTCGATCTGGGGTATCCTCGAGGGCAACCACAAGCGTTACTTCGAGGGCGAAAGTGTGCCAAAGATTAAACATTCCGAGCCGGGGCTGCTGTCGATGGTGAACGCCGGGGAGCATCTGATTGGGTCGCAATTTTTCTTCACGCTCGGTGCGGATCTTACCTCGCTCGATGGCCGCCACACGGTGATCGGGGAGGTGACGGAGGGGCACGAGGTGTTGCGCAAGCTGAACGAAACGATTTGCGACGAGCGTCACCGACCGTACAAGGATGTGCGCATTACGCACACCGTGGTGCTGGATGATCCGTTCGAAGATCCGCGTGGTTTTCGGGAGCCGAGCCGTTCGCCTTCCCCGTCGGCCGAACGCTTGCAGGGTGGACGTATTGCGGCGGACGAAGAGATTGACGATTTGGGCGGAAAGACGGAGCAGGAGATAGCGGAAATGATTGCCGAGCGGGAGGCGAAAGCGCGGGCCACGATTCTGGAGATTGTGGGCGATATCCCGGATGCGGACATTGCACCACCGGAGAATGTGCTGTTCGTGTGCAAGCTGAACCCGGTCACGACGGACGACGATTTGCAGATCATTTTTAGCCGGTTCGGCAAGATTAAGGGGTGCGAGGTGATCCGGGACAAGCTGACGGGCGATTCGCTGCAGTACGCGTTTATTGAGTTCGAGAACCAAAAGTCGTGTGAGGATGCTTACTTCAAGATGGACAATGTGCTGATTGACGATCGGCGCATACATGTGGATTTCTCGCAGTCCGTGTCGAAGGTTAAGTGGCGCGGAAAGGGACGCGGCATAGAGTTTAAGGATGGAGCGGATAAGCGATCGTTTAAGGACTTTGACCGGAAGAAGCAGAATCAGCAGCAGCACCAGCAGCAGCAGAATCGTAACGGAGGACCGAACAAGCGCCAGAATGCTTCCCCGAAAAGGGAGCGCGAGCAGGAGAAGCAGTCGACTCGATCCGAATCCGGATCACGCTCAAGATCCTCTTCTCGTTCGCGGCCAGCGAAAGACGATCGTAGACAACGCAGTCGTTCCCGTGAGCGGATGCAGCACCGTGAGCGGGATAGAAACCGTCCGCAGGGACGCCGAGACGCACCGGAAGGTGGTAGTCGCGGACGCAAACCGCAACTAACCGAGCGCAACTCCGCCTATCTGGAGCAACGGAACGGACGAGACATTCGCATCAATCAAGGCAAGGTTGATTACAAAAATCGTCCCTACCCGGACAGCTTCGTGCAACGGAAAGGTCCACGCGATAAGAGCGCAAAACGCGGTGGTCCGACGGGTGGTGGACGGTCTGGAAGTGGAATGCGCCCCGAACCGCCACCGCGACGCCGGTCCCGATCTCGTTCAAGGGATCGCCGCCAGAGACGCTCCCGGAGTCGTTCGAGAGATCGGCGCTACAGTCCCGACCGTTACCGCAGTCAACGGTCGCACTCGCGAGAAGCAAGAGGCCGTAGACAAATCGAGCCAGAGCGTGTTGGAAGCCGCTCATCACCTAGCCAGCAACGGTCGGAAGCAGATTATCGCCGTAGCGGTGGTGCAGCCGCCGTCTCCTCAAAACCTGCCCCGTCCGGATCGCGCGATCGAGAGCAACGCCGGGAATCGGACGCCCCACTCAAACGGCGTTCTTCAAGCTCGGTTTCACGCTCAAGCCCACCGCCGAAGGAGAAAAGGAAGCGAAAGAGCTCATCGTCGTCCCCGTCGTCCCGTTCGGATAGCTCTTCGCCGTCCAGCTCGAGCGATTCGGACGAGCGGTCCAAAAAGCGTAAGAAGAAATCTTCGAAAAAGAAATCGAAGAGCAGCAGGAAACGGAAGGGTTCCGGTTCGTCGGACGATGAGAAGAACCGGAAAAAGTCGAAGGGAAAGAAGAAAAAGCGGAAGCATTAGATTTAGCAGCAGGAAGGATGCAGCTAAGGATGCATTTTTATTAACATTGTAAGAGAGAGAGAGAGGATAAGGAGAGTACCAAGGAACGCTAAATACTAGGGAAGACCACTGCAAATGGTGTTCGTTTTTTTTTTCATCAGCAGTTTTCATGCGATGACTTTCAATTCATTTAAATCCATCCAACGATTTTTGTACCAAATCTGTCGAGTGCGCTTTAAGTTTCCTTGGGGCAGCCTGTAGTGGGCTCAGGTGAGGATGTGAAAAACATCCTGGACAATTTGTAATTTGGAGCGAAACTATGGGACAGTGGACTGCTGATCAGTAGAAAGGACCTCCGAACTGCACTCCTAGCAGAGATCAGTAAAATTTTCTCTGTGAAGAGCTAAATCGAAGGAGCTTTTTACATCATACTGTAGTCAAGAAGGAAACCCCATTCGTCGTAAATCTGTTCGTAGAAAGGAAATCATAATAAGTGAACAAAAATCTCTGTTTCAAAACCAATTTCGAACATTTTTTGTCATTTTCGAACTTTCCACTTCCATTTTGCTTCCTTTTCGTTGGCCAATGGGCGAAAATCGCACCCGAACCTGTCAAAACTCACAGCAAACCGCACGGTGGGACAACAAACCCCAGCAACTCGGACAAACACCACAGTGGGACGCACGGCCGGTCAAAACATAGGTGCAGCCTGTCAAAATCGTACGTCAAACGCGCAGCGAGCAAACAGAAAAAAAGTTGTGCTCGTACGAGGTGGGTGTGCGCGTACATCGTCCATCCGGGAGAGTTCTTCTTGCAACAATTTTGCACCTTTCCCGTTGAACCGTTTGCACTGCCAAAGTTTCCTGCGGACTGCAGGAAACCACAAATCGGGGGAGCAAAAAAGGTGAAAATTCAGCGCCCAAAGGAGGGTGTGTTGTGGCGTGTGTAGCGCGATCGGTTTCTTTCACCGTAGCGCGAATGGTTTCCTGCAAATGGCGGAGCATCGCTAAACGAGACCGACCTGCCTACGGTTGTGCCTTTGTGTGAAGAAAATCTAACTGCGCGAATTGTGTGCTGTGGTGGGCACAGGGAAAAACGCACACTTTTCTTCGGGAAAGGAAAATCAATTGTAAAGAATAGTGCTGCAGCACACTGCCCTGCTCGGAAGGGAAAACGGCCGCGCGCCTCGATATCGATTGAGAAATCAATGTCGCTTTCGTTATCGTCGCCGTGGTCATCACGGTAGGGAAAGGCGAAAAGATAAGTGCAACGACGAAGATAAAAAGCGGTCCAATGCGAACCGTAAACGGCGGAAAGCGCATCGCATATTTTCGTTGAAAAGGTTTCCTTTTAAAAGTGTTCCGTGTGTGCCCTATCTTACCCTATCCTATTTGTTTTATAGCTCTCTCTCTCTCTCTCTTTCTCGCTGGAAGTGCAGCAGTTTGACCGTTTTGTGTGTTGTGAAGTGTTGTTAAATTAAGAAACCAAAGTTCAGCCAAAGCAATCTGGGCAGCAAGCGGGTAAGCGGCTGCCGAGTGTTGGTCGACTAATTCCGAGAGGTTTCACCGCCGAGAGACCTCATCATCAGACCTGGTCGAATTTGGAGTGTGTGTGTGTGTGTGGGGCGCATCAGCGATAGAAAGTGGCAATCGATGCAATCGTGCGGAAAGAAATGAAAATGTTTAGCGACAGCAGTACGCGACCGGGAGCCGCCAGTGTGGCGTCCTCCGGCCGAACGCGATCCGTCGCGCTTTGGTTCTTTGTTCCTCTGTTTGTCCTTGGGAGCTTGCTGATTGATCAGGTGAGTTGTTGACACGCATTGCCACTAGAACGGATTTGTGCTAGAATTTTATTATAATTTACTTATATTTTCTATGGTTTAGGCCAAAATTGTTTTTCCTCCAACCGATATGATATGCTGCAAAAACCTTGATTTTATCAATTTCTCGACGACAATAAAACTTAAAATCGGTCCCAGCAAGCATTAATGGGGAAATTACAACAAAGTTACCTTGGATACGATTGCTGCTTGGACGGTACTGCGATTTGTGAGGTTATGAGCAATTGATCAATATGATTGGATTTTATTTTTATATCACTCTATTTTAAAATCGATTCGAATGAGTCAGCGCTCAACGATCTAGCAACAGTTCCGTCGGTTGACAGGGCAGAATTTAAGTCTCACATCCGGTCTCTGGCTGTGGGTCTCTAGAGACCTCATACGCCTCTTTAAGTTTCAACAAATTAATGCACTTGTCAGCATCTCAGATCGCTCATCTCTGTATACTCTCGCCTGTTACTTACTAGTTGTCACTTTGATACATTGAAGTTACAGACTCTGCAGAAATGCATCCTCTTTGTCTAGGTGTGCATTGGGGAATTGTTTGTAAACATCATCACCATTGCACTCACTGTGTGCGCCGCAGTCGGTGGGTATGTTGCACCGCTTTTTATGCTCCGATGCTTTGCCTCTAACGAATGTATATGATGCTGCAGTGTGCTGTAGTGTTGGTAGTACATACCGTACACCTGTAGTGGGTTGGCACTACCACTACCAGGCAGACAAAACTATGAGACATAGCCGAGGCAGGTCTACCGCCGTTTGACGTCACGATTGAAGGCGCTTGTGCGAATTTATGTGTCTCCTTTCTGCTTTTTCTTTCGGTGGTGCAATTTCCTTCTTTTAGTTCACGCCAAATAGAATTGTGGCAGTGGATGAGGAGGGAGGAGTAGATGAAGGTGGGGATTGCAGCACTAATTGGATTCCCCGCTCTTCGACGCCCTCGGATGGTAGACCCGAGGGCACGACGATGCTTACGGGCCTAGCTGCTGCTCAAGAGGATGGACAGGCAGGCGGGCACATCGTACGATCGATGTGTGTGCAGCTGGTTGGTTGGTAGTAGTGGTGCATACAGTCACAGTCTGAAGTGCAAAAACAAAAAAAAACTTTGGCCATAGAGCACGTCGAGCTGGTGGAATGCCAGCTGGAAAATCATATGTTGAGAAGTTGTTGGCCTCCGGGCGGCTAAAAACAAAACACTCTTGAGCTTCAGCTCCACCAGTACTTGCCTTGCTGTCTGGTGGAAGCGGAGAGATATTTACAACCTACGGTCGGTAGTCCAAGACCGAATATGCATTTTTTAAATCGTTAAAGTCTTTAAATTGCAAATCAATTTAATGTTAAAATGTCTAAAAGTTAGATGCTGACCTTCAGTCTTGGTCTTGGAGAGTTGCTGGAAGCTTCTGGTTTTTTTTCTTCGCCCAAGCGTAAAGCCTAGAGAGGTTCACCAAAATAGACGCGCAAATAGGAAGGGTAATCCGTTTTCTGGTTCAATAGAAATCGGCTATAAACCTTCATCCCATTGGGGCTCCAACAGACTCTCAGACAAACCAACGTCGAATTTGGGTTGGCTTGGAGCGTAGCAAGAAATGGAGGAAAAAATTGTGATTTTTACCGGTCGAGCGTACGGAAGGTGTGCTAATAATTGTTATTGCAAATATGATTTTTCATCCATTTTGACCGCGTAGGGTGTTGTGTTAATGGTGCTGCGCACCAAACCGATCCGATCCGCGGACGGGTCGCGAATCGATAAACTTTTCGGTACACACAAGCACACAAACACTGACCAAAGTCCGAGGATTACATTTGTTGGAGCTCAAAACGATCCTATATTGACTCTTGAAATCGATCGAGCTTTAGCAAGACTCGTTTGAATGACATCAATTGGGGAAACTGGAGTGAGTTTGATAAGAGCTTCCGGATATCGTTCCCCCAACAAGAAACAAAGGCAATCACACACTTTTCCGATTAACCCTCCCTTTAACACAGCTCATCCACGTCTACAACTGCCAATTCAAAACACTGAATCATTGCAGAAATCGGGGCACAAATTCTTAAGAATTTTAATCGATTCACTTTGTTCTCTTCTTTCTTCCATGTTTTTTTTTTGCAATATGATTCATTGCAATGAGGGCCCTTCTCCAATGTAATCAATTCCATCAGGTGTGTTTAGATCAGATTGCAGCTAGAGCTTAACGCAGGTGTTTTACACAGGCCAACACCTTATCGCGCCCATACCCAATCGAGGGTTGGTTGGGTGGTACATTATCATCCAACTTTCTTATCAATGTTTGCCGCTAACGGATGCATCATCATGCGTGTAGTGTGCGATGGTGCGATGGAATCATTGGTTTGGAACGGTTCGAACCAAGATATTGAAGTTGAGGGGATTTTCCAAGGTTGGAAAAGGAGGTTGCGTTGAATTTGAAGTCGACAGTATTGCTAGAGTGTTCCAAGGATGTGTCTATATTTTTAAATGATTTTAGAGAATGTCCTCAATGTTGCATCAAATGATAAAGAATTGCTCCCAAGACCTTGTTCCAATATTCAGGACAATTATTCTACGCGAAGGTTGTTTGCATCTACACGGGATCGGTTACTATCCACTATCCTCCGGGACTAGCTGAAGGACATTCTGGTGTAGTACTGCACACACACACACACCGGTAATGGATAACCACTTCAGCACCACCGCTGATGACATATTATCTGCTCCGGAATCAATGTGGGTCATGGTGCACGCTAACGAATATCCCGAAGCCGACACCACCTAACTGGCCCGGCAGGGAACAGTTCTTTGTGACTCAGGCGGCTTTCATCGGAGGACCATAAAGTACTTGGGCGTGTAATCGGGGCCAGGTTGGCGTCCAATTCGGCGACGAGCAGCAGAACTGGAGGAGAAAGAATGTTTGTCAGGCTATCCATTACACATGGATATCCGTTTTCCGTTAGCGATCAATTTCGATTCTGTCCTGTGGCTGCTGTTGGAGTGTTGAAGTTCGATTGGATGTTTTTGCAATTAGATGCACAAGAGCGTTTATATTAGTCACATATGCAATTGTGTACCTTTAACTTGGTAAACAAGTGGATGTAAGAATTGGATTCGATGATTAGATTGTGGAGCCCAGAATTCGTGACGGTTGTTGGCTGCAAGAACCTTGCTTTTTCTCTTTTCTGGTTGCTTTTAAACGCCAACTGGTGATTTAAGCTGTCTGGCAACGTGAGATCACGCGATCGCACACCCCAAAATGCATACAATTACAGTAAGACGAAGCAGTCGCAAATTTCGTCCTCTATCTTCCTGTCCGCCTGACGAAATCGCTTCCCAGACGAGTGAAGTTAATTCGCTGCCAATGGTTTCTCGTTACGACATCAGGAATGTTGTGGAGGACGAAAGAAACCACCACTAATTCAATTACACCCAATTTTCTTGTGGTTTGCAAATTAGGTTTTATCCCGAGCATAGGCCGTTGTTGTGAGTTCTTGAACGAGCAATATACATTTTTTTAGGTGTGGATCTCCAACAAAATTGTGAACTTTAATTTGCTAATAAATGCAATCAAAAGCCGATACGATGTTCCTAACGGTCGATTTAAATTCATTCCCTGTCTATTGTGCGTTGGCGCCTCGAGCGTTTTCTCTTTCGCCCTGAGAATTACAGGAAGTGAAATCGGTTGGGCATGATATTTGTGACAGGTTAACGTAGAATGACAGCGCCGTAACTGACGCAAGTAACGCTCGCAGCACCATGCGACATCGCTTTTCCGCATTCGGTGTTCCGCCGAGCACACACACACACACACACACACCAGATAGGGCCCACCTAGTCAAGGGAAAATGGCAATTGAAAAGGGTCAATTAGCACGGTCGCGCCTGAAGTACCTTATCGTGATTTCACTAGTTCTCGCACGCGCTGTCTAATAAGAAGGGGCCCAGAGCGTACAGCGGTCATTTGATAACCGGCTGGGTCTTGCGCTAGTGCGAAAATGGTTAGTGGAGTAGGGGGAAAAAAAGGGGTAGTGAAGTTATTTTAAATATTGTCGATAAGCCATATCGTTTCTAGGGATTATTCATAAACTTACTACAAGGCAATATTACTGATAAACGTTGTGATATAAGTTCTGCATTTTTTAAATGTTGCCGTCCAATGTCTAATCCAACGAACCTACCAACGTCGCATATGGTTTGACTGTTGTTTACGAACTTAAAAACGTAATAACTTCCGCGTCCGAGTTCCTATCGTTCTTCAGCCGGGGATGATGACTCAAAGCTTCGAAGCTGAGATTTGGACGTGCTTGTCGGAATGAATCGCAGCGAACTCTAGCTATTAATTTTCAAGTGTGGCGTGATTCATTAGCCTCAGCAATTGGATGTTTATTCAGCTGCAGCAGACGCCTAAGGGTGAGTAGTTGCTGCACGAGCTCGTAGGTTGATTTGCAGTTCGTCCGGTAATCCAATTATCAAATAGTCGATAAGGTTGTGGTGGTACCATTTATGCTCGCATGTCATGTCCAACCGTGTTACATAAGGTGGGGAGGCTTGTCCAGTTTGTCACTGTGCTAAAAAGAATATTGAGGATAAAATACTTTGTTGAAGATTGCTTCCCTGTGGGAGTAGCAAGTCCATGCAATTTGCAAACACTGTCACTAGCATTATGCAATTCCGTAAGTTGTTCCAGTCAGCTTTGCCAAAATCGCATATTTAGGGTGAAGTCCTAACTGGTAAAATCACTGTTGCAAAAGGAAACAAAGTATTCGGCTAGCTGCCAATAGAGTTGGTGTGACTGGCCAACGTCAACTTAAGCCGATTTTGCAACACTAACTTATTAGAAGCATTGGCCTGTACAGTCGTCTACCCCAACTGTTACAGGCTTCGGTCACATGTTGCATTCGTTCACGGTTGCATGTCGTCAGGGTCTGTGGTGGTGGTGATGGTGCACGTGAGGCCGTTCGGTACCTTGCTTGCCTTGTAGAGGAGTCCTCAGACATAACAATGGGGGACGCTGAGGTTAGATGGTCAGTCTCAGAAAACAAAACCCTGTGTCTATTGATCCATACTCTCTGGCGGGCACGGTTTTGAAGAAGTCCTAAGAAATTGAGACACCAGACACCTGAGTTGTGCGCAGCCAAGTGGTACGATAGGTGTAATTGGATTTCTGCTCGATGTCATTCGAAACAAATGAAGTGTGTCTTGTGGTCTCCAAAAAGAGTCCCCCGAAATATTCAATTACCGGGAAATGTGTCAAAATTTTGTTGAGACTAATCCGAGCTAACTGTACGTGCATATCACGTGCAGGAAATGGGGGAAAAAATGTCTAGCACTACTTTTTCGTGCTGATAATGACAACCCAGACAATCAATTACTTTAAGCTTGCGCTTTCTAGACAATTAATTTAAACCCTTTCAACGGTCGAGTTTGACATTTTGATGCTCCCGCTCGTCTAGCGTGCCAAAAGGGGACACGATTTATTATGCCAAACCATGAAGCGGACACAACACGCCAAGTGGTGTCGTCCGTCCCCCGAATGGGGAGATGCCCTGACACGCGTTGACGGTCGTCCGACGATGGATGATTTCAACATCGGGTTTGTCCGCACGTTGCTGTTTGAAGACGAGCGTTCGATCATCCCCCCTGACCTCCAATGTCGGTGGGACGTGATCGTCCTGCAACTAAAGTCAATGTTGTGGTCGGACACCGGTGTGCTCTCAATGCAGTTGTCCTAATACGTCTTGCGCTGGCCGCCGCTTATTATTTGAAGGTTAGCTGGAATGGGACGAGATGTTGAGTCACCTCTGGCTCACGACGGAGGTGGACATGCGAAAGAAAGGAAGTAGGTCTCCACCAAGCAACAAACAATTGATCGATTTCTTCAGCTAAGGCGCAACTAAGGTTGGTTGGATGTTGTTGGTTGGCCGCCCTAGGTCGATAGTAATCGTGAATTCATTATGTGTTGTTGTTGCTGGAGGTGCCATAACCTTCGCCGCCGCTAGATGGCCAACAGCAAATTAGCGGTAGAAACCTCTGGAAAGACTTGCACGAATGAGAAACCAGCCGTTGTGGTTGTGGTGGTGCGTTTTGTACCAATTTCTTTCTTTTCGCTGTTGGAAGCGAAATCGATCGCGAAAAAAAAAGGTAAACTACTGTACGCATTCCGTGATGCTGTGTCTGGCCACTGTTGGTGCGTTTTCTTACTTTAGGCAGCCCTGTTGTTGCACTGGTTTTTGGATGGTTTGAAATAGAAACTTCTCACCAGTAATGGAGGAGGAAGAGGAGTTGTCTGGCGTTGTTTAGAAAGTGTTCGAGCACTTTCGTCGAACGGACCGCGCGGGTTTATTTAAACCACATACTTCTAATCCCTTCACGAACACGTTGAAGTGCATCCATTGAAGTGTTGGAGTGGCTTCGAGGGGCACGTATGCCAACGGATGTTTGTCGGTGGTTTTAAAAGATCAGCTCATATTCCATTTTTTTTCCTCCACAAAATATTAGATGCCTCATTAGCTCAGTTTTAATATCTTAAAGCGATTTCAAATACTTATTTTATTCTAACAAATTAAACGGAAAAAAGCTAAAAAATTAAAATGATTTATTTTTTGTGGGACAAGAGAAAAATAATATACTGTGAGCCAGCATTCAAATTTCACGAATTCAATCATTTTTTAAATAAATCTTGTCCTACATTTTATAACTCTATTGAAACACATCTACACCAAAAAAAAAAAATCGATTCTTGAGCATCTCTCGGCGAAGCATAACAAAATTCGCCAAAAACGACTACAGACAGACGGTTAATTCCTCTTTGCCCTTTCCTCACTCACGCAGACTTCACTCACGTGGTGTGTCCTTATGGGCCTTATGTTAGATCGACATTTAATTGTTTGGTGCGGGGACGTACAGCGCCAAAAAGGGCACGTTACCTGCCACATGACCCCAGAAAGAAAAGCCTGAAACGTATCAACACACACACACACACACACACATTTTCGTCCTTACCGTGTAGAAGAGTGGTCCTTGTCTGGCTGCTAGCAGGAACGGACGGACTTCAAGTACCGGCTGTTTGAAGCTGTGCATGAACCATCAGCTGTTCCGTGATGGTGTGCGTGATCTACCTCCACCCCCGGTGTGTTAAACATTGTGCAAGGAAAACACTGGAAGCAGAAAAACCCGGCTCGCCATTAAAATTTCGACTTCCAACTGGCGACTGCGCACTGGCTGTTTGTTCCGAGACCAACCAAATGGCTATTACGTTTCGGCTGTGTTCTTCGCTCATGCTCCCAAAGTACTCGCTTCTTCCTGATTTCAAGGATACGACGAGCGGTGAGTCGGTTGTTTTGCCCCTGTTCTTGCAACTGGTGGTCACCGCATCGGGCCATAAAGGCCATAAAGGAAGTCCACACACACACACACACCGGTATCGATTTTACAACTATGATCCTGGAGGAGTGGTAGCAGGGCGAAACAGAAAAACATTAGCCCATCCCTGGAATGTCCTTCGTGAGGTCAATAGACACAGCTTGTTGCCGGTGTGACGTCATCGTTTCGCGCTTGGTTCATTCCCTTCCAATGGTTAATTGAGTTTCTTCTCTCTTGTCTTGTGCTGGCCGATGTGGTGGAGTTGTCCAATGACTCATCCAAGTCATACCACACGAGAGCCTTGCGACAAAGTGCGCGTGGTAGTCATTGCCGTCATTTTTGAAGCAAACATGGCACCTGCCAATTTTGCGGAACGAGTCCGTCATCGTTGTGTGGACAAAAGAGGCAAGTAAATATGTGTGTTCTGACGGAAATGAGTCGGTCTGTGTTGTCCTACTTTTGCAGTTTTGCACAGTTGTTTTACGGAAATTCGAAGAATTCGTCGATATGTTTTGTTTCCGATGTGATAGATAATGATCAGCTTCAAGCAACTCTCCATAAAACGGTAGGTGATTTCATTACGATTCTGTCATCAGCTTTCCTGCATTGCACTTGACCTTTGAAGCACCGACACCCTCAATTTCTCATACATTGAGCAACAGCAGGACATCAAACCCTTTCCAATAAAGTGTAGCAACTGCTAAAAAAGGCAAAATGCTTACCTTAGACCGGTTCATTCATTCAACTTTCGATGGAAAAAACAACCAGATACACACACCCGTTCGTTCCCAAGCTCACCGGAGGCCGATCGTGTCCGAAATGAAAGCGCAATTGATGATGATTTATTTTTGGAATGTTATGAAAACAGCGAGCAAAAGACAAACACACTCGGCAAGAAAAAGCGAAATGCCAATCACACACACACGAAGGCACCACCAGCGGGGGTTTTTTTTTGTTTTTGGCGGATGTTCCACAGTGCCGCTAGTGAGACTTTCGTAGACGAGTTCGGAACTTGTTAGGTTCAAGATGAGCTGAAAGGGTAGAACAACTGTAGGTCAAGTTTTCCCGCTTCAAGCGCGTCTGTTTATTTGTGCAAAGCAAACTTACTTATTTTATTTCAACCTTTTGAGCCCACTGCGATCGCGGAAAAAAGTAGCTGGCCGAAGCTTGTGCAAACATTGTGCACCGACATTTGTTTGACGGTTGGTGAAAGTTATCAAATAGGTAGTTTTAACGCTCTTTTATTTTTTGGGTATGAGATGATTCGGGTTTCGTGGGTATCATTTTAATAAGAGTACAGGCTAAACGTATCAACACGAACGTGCAACCTAAACAACCCTGTAACTTTTAGCGGCGAGAAACCAAAAACTGTAATCGTGGAGATAAAGAGTCCTCTTGGAAGGCTTCAACAGAGATATACAGGGTTTTTCGAATGATTAAACACATACACAAGAAAACGGTATCAGATGATATCGTAATTGGAGCACATGATATTGACCCTCCAATATTGCAGCTTCAAGGATCTATGTAACTATTGTATGATAATATAACTGACTTTTGCCCTTTTATTATTGTCGAATATCAGTATGTATGTCTATGTGAAGAAATGTTAAATTTAATTAAAATATGTCCTGTTCATAGTTTCTATAAAATGACCTGTTAGTTGCTTAATTATCCACGCAACATCGGCTAGACATCAGTCTAGAGGGTATTAAATTATGTGCTGCTATTGCGATATCATCTGAGCTCGCTATCTTTGATGTGATATCATTGCGATATGAACTGATCCTGCTCTTGGGAAGTCATTAAAAATCCCTGTAGATAATCCTCTGTTTGCATAATACGTTGTAACGAATAATGTAAGCATGCAGCTTCGTGCTTTCCTTGTACAAATACGCTTAATGTCATATCTGCATTGGATCTTCTTCCTGTTGCTACTTCCTGGAGAAAAAAAGGTCCAGAGTACAATTTCGTTCCAAATATAATAAAGCTCAGTAAACCTTACGGTCTTCAAGTGAGAAGGGAGTGAGGAAAACAATTCACCATTTAACTATTGCCAACCACAAATCCGACCACGATGCAAGCGAGAAGATTTTGCAAATGTCATCATGGTGGACGGAGGGACCGTCTTGTGGACATCGTTATCTTACGGGTGGGACATGACTGATGACTGTGGAGTACACGTTGAATTACACACGTTGCCTTTTGTAGTACAGTGTAAAGAGTGCGTCACAAACGGACACGGCCCAGTGTGGTATTTGTGGTGCAGTAAAGTTGGAACAAAGAAACTCAAACTGGGCAAAGGAGACGCGCGAGTCGTCTGTCGTCAGCCATACCCATCGGTCACTTCGGCTGTCAGTGACGGAAAGGCGAACGGCAGAGTGCGTCTTAATGCTGTGTGGTGATGCACACGTGAGAGCAATACACAACGGTTGATAAGACCTGACACTGAAATAGAAGTGGTGGAGATAATGGTTTGAAATGAGACGAATTTTGGCTAATAAATAATCATGATTTGATTCTTCTTATAAAAATGCATTAGATTTTGCGACACTGCTGGATGTTCATTTTGTAATCCTGAGGCTCTCAAGGATATAGGTGTCGATTCTTGAGCGTGAGGCATCCGATGTTGGACTTGAAATTTTAACGACAGCATATCGAAACCTACCGTTTACTCTAGGGTACCGGAGAAGTCTCCGAAATCAAAACATTGGCTCCGGGAACTCGTTGGACGTGAAAATAAGAGTGGTCAAACCGGTTCTCGAAAACGTTCCCATTCGTGGAGACTTCGTCGTATGCTGCTGCTAGGGTCTAGATGTTACTTGAAGCTAGAATTAATTTAGATAAGCTGACTCTCTTCGAACCGTGGAATGGAATGCGTCAATGCAACGCGCAGTCAGGTTTCCCCCATTGTTTCGGTGGATGCATTCGAGCTATTGGCTGGAAACTGTTTTTGAGGAACGAATTCGTACGGCCGGGTCTCGTGATTTTGCATTCCACCACAACGATGGTCATTGGCATTTTCGATTACGATCGTTGTGGACTCTCCGTGTGTGTTTATGTGTTATGATGCCTCAGCTTTCGATGAGTCAGCTTTCCTTACAGTGAACCGTGACACTGTTGTTAGATTGTGCTGTGGTGGTTCTTATTTCACTGATAAGCGACTCTACGATGGCTGGAGGACCGGACGGGGTAGAAGTTGGTGGACGGGTTTCGCCCTGATACCGCATAGAATTCCACTGATAAAGTGGGTTTTTGCTCTTTGAGCTCATGTGTGAGGGGTTTTTTATACACCTTGATTAATTCTTGCAATAAACCGATGTAATCGCTGCATTGATTTTATTTTCGTTTAAAATATTGTACAGTGCGCTACATAAGTATAAGAGTAAATTTAACGAATTGAATCTACTTCTTCTTTGGCTTAACGATCTCTTAGGGTCATGCCTGCCATTTCTGGCTTGCTAGACTTAATGATATCGCGTAATTGGGGATAGTCACTCCTCGCTACGGGGGAACGGTTCTGGTGGGACTTGAACTCCGGTCCTGTCGTATGAGGCATTGTCTACTAGCAGGCCGCTCCGGACAAGTAATGAATCAGTGCTATCTATATTCAAAAACTTGGATGCTTGCTGTATTGTCTGAAGAACACTGTAAATGCACTTTATGGCGTGCAATGTCACGATAGAATTCATTCTGTGTTCTAACAAAGACTCTAGTCCTCATGATATGGCATGTTTTGATCACGTGAGACCAATTTGCATGTTCAATTTCAATGTTTCCGTCTGTGCACCACGCCACGTCCAAAGACCTCAGTTTAAAGGTCAACTGTCAAGGAGAGAGAGAGAGAGCTCTAGAGAGAGGTATGCATAGGCCTTTTTGAATAATATAAGAACCGGTACTACCGCCGGGGTTGTACTTTTCAATGCCAAAAAGTTCTGAGTTGTCTTGACCCCCGGGGAAAAGTTCTTCAGTGTCAGCGGGAGCTGAACAGGAGCGGAGAGTCGAGGACGATTATTACCGTATCTAATTTTTTGATGCACGAAAAGGGCAGTCCAGCTACAACCCCGTGTTGCGACCATAAACTAGTTGCGCATGCACCGTTCCTTGTTGGTGGGGCGTTGAAGTGTGTGTCTCCAGAGGTTTAGGCTTTTCGGTGATTATAGTTGACCTTCGGCTTCTTTTATCACCATGTTCCGTGTCGAAGGCCGCATAAAACGGTGTGGCTTACCTGTGTGCGCCACTGTGGGCGATATTAACTTTGACCGCGAAAAATGAAAAGCAAGTGTTGTTAAGGAATCTTCGACAAGATGGTGGAGGTGTATTAGTCACACCAAATTTTACTTTTTTAAATGATTAGAAAATGATTGATGGTGCAAGAAGTTTGTGTAGGGGTTTCCAATTAGTAGATGCTACAATGTAGAGAATGGGTAAGGTTGCTCACTCTAACGGCGCTGTCAAGAATTGCGAGGAATCCTGAAAGAGATGCTATTAGGCTCCAAGAAAATAGTTAACTATGACATCCTTGTACGACTTTTTCCTACTTTCTGGGAAGCTATGATTTACCCGATGACCCACTTTTAGCTTAAACTAAATGATGTTTTTCCAAAAATTTCTCGCTTGACACTCATATCCTCGACCCAGTTTATCTCTGGAGCACGAAAACCAATCGCATGACCCACAGTTAAGAGAACCGGGAACATAGCACTATGCGTGCTCTCCATTCACTGACCTTCCAAATGAGCACACTACTTTGTCGTGCTGCCGGGATTGTGCTAAACTTCGAGATATCCCGCTGGATCCGTGCCAGCAGCAGCTGGGAAGCATTGCACCAGGAACTGGATCAAGGATCATCAGGTTCGTTCCGGAGCTGTTTGCGGGTAATTTAATTTTCAAGTATGGAAAATTATTTCACTTTTTACTCCAGTTCGGGCAGCGTTTTCCTTCGTGACGCGTTTTTTCCCGTCACGCTTTTGTGTCCAGAACGTGACCGTCGTCTGCGCGTTTACACATTTTATGTATATTGAGCATTAACCTATTTTATGGTGTGATTTGCTTAACAGACTCGCTGCCTAGAACTGACTCAATTTTCCCTGCTGTTCAGTGTCCACCACTGTCCACTGGACGGCGGGAAAATGCATTCGGGGCTTTTCGTATGCATAGAAAGCACGCACATACAAATTACAGCTTGTCACGGTGCACTTTGTGGACGGGCTTTCAACATGCAACCGGGTCGCCCAACTGTCCCACCCGCCGATGGATGGGCGCAGGTCGTGCCACCATCCGGAAGGCGACAGAGTTATGTGATGTCCGACTTTACCCGGTCGGCTGTATGTATTCTGTTGCAATCACGAGCAAGAATAATGAATAATAATTCATAGTTCAGCTTCACTGACGCAGGGTTGGTGATTCTCTGCAACAAAAATTGAAATTAAATACCGCATCATCCACCCCAATCCTAATGAGATGCAACTGCCCGGCGTGTGCTGTTGGAGCACTCCTTAACCGTAAGGCATGCATATTTCTTTCCTGATGGAATTCCCTGTGTCCCTTGAAGGAAGGCACTGCATGATGTCCTGCGGTTCATCGCATTTAATAACCTTCCGACTAGCCAGTGGTCGGCTCCTGAAGGTCGTACCGGAAGGTTCTAGAGCGATTCAGTGAACCCGAAGTTCTTCCCGAAGTAATCTCCCAGCGGGAATTGATTTTTTCAATAATTTATGGCCCAACACTTAATGCCAAGGGAAAGGAGCAACATAAAAAGAGGAGTATCAGATGAAAGCAGTGAAGGAATGCTGTTTCGGCGTATTACCTTCGTTACCGATTCCGGCGTGTGTCGGTGTGTCTGGAAAGGATTAGAGTCTGTATAGCGCAGCTTATGCTCGGTCGTCTAAAAATAGAATTCTTGGAAGCGTTGTCATTTTTAAGGCATCCCTAAGGGATACTGATACCGTGCAAAAGATGCTGGGGAATTCGTACTCCATTGGGTATAAATTTGAATTTTAAAAAGTGCAAAATTATTTTCATTTTAAAAATATCGTAATTGATTTCTAATAAACCAAGAGCTCTTATCGGTTTACCACAACCCGAGCAGCAGTAATTGGATAGAGAGAAGTGAGCTTTCAGGCCACCTTCGCTAACAGCTAATGGAACGTTACTCACCTACCTGATTCAAGATGCCTCCACTGATCTGGAACGGAGCGGCCGCTATTTCAAAATAGCTGAAATTGCTCTCCAACGTTATGCTCCAGATATCGCACCTCAATACAGCTTTGGTGCGGCTTGCTTTATCGTGTGTACGATGGATGTTTCTCGAACAACATTTAATACTGTTATCAGTTTTTGGTGGATCCACTCACTGATTAGAATCTCAGGATCCTACCATGCTTCCAATTTTATTTCCTTCTCATGATATGATGATGATCTTTCAACCTCTCGTGATCGTTGAATCACGATAAACTACACTGCACTGTATCGCACGTATATCAAGGTTGTCTATAGGCAGCGTTGTTTCGAGAACTTCGAGACGGAACAGTATCTCTTGGTCGTACGTGCGAGGGTAGCAAACCGCACAGCTCAGCTGGAGAGCAAGGTGAGAGGCTGTAAAAGGTCTTGCTGTTGGTAGTGCGTGTACAGCAACAAGATTGCGCAATGGCAAGGTATGCAACCTTCTCCATAAATTAGCAAAACGGTTGGAAGTGCTATTTTTCCTCGTGTAGGTTTCTCTGATGGCGGTGGTGGCAGTTTCAGGAAACGTTTAACATAGATATCGTTCTTTGCCTGCTGCATGTCGGGAAGATTCTACAGTAGAGTAAGTTCTTTAAATTATCAGAAGGGAAAGAAAATGGGAACACATCGCTATTAATTTCCCAATGTTTGGGGAACCTCTCATAACACTGACGGTGACCTTACATGGAACGCGCTCAGTAGCGTAGTTGTGTAGACAAGGCATCATGACTAAGGCTCCACCTCGGACGGGGAGCGGGCGATCGCAAAGGTATGTGTTACGTCCGAAGACGGCCTACGTTGTGTTTTTTTTTTTTTTGTTGAAACCAATATTCTCTTTCAATTATTAGGTGGCTCTGAAAAGAGCCGATTGGATTGGCTTGGCTTCCCTCCGCGGTGTGATCGAGAATGACCGCGCTTTGCGATCAGCACCTCTTTTATAGCTTTCGGAAAAGAAGCCGAGTGTTCTAAATTTCTGCGACGAGCACTTTCTCGTCGCACGGCAGCTCACACTTTCTGGAACGCTTTGACAAAAGCGCTCCACACGGTTCGACTTCTTGGAAGCCGAGTATGGAAACGGCGGCACGTGTGGCGTGGATTCGTTATTGTTCTTATTGGTGCCTGTGTGCTCTGGATCCACTGTTGTTGTTATTTTAGTTCGGGATCGAACATACCGGCCACCTTTTGGGAATACATTTCCCAAAATTTACACTTCCTGATGACACTCCAATGCACAAATTTTGGAAACTGGACGTTTGATGATCCCATTCGCTGTACGAAGAGTCACGACACGTGTCACTGAATCTGGTCCAGGATTGTTTTTCCACTATACGCGCCAAAGGCCACTTCACTGCTGGTAATTGCTCGTCTTTCACTATCACCAAATCACCTACATTCAGCTCCTGAATGCTCCGTTTGACGTTGCGATGACCGTTTAACGACTTCACATACTCGTTGCGCCAACGGTGCCAGAAACCCTGGGCATATCTCTGAACAAGCTGATACTGCGACAGGCGATTAAGCGGGAGATGGGATAGTTCAGGTTCGGGAATTACTTGTGGTTTCTTGAGCATCAAAAAATGTGCAGGAGTTAACGCCTCTAGGTCATTAGGATCTTGTGAAAGGGGGACAAGAGGTCTGGAATTCATATGGCCTTCTATCTTTGCTAAGATAGTAATCATAGCTTCGTAAGCCAACTGAGCTGCACCAAGCTGACGTACTAAGTGAGTTTTTGCCACCTTTACTGCAGCTTCCCATAAGCCGCCGAAGTTGGGAGCGCGAGGTGGAATCATATGCCACTGGATACTGTCTTTGGCCATATAGTCACTGATTTTTTCACTGTCACGCTGAAGAAGAACGTATAGTTCGTGCAAGGCATGTTTGGCACCTACGAAATTAGTGCCATTGTCGGAATACAAATGCTTCGGCTTGCCCCTTCTGGCCACAAATCTATCCAGCGCCATTAAGAAAGAAGGGGTACTCAGATCACTAACGAGTTCTAAATGAACAGCCTTTGTGCTCATACAAACAAACACTGACACGTAACACTTGGGAGAAGCTGCCTTACGGTGTGTTGGGCGCAAATAAAACGGTCCACAGTAATCGATTCCAACGCAAGCGAACACTTCGTTTACCGTAACACGTGACACTGGTAGCTGACCAATAGGTTGTGCTATTGGAACTGGATTGGCCCTTATGCACCGATAGCAGGTTCGAAGTACACTACGAACGGCCCGCATGCCATTCAGAATCCACACTTCATCACGCAGGGACGAAAGGGTCATTGTAACTCCACCGTGTAATGTTTTATGATGCTGATCCCTGATCAAAAGACGCGTAAATGGGTGAAATGCTGGCAAAAGAACTGGATGCTTCCCATCAAATGCCATATTTGATTCACGCAACCGGCCACCAACGCGTAATAATCCACAAGAATCGAGGAATGGATTCAACAATCGAATGGATGAGCTCTTTGTTAGACACTTTCCCTTTGTGATAGCGCGAATATCGTCTGAAAACACTTCTCTTTGCACCATATGGAACAGGATCGTTTTAGCCGACTGTAACTCTTTCACTATTATTTCCTTGAAGTTGGGCTGCTTGGGCATTTGAACAATATAACGGCCGCTTCCATCACGCGAAACGGTTTGTTGAAAATGCCTTTCACACTCCTTTTCATCAAAAGAGTATTCGCTCACCTGGAGTTCCTCGATCTTCCAGAATCGCTCCAATTGTTCTTCGATCGTAGGACGGACGGCTACCACATTGCACCGAACCGCATCACTCGATATAGCAGGAATGTCACCGGTCATAATCCAGCCGAAAACACTTTCGACCAGCACGCCTTTGTTTGGTAGACTATATCTACCGTCACACAATAGTGAGTAGAAATACCCTGCTCCAATAATCATATCGATACGACCGGGCGTGCAGAAATGCGGGTCTGCGAGAGGATATGATGCAGGTATATTCCACTTTTGCACTGGGACTTCGTGGGATGGAGTATCACACGCCACTTTTCGCAACACTAAGAAGTCCATTTCCGCCGAATAGTTGGTAACGCGCGACTGTACCTTTGCACGAACTTCATGATTGGCACTGGATTCTATTCCGTCGACACCAACGATCAAAATGTTCACTTTTTTCCGCGGCAAATGCAATTGTTGACACAGCGACTCACTAATGGCGTTAGGTTGCGAACCATTGTCCAACAGCGCACGCACGAGATGCCTTTGTCCATATGCATCATTTACTTCCAACAACACAGTTGAAAGCAACACGTTTTTGGATACACGATCAACACTATTTACATGCGCAGCTGCCATAATGCTCGAATCAGACGAACCTTTTTCACAGGGCTGTTTAGCATCTTCCACGAAATGTAGCAATGTGTGATGCTTCTTTTTGCATTGCGGGCACGTATATCTTGATCGGCATGATTTTGCAAAATGCCCCTTTTGTAGGCAATTGCCACAAAGTTCTTTGCCATTAACAGCACTCTGTCGATCCTTAGGCTTAAGATCCAGAAATGCTTGGCATTGCCATAAATAATGGTCTTTAGAGCACAAAACACAAGGAACCACATTGTTCCCTTTCATGCTTGCAGCATTGACACTAAGCCTTTTAGATGTTTTCTGGTTTGGTACCTTTGCGTTGGAAGAGCTAACACGATTTCCTACCTGCAACGCTAGAGACTCACTCGCTTGCGCTCTTTTAAGCAGAAATGCTGTCATGCTAGGATAGGTTAACAAAGCTTCCTCCTGAGCGTAGTGTTCTTCCCAAGCCTTCAACGATGCCTTGTCGAGCTTGCTGGCCAAAATTTCCATGATAATGCTACTATCATCCGAAACGGTTTCTCCTAGCTGTTTTAGAATGTCAATATGCAGCTGGAATTTGCTCACTAATTGTCGAAGCTCTTGCGCACCACTATTGATCATGGAAGGCAACCCAAATAATTCACGCGTGTGCATTTTACGTAGATACGGCTTGTTACCATACCGGTCAAGCAAAGCTTTCCATGCCACAGTATAATTTTCCGAAGAAATGGGAATTGGGTGCACTATTCCTGCCGCTTCCCCTTTCAATGACGCGCGCAGGTAATGAAACTTTTGTATAGGTGCGATATCGTCACAGTTGTGCACAAGAGAAACAAAAGTGTCATGAAATAACAACCATTGCGTTACCTCGCCACTAAAAACCGGCAACGATATAGTGGGTAGTTTCACGCTTACGAGCTTTGAGCGTGGTTGCTCTTCTTTCTCCTTTTTCACTAGCTTTGATAACGCAGCCTTGGTTTCGAAAAATAGATCTTCCGTTTGCGCTAGGATATCATCGTTGCTTCTGGTAGCGTTTTCCGATTCATCTAGCTCTTCACACTCTTCATGGATCGATTGGAAACATTCCCAACACTTCACCAATCTTGCAAGACGATCAGGCACTTGATCTTGTAGCTCGGGGGTGTAATCCACTGCGAACTGCAGTGAGCGTCGCATAGACTCAATCAGCGATCGCCTTTTGGCCTGCTTGGCCTTAAGCTTGTCCGCCTTGGTCATTTTGGACTAAAAACTACACTCACACGCAAAGTCACAGGCACGCGAGGGCACGAACTCGCGGCAACCACACACGCGCGCGAAAACACACTCGCGCAAAGTCACACGCACGCGAGGACACGAACTCACGGCGAATCACACACAACTGCAGAGTCACACACACACACGAGGACACGAACTCGCGGAGAGTAACACAATCACATACACGAGGACACAAAACTCGTGGTTAGCCACACAAGCGAGGACACAAACTCGCTGAATAAAAGAATGCACGCACTCGCACGAGGACACGAACTCGTGACAAGTCACACACACACGCACGATGAAGCACACTCACGGAGAGTCGCACATATACACACGAGGACACGAACTCGTGGTATATCACACCCGTACACGCGCGAGGACACAAACTCGCTTAATCGTTACACGCACGCACTTGCGCGACGACACGAAACGCGTGAGAAAAAATACGTACGCACTTTACTCACGGATCACAGGAGTGCTGAAGCCCGCCAATCCTGGTCACGGCACCAAATGTTACGTCCGAAGACGGCCTACGTTGTGTTTTTTTTTTTTTTTTGTTGAAACCAATATTCTCTTTCAATTATTAGGTGGCTCTGAAAAGAGCCGATTGGATTGGCTTGGCTTCCCTCCGCGGTGTGATCGAGAATGACCGCGCTTTGCGATCAGCACCTCTTTTATAGCTTTCGGAAAAGAAGCCGAGTGTTCTAAATTTCTGCGACGAGCACTTTCTCGTCGCACGGCAGCTCACACTTTCTGGAACGCTTTGACAAAAGCGCTCCACACGGTTCGACTTCTTGGAAGCCGAGTATGGAAACGGCGGCACGTGTGGCGTGGATTCGTTATTGTTCTTATTGGTGCCTGTGTGCTCTGGATCCACTGTTGTTGTTATTTTAGTTCGGGATCGAACAGTATGTCAGTAGAAAAACAACTAAAAACCGGTATGAAAGCCAACCACGGTATCGATGACTTAACGTTTTACGGAACGCGGAATAATGATGGTTGACGTTGATACCACTGTGCAATGATCAGGCGACTGGCTCTTGGTGTATATGTCGTCAGTGTTGATGGGAAACGTCCACAGAGAGGTTGAATTTTGTAACTCTTGAGATGGTTGGAATTGTATGTAGAGCTTATAGAAACTACACGTAAGTGTCTCTGATTCGAAGAGCCTGAAAGTATGCAATCGTTTTTTTAAATATTTTATCATGTTGTTAGACTTTAAAGAAATCTCTTCTAGTATTGGGTCTTTGTCTTTCAGTTGACTTTGAATAGTCTCCAGGTCCAGGCTGTTAATGCAACCCCTTGTCTAACGCCTTACCCGGCTGCTGATTATCATTTACCCATGTGCGAAATCGTAAAGTAAGCAAACCATTATAAAACCGACACACCTGCTTCTCTCATCAAGGCGTAATAAAAATGCATTTGTTTAACGTTTTTGTGCCGGCCCGCTGCAAAGCGGTGGCTTTCGTACGTCGTCGGAAAAGTGAATCTGGTCGTATCAAGAAGCCACGTTTTATCTCCACCTAAAAACACGTGCCCAAACAAACCGGCTCGCAGTCAGTCGTGGCAGTGGGGTGATACACGACGCAACGAGCGATCTGGTTCCACCTTTCGATACTTTGTTTTCGCCGTTGTATAGCTTCGAGCTGATGTTTTTATGGCAGTCGAGAGATCCTTTAGCACCGAAGATGTTACCAATTATTTTCAATAATAAATGCAACCTGTCAATCCACGAAAGTAAGGTAGAGAGAGAGAGGGAGGAGGGGGGGATTTTAAATTTCCCCCAATGTAACGATTCGCTATTGTGCCACGCGTCGCACCGCAGTTTTACATCTGGCAAAGTGAAGCTGCTACAAAACAACATCAAAAGTGAATTTTGAGGCAAAGACGTGGAGAGGGTTAGGCGCCGTACCGTACAGACGAGAGACACAACAGATTATGGTGTATTTTTACCTTCTCACCCAAACAATCTCGTTGTTACAGGGGGGTAGGTTTAAAAATAATCTGCAAGACACGCGAGCATGTGCGAGACTGAGAATCGATCGTGTCTGAGCTGTACAATGTTTGAGAACAATGGCGTGCATTGTTGTACCTTTGGACGAAGATCTGTATTAAGGTTGGGTAATAATATTATTCGTTTGATCTCGTGTTGGAAGTTCGGCGGGACATCCAATTCTGAAGATGCAACTATCTCTTGGAATTTCAACTTCGAGCCACCTCTATTGCTCTTGCTGAGGGTCTCTCTGCACGCTTCTCACCCTAATTTGTACCGGTCTCGTGATCTAATAAACACTTGTCAACCTCGCACAAGGAAGAGATTTTGCTCCGTAAAGCAACCAGCAGCATCCGCGGCACATTGCCGGGGTGTCCTGTCTGCGGGTGAGAATAGCCGCAAACGCATCTGATTCGGGCAAAGTCTCGTCCAATTGACTTTTCCCGACGTAGACGTTAATTCAATTAAACGCGATTCCGATCTCCGTGCTGCTGGGAGCTTCATGGCCACAAGAATGTGCCCTCATTTCGGGCGTATCACTACCTATACCCGCACAACTAACCAGTGAGAACCTCTGCGATTATGTCAGCCTGTATGTTCAACGCACTCGCACTTGTTGTAAGTGAGATACAGGTATTTTAGAACCACCTTTTTTTATGCGCTTTTACCCGTTCACTTGAATATCATACAGCAAACCTCGTAGTTTTTGCTGTGAGAAGTAGATTTGTAATTAGGATTCCTTCTAGAACGGTTCTCAACCTTTGTTGGGCGGACTGGAATGAGACTTCGATGCAAGCACCTCCGGACAGCGACTCAGTTTCCATGGGGAAGGAGAGTTAATTGAGTTTGATGCTAATCATTCACCGGCGGTCCGAACGATGGTGCCCGGTGACTGACCGTATCTGTCGTAAGGCCGGCAGGTCGAGAGATACGAGGGTGATGGGAAAAGTATCGTGACTTGAGTCATCAGCAGTAGGAGCAGTCTGGGAGAGGTGATTGAATTATGAATTGTGGGAAGCGGTAGATACATTTTATTAGCTGGATTGTGCATGCGCGCCAGGTTATGGGAAGTTTCCATTTTGAGACACGCGTTGATAGCTAGCCAACTACTGTTTACTGTACCCACTGCACTTGGAAGCGGAAGATGGGGGGTTTGGATTAGATTTAAGATTGAGAAGAACGAGACGGGCATAGATGCCGCAGCAATAGGTCGCTGATTTTATTTATTTGCTTTTCGGTGCACTAAAGTTGAACTACATTTCGTTGCAAATGCTCGCAATCATTCCGACTCTTCCGATCTATTTGTGGCTATATCTAGCCCCTTAGTATATGTTCCGTAATTATTAAATCGCAAAAATACAGTGTTCACGTAATGGCATACAGGCAATTGCCAATGACCGTCACCGACGCCACTGTTCCGTGTTCATTATTTTTGGCAAAACATTCGTAGCGACATTGGCAAAAAGGGCAAACGTGGAGGGGGTTTTCATGTCGGACGACGAGAAACACCAAAATGTCGGCATGATGATTTTTGCCAGTCGCGTCATTGCAATAGAAAATCTTTTCTGAAGATGGCAGCCTCTAGCATAGAGTAGATAGAGGCGGATGACATGCACTGCAACTGAGCTGAAGGTAACAGGAAGGAAAATGGTCATTAAAACGCGTGGTGTGCTTGAACTTGAATCATTAATCTTGCGAGGCGTCACCGAGCGTGTGTCGAGAACTGTGTCACAGACGTTAGCTGTACAACTTCATTTCTATATTTCACTTCTGCTCAAATAACTAATACAAAACATCTTCTCTTTCCCTTTTCATCACCTTTCAGACGCAATCCCAGACGATTGGTGGAGATGACGGTGGCAGTCAGTGTGTGTGGTATGGTATCTGCAACATCGACTCACTCAACCGTGCTCAGTACTGTCCGTACAATGGGACGGCCAAACCGATCGACACGAAGGCAAAGGACCTGTTGAAGACGTGGTGTAAACATCTGCTGGTTGAGGACGCTGCGGGCAACATCAACACGTGCTGTGATGCGGCACAGGTGAGTAGACGTTGAAGCTCTAGGCTAAGCTAGGAGTATATTCTAAAGCCGGATACCAAGCTGTGGCTACACAATCCGCGATCCGTGATCGTGACGCAACGACCAAGAACAAAACATTCCCCAAAGATGGATCGCGTGATGTGGTGGGAGTTCGAAAAAAGCTTTTGGAACTGTCACAACCTATGCGTAGAATTTGCGTCGTATCTGTGTCCCTACCGAAAAAAGATCCGTGATCTCATCCCCGTCAACTCACGATGTAAGTGAGAGCGTGTAGCAGCTGGCTAGTAGTAGTGGATGGTCGCGCTTGACCTTGACAGTGACGAAACGGTGCGCTCCGTCCCTTCCGCCAGAATTGCGTATTTCCGCAACTCGCCTACCCGAGCGTGTCGATTTTCGTCGATGCGTAGCATAATGTTGCCATAATACCCCCCACCGGCCTCTTCTGTGTCAGCTCGCTGACATTGTCTCATTAGTGCGCGATATTCTGCGCATTCCTCGCTTATTTGTCTTCTTCGACGGCTGCTGTTGGTGTGGATCATCTTGATGAAGGTGGGACTTTGAAGACTGTGTAGATTCTAAGCACGTTTCGCAATTTCGCAACACAGTGACACGTATGATCTGACGAGCTGGTGTCATCCAATGGACGCCAACAATAGTGTAACCCATTGTCTCATTGCAGGGGGAAGTGCATCGCACTGTCTAAAAGTAGCGCAACGAGTTTGAGAATCTTGAAGTAATACACAGGCGTGGGGAGGTGACGCCCGCGGGTAGATAGCTTCTAGTGGCATTAGGTTTTAAGGTCACCCGGGTACGATGCACCCATCCGGACGGACATGGCAGTAGGAAAATCAGAGATATATTTGCAGGTTTAGTGTGAGGGAGAGGGCACCGACACGCATCAAGGTTGCCTACGACATGACCCAGAGAATCGAACCCAGACCAACCGGTTGTGTGGCTCATTGGTTTGCTTTTGCGTGCGTACGGAAGGTCACAGCTTTATGCGAAACAGATCTTGAGATATTGGATCGTACTCAAGCGCTGGAATGTCCAGGAACTCCCGATACGCTATCCATCCATGAAAAATAGGCGAGACACACTGTTTGCAGAAGAATGTGTACTTTTCGCTATGGTTTATCCTAAGCTCTTTCCTGAGGGCCTGCTGTTTTCCGGGGGAATAAACTATTTTTACAGACATCCATTAGGGGTCTGTCGGTATATCAGTGCTGACGCGCGCACTGATGGATGAATGCTCTTCAATTACATTCATTTTCATTTCGCTCCAACAGTTTCTAGGGAGCATGCATTGCTTCAGGGGTGCGAAAATGTATACAAAATGATCTGATATTTTTATTCCTTTACGACCAATCTATGTCCGGGTTCTCGAAATTTCGGAGATCTGTTGTAGCATCGAAAGTGCAACGGTGCGAACGGTTTTGAAAGTCGGTACGTCCTTGGATGGGACATCAAACGCGCTAGAATTGATTATCTGCCTTTGCAAGATCGATTAACGTCCTCGAAATTGATTTAATTTTTAAAGCGATCGGTTGCTATTTTGGGGCCACAAACGGGCGCAGTCCAACCGATGTTGGATTATTGAAGAACCTCAGACACGATTACTACTATATCTGTGTGCTTTTCTCTTTCCTTTCCCGTAGGTGGAAGTGCTAAATAAAAATGTGGCCCTCGCGGCCAACTTTCTCGCCCGTTGCCCCTCCTGCATGGCCAACCTGGTGCGGCACATGTGCGACTTCACCTGCAGCCCGCAGCAGTCCAGCTTCATGAAGGTGGTATCGACGGAGGAGGTCGAACCGAAGGAGGACGGCGAAAAGCCGGACCAGCCGGGCACAACGGTCGCTCCCGCACCGAAGGAATACATTACCAAAATCGATATCCACATTACGCAGCAGTACCTGAACGGCACGTTCGCATCGTGCAATCAGGTGTCGGTCCCGTCCACCGGTCAGCTAGCGCTCGATCTGATGTGCGGCGATTGGGGTGCTTCGCGGTGCAGTGCCAAGAAGTGGTTCCACTATATGGGCGACGCGGAGAACAATCTGTACGTACCGTTCCAGATCGATTACGTGGCGCACAGCTCGCCCAACGAAACGATCGACGGTTATCTGCCGTGGAATCCTCGCATCGTTCCGTGCAATGAAAAGTTGGATGTAAGTTGTTCGCTGATCTGTTCGGTATTTGGTTGGAGACTGTGTGTTGAATAATGTGTGTGTGTGTGTTTTTCTTTTCTTCTGGTGTGTTCATTGTAGGCAAATACACCGGCCTGTTCGTGTGTCGATTGTGAAGCATCCTGTCCCAAACCACCGCCTCCGCCAGGCCCTCCGCAACCCTTCGTCATCTACGGTATGGACGGGTACGCGGTCGTCATGTTCGTGGTGTTTGTCGTGTGCAGCGGCCTATTTTTGATTGGTGCCTGCTTTTGCCATTCGAGCACCGGTGCCGCGAGCGGCAGTGGCAGTGGAGCAAGTAAGTGTTCTCGACCGATGGGCCCTTTTTTTCTCTCTTTGTTCTAATCCTAGCTTTCGGTTTTTTTCTTAAGTAAGAAAATGTTACTCAGAAGCAACAGATCACACACCGAATGTGGAGCTGGGCACCGGAGTGTGTGTGTGTGTGTTTTTAAATAATATTTTCTTCTCGCCTAAAGCTACAGCACACTCTCTATGCTAACTTCTTGTGAAGATATATAGTTTGCGGATGGGAATCGATCAGCTATCGAAGCAGTTGCAAGCTGAATAATATGCTCTTTGGCATTTGTTTTTTGTGTGAACTCTATCATGTATATATAATTTCAATTTTAGGCATGATTCGCTTGTTCTGCTTGGTAGAGAACAGACACTATCGTTTCTTTTCAATCTCAATGCTTGTGTGAAATATGCACACAGGACGTACAGGACACCATTTACCAAAGCATCTCAAAGAAATGTGCCCACAAATGTTAAACTGGGCTTTTGCATGAATTGCAATGCAAAGCAGCAGAGCGAAAGGATTTAAGGCCGTGCTCGAGTTGAATCGTAACGATGCTGATCCTTCAATCTATCTCTCCTCCTACGAGTTTTTATCGATTTTCGTTGGTCGGTAAAAAAAACCGCGCCTATGGTAATAATTTGCAACGGTAACGCACATATTATACATTTACCGGATTCCGATGATCAATATTCAAAATTGGCTCCCGACTCGCGAGTTCAAGAGCGACGGTCAGACGAAATCTGTCTGGCCGAGAATGATCGCCTTATGAATGAAACATTCGCGAGAAATCGAATGCGGAGCGGAGAAACTGTGTAGAATCGTTCTTGTACGTTGGCAACGAAACGACCAACAAGTCAGTGCTGGTTCGGCCGTCACGCCGAACTTCTCGGGACATTGATTATTATCAGCTTGGCGGGGTGACATTGGTTGACCTCGAGCGGGGGCTTCCGTCGCGCATGCATGGCTGGATGAAGATGAGATGAGATAAAGGTTGGATTTTGGAAACTCGTGCCCGTGATGATGCATTTCGGTTTCGATCGACCGAGCAGCGTTGGATCAAGAACGTTCTACTTGCAAAACGTGGGGGAACAACGCGCTTGCTTTTCGAACTGGGTAAACCCTGCCTAATTAAAGGCTCCTGTCAGCTTCACTACCTTTTAAGCGAATAAACAGTCAAGCGTTACCCGTTTCAGGCGGGTTGCGTGTCTAGGCTAGTTGTGAAGCAGTTTCGTTGTATTGCGACAAAAAGGATGCGCCAGTGTCCACCACCACCACCACCACCACCAATTCCATAGATATAATGGCTTTGAGACGTATAAAATGTAGATAACGATGTTTGTTTGAATCAACCCTTCTTTTTTCGCTCTAGCCAAACCGGAATGGATTGTAGTGCTGCCACCAAACGATTGGGCAGGGAAGCAGCGACAGAAAGCCCAGAAAGGTGGGGAGGGTGGATAATTATTGAGGGTTATTTTTATCGCGCCTTCGATCGGGTTTTTCGGTAGCAGCTTTTTGCGCTGCCATCATCATGAACCAAGGAGTGGTTGGTGGAGTCCACGGCCAGCCCACTCTTGCGTGGAAATTCTTCTCGGCTCATTAGTGTTGCTGAGCGAATGGAAGCGTGCCACGTGTGGACGTGTGTATCCTCCTAAATGGGGGTCGCTCCTCTAAGTCATGGTGGTTCTTCTTCTTCTTCGGTGGCACTAAAACCTCGAAAGGCCTCTCGCGGCCTGCCATTTCTAGCTTTCCATGGCTTGATTTTACCCGTCAATCCTGCGTCCTGGAGGGGCTTTGAACCCCTGGTTCTGTCGTGTGAAGATCGGCGATATAGTTTCTATAAGAATAGGCATTTAAATCTCTAACACTACTTTTAATGTGTAACTAACATCCAAAGAATGATGGTAAAGCGTAGCTCATAAGCTGTATCCGCTGTATAAGGTTTCCCCATGTACACGAGCATAAATCAAAACGACCTGGAGATATTGGATAACAGCCATTAACAATCTGACTGATCGCACCGTGTTTTCGTTTTCTTTTTCTTCCTTTTTCTCTTCGGTTATGCTAAAACAAAATCAAACCCAAAACCAATACATGCAAAACGCGGACTGTGGCAAATCAACAAATCCCCCCCATCCAACTATCCAAATATCATCCAAATCTTCATCCAATACGAATCCGGAACTCATGGTCAAACTTAACAACATTATATGAACCTTCTTCCTGGTGGAACGTCAACCGCAATATATCCTGCCCACGAACAACAACACGCATTACACAAAAACCAAAATCCAAAAAAACACACACTGCTGCTACTACTACGACTTGGTGGGACACGGCTCGGTTACTGCTCCATTATTAGAGCTGTTGGTTAATAGTGGTGACGCGCTACCATCGGACCTGCGGTCCTCGGTGGGCCGCAGGCTGGCCGGTGGTCTCTCCTCTAACAGTGGCGATCTGGGCACGGACCGGGAAGACTCACCCCTACAGTCAAAGCGATCGAGTAGGTTTTCGTTCTGGTTTGTTGGATACACGTTATTCGTATGTCATCATCGGTTAATCATTGCGTCTCTGTGTGTGTGTGTTCATCCCTCATCTTAAACATCACCACATGTTGCACAAAATTGTGCTCACACACACATCATCCACCATTCACCGCCATCTTGCAAACACGTTCATTCAAGCTACACGCACGTCCATCTTATCGTCCACTTCATCCACCATTTTGTCTAATACCTGTTGTGGCTGGCAAGGCTAACGAAACTGTGCTTTGTGTGTTAATCCTATCCACGTTATGGCACCTTCCCCTGTCGAAATTGTACGACCATGCATAACCTCTTCATCATTTCGCTGTAACACTTTCACTTCCTCCGACTTTCACGAGAATCCTCAACGTGACGTATGTGTGTAACTAAATTCTGGATGCTTTTTTTTTTGGAGCGAATGGTTAAAACACACCGAAAGCCAAACATACATCTGTCCTGTTGAAGCTGTCCGTCTATATCTCTGCACTGTACCGCCTCTCCTTCTAGCCTCGATTACTCTATGTGTTTGTACCATCTGTATAGAAACAAATGTATGAGCATGTGTATCTATAATTAAACCATTTTCATGTAACAACTAAGCAATGCGACAATTTGCCAACAACGACTGATGTGCAATTCTCCACCCGATCTAGGTGCCACCTGGGACGGTGAACAGGAACTTCGGCCCCATCCGTCCGGTGTTGGAGCAGCCGATGAGGATGACGATGAGTCGGGCTATTTCGAACGGCTCGGCGCAAAAACGGAAACCGCGCTGGAACACTTCTTTACCGCATGGGGAACAACCTGTGCCAAACATCCGTGGCTGGTGCTGCTGGGCGGTAAGTTTTGTTTCGTTTTGCGCGGGAACTTTCACGGGAAGAATTCGTCCCAAGAACGCAGCTAAATCGGCCCCCGCCATTCTTTCGCAGGTCTTATCTTTATCGTCGCAATGGGTATGGGCATTAACTTCCTGCGTGTCACGACCAATCCGGTGGAACTGTGGGCTTCGCCCCACTCACGGTCTCGCGTTGAGCGTGAGTACTTCGATTCCAACTTTGAACCATTCTACCGCATCGAGCAGATTATCATCAAGGCGGAGAACCTTAGCAACGTGATGCACAACACCTCGAACGGTGTGATCCAGTTCGGGCCGGTCTTCAATCGACAGTTTCTGCTGGACGTGTTTGAGCTGCAGGAGCAAATCAAGAAGCTTGCGGCGGTACGGGACGACGGAAGCAATGAGACGGTCGGCCTGAAGGACATTTGCTTTGCACCGCTCAGCTCGAGCAGTGGACCGAAGGATGCGCAGGAGTGTGTGGTACAGTCGCTGTGGGGCTACTTCTCGGACGATATGGATAACTTCAATGAGGAGGAAGAGGACGCACAGGGCTTCGTGATCAATTATCTGGACAAGCTGATCCAGTGCTTTGGCAACTACTACAACCCTGGCTGCCTGGCACCGTACGGTGGACCGATCGATCCGGCCATCGCACTGGGCGGTATTCCTCAGCCCAAAACACCCGACGAGAAGGCTAGCTACGCGGAGGCGAACGCCGTCATCCTGACGTTCCTGGTGCGTAACTACCACGACAAGAATAAGCTTCAGTCGGCACTGGCCTGGGAAACGGAGTACGTGGCGTTCATGAAGAACTGGACGCGCGAGAACATGAGCATTGCCTTCACGTCCGAGCGCTCGATCGAGGATGAGCTGGCGCGCGAATCACAGTCGGACGTGTCGACCATCCTGGTGTCGTACATCATCATGTTCGCGTACATCGCCATCTCGCTGGGGCACGTGAACCAGTGGCGGCGGGCATTGATCGATTCGAAGGTGACGCTCGGTTTGGGCGGTGTTGCGATCGTGCTAGCGTCGGTAGTCGCATCGGTCGGCATTTTCGGCTACATTGGCGTACCGGCAACGTTGATCATCGTGGAGGTGATTCCCTTCCTGGTGCTGGCGGTCGGTGTGGACAACATTTTCATTCTGGTGCAAACTCACCAGCGTGATACGAAAAAACCAACCGAAACGCATGCCGAACACATCGGGCGGATTTTGGGACGCGTGGGACCATCGATTCTGTTGACATCGGTCAGCGAGAGCTGTTGCTTCTTCCTGGGCGGATTGTCCGACATGCCGGCCGTGCGTGCGTTCGCCCTGTACGCTGGTATGGCGCTGCTGATCGACTTTGTCCTGCAGATCACCTGCTTCGTCAGTCTGCTGGCGCTCGATACGATCCGCCAGGCGGACAATCGGCTCGATGTGCTGTGCTTCCTGCGCGGCTCGAAGAAGGATATGCCGGGCAGCATCGGCGAGGGATTGCTGTACAAGTTCTTCAAGAGCATCTACGTGCCGTTCGTGATGCGCAAGCCGGTCCGGGTGGCTGTGATGATTGTGTTCTTCGGCTGGCTTTGCTCGAGCATTGCCGTCGCCCCGCACATCGACATCGGGCTGGACCAGGAGCTGTCCATGCCGGGCGATAGCTTCGTGCTGAAATACTTCCGCTACCTGCAGCAGTACCTGAGCATCGGGCCGCCGGTATACTTTGTGGTGAAGAACGGACTGAACTACTCGACGATGCACGATCAGAACTTGATCTGTGGTGGACAGTACTGTAATCTGGACAGCTTGTCGACGCAGGTGTATATTGCGAGCAAGCAGCCCCAGTCGAGCTATCTGGCACGGCCGGCATCTTCGTGGTTGGATGACTACATCGACTGGTCCGGAGCGCCCGGCTGCTGCAAACAGTGGACGAATGGAAGCTTCTGCCCACATCAAAGTAAGTATATGAGCCCAACCCACCCCCCTTAGCGCCAGCAGTCTCTCGCTAAATGTGATTTCTAATCCGACAGAGAGTGCCTGTGGTATGTGCAACATTACGCTAACCCCTGAAAAGCGCCCGGTAGAGGACAGCTTCCGGCAATACGTGTCCTTCTTCCTCGAGGACAATCCGGACGAAGCGTGCGCCAAGGCGGGTCACGCGGCGTACGGTAGCGGAGTAAAGTACCAGCCGGACGGACTGTCCCCCCTGTACAACGACGTCGGCGCATCCTACTTTATGGCTTACCACACGATCCTGAAATCGTCCTCCGACTACTACGAAGCGTTACGTTCGGCGCGTAAAATTTCGGCCAACATTACCAGCACGATACAGGCGAAGCTTCGGCTGCAGGGCCGCAGCGAGGCGGACATTCAGCAGATCGAGGTGTTCCCGTACTCGGTGTTTTACGTGTTTTACGAACAGTATCTGACGATGTGGCCCGACACGCTCAAGAGCATGGGCATCTCGGTGCTGGCAATCTTCATCGTAACGTTCCTGCTGATGGGCTTCGACATCCATTCGTCGCTGGTGGTAGTGATCACGATAACGATGATCGTGATCAACATCGGTGGGCTGATGTACCACTGGAACATTTCGCTGAATGCCGTCTCGCTCGTGAATCTCGTAATGGCGGTTGGCATCAGCGTCGAGTTCTGCTCCCATCTGGTGCACAGCTTCTCCATGTCGGTGGAGGAAACGCGCGAAAAGCGGGCGGCCGATGCGCTCACCAAGATGGGTAGCTCCGTCTTTTCCGGCATCACGCTCACCAAGTTCGGCGGCATCCTGGTGCTCGGTTTTGCCCACAGCCAAATCTTCCAGGTGTTCTACTTCCGGATGTACCTGGGCATTGTGCTGTACGGTGCCGCCCACGGGCTCGTGTTCCTGCCGGTGCTTCTAAGCTATATCGGTGAGTTGATGAGATGGACGTGACTGTGTGTGTGTGACTTTATTCTGTTCGTTTGTTGTACTTCCCGAAACACCTTTTATTTCCGTTGCGTACGGCCAAGTCAGTTATTTGCGAAGCTGTTGCGCTTCCATTCCCTTTCGCTTATGCAGCGTCTTTGAAGCTGTTTCGTTTTAGCCCGTCTTTTAACGCTCACGTTTACGCCATACACATAGAGCATTCATTTGATATTTCCGTTCTTATCGCATCTCCCTGGCTCCTGAAAAGCTATTCAATATATAAGATTCACCCCCGGTGGACCTGTTGCTTTCACTATATCATTCCCCAAGACGCACCTAATACAGACGAACTCGTAAGGTCGTTTTGCCTATTTTCATATCCTTTGTGCGTGTGCGTGCGTGTGTGTGTGCAGTTTTGTTTGTTCATACCGTGCAAAACGCGTCCGAATTTTGCTGCAAATAATTATTGCACGATTTTCATTAAAGCTTATGATGCCTCATCATCATCAGCAAACAGCTCTTCTCAATCAGGCCTTTTCATGCCATAAACTTCATCAATGTTCAATGTTCGTGGACTTTTTTTTCTTTTGCAAAATTCATTTGCGAAAAAGGAGTTGGTGAAGCTCTCGACCCGAAGGTAGTTCACCTCGCCGAACCGTCTCCTCATCGTCTTGTGTTGATCATTTTGTTAAACCACATCGTTTCTAACACACAACCCTGTGTCTGGTGTATTGCATCAATTCTGTTGGAAGTGAGGTGCATGATTTAGAGCTAGGAAAATGCAGATGATGCCGCTTAGTTTAACCTCACAGTTCAGATTTGGTGTCACTAGTGCATTAATTTTAAATTCACAAAATTACAGGGTTACTCAGAGGCCAGTTCAACAGCGTAACACACAATCTCTCAACGATTTATTTGTTTATTTACATTATTTGTCTGTCGCAAGGGTGTCACAAATTTACTGAATAACTAAGGAATATAAGGAAATAAACAGTAGAAAGTCAACAAAATACACAAAACACTAAGGTAGACGCAAGGACGAGGACTCACGTAGGCGAGAACGAATTATTGAAGTTCGCGAGCGCTCTAAGAAGAGGTTCATTTGAACCGTAACGCGTATGGCGGGATGGAATGTATAAAGGAGGTCTGTCGCGTAGATAGGGGGATGTGGGGCGTAGAGAGGGATAACTGATAGAAGGGATGGAACATCTAGCTCATGGGAGAGGAGGCTGGCAATGAAGCAAGACAAGAAGTGGGAATGTCGAGTTTGGACATTTTTGGAGTTTGGAGCAATGGAGTCAAACCCTAGAAGCCGACAGCGAACACAGGGGTATGATGGGGATTTGAGACCCAGTAAGGAAGCGAAGAATAGCTGTGCGGGTGAATCTTCGCTGCACACTCTCCTGTCTGGCCGTTGTGGTCGAACCGCATGAAGGGTGTAGCTGAGGTGGAACTTAAGGGATCTTCCGAACGAAATGACGCAACATTTATCGAGACATAACACCAGATCGTTATTACAACACCAAGCGGAAAAACTGTAAAGAAAAACTTGCAGAGAACGACAATCAGCTAACGAACTCACGGGAAGGTAAATTTTGAGATCATCAGCGTATAGCAGATGACCGTTCGCAGGGAGAGAGTACACACATGGAATTAGCGTGTTACACTGTTGAACTGGCCTGTGAAACCCTCTAAATTAATGCGCTGTTTTCAGAAAATCCTAACTTTAGTGAGGCAAAATTGAACACAGCATTATTTGTCGATCCACCGCCGCGAACACATGTCCCTGTTTGTCCCCGTAGTTAGTAGGAAGTAAAACTAAAGAGGTACACATTATCTATGTTGTTTGTCTTAGCAAAAGTAAAAATCAAACCATCCATCTGTATAAACCGTCATTTGCAAACCGCACGTTTAGTAGCCAAAATTTATTAATCCTGAACCGTATTTTTTCTCTTCGTTTTTCTTCTCTTCCTCATCCAATCGAAATAACAAAACCAAACGTTCGTTTACGTTTCAACTGGGCCAATTAATCGAAACCAATCGAAAAACCCTGCGTACCCTGCGTTCTTCATCCATGCGTTTCTTGTATCTCGTTGCAACGATAATGTGCCCATTCGATTCATCCCCACCCCACCCCCAAAAAACGATTCAACAAAAATGTGGTTTTAACACACACAACACACATACACACATGGGAAATCGTATCGAATTGCGTACCTAATGCAGGCGCCCCTATCAACAAAGTCAAACTGGCCAATCACCGGCGGCAGGCGATGCAGGAAACCCAGGAAACGTCCCTCTCGACAACCGTAAGCAAACCCAATCGAACAAGCGTTGTTGTGCACCATCATCCCCACCACCACCATCAACACCACCACCATCAGCATCAGTCTAGCGCCGGTCTGGCGGACGGCTCTGGTTGCTGTTGCTGTTGTAGTGGACGTCGCGATGCTCGTGGTTGTTCGTGTGTAGTGGCACCTCCAACTGCATTTTTTAACGCATCCTCATCTAGCATCTCCCAACTACCACCATCACCATCACCCATCTCACCCTTGCACTGCTTTCGCACGATACTTAACCGCAGCACTGGAAGGCGCGGTCCTCCACGCTGCCGTAATGGTCGGGATTGCTGCTGCTGCTCGCAACACACGGCATGATGCAAATCAAGCAGCTTTAAGCTTGTCCCGTCCTCCTCGAGCGCAGCAGCAGCAGTCTCAGCACCGTCGCATGCATCCTCATCCATTGCCACTGAGTCGTCCTTCGCTCGGACGGTCGACAAAACTGCCGCAGAGGTCGCGCTGTGCGGTTGCATCGAACATCGGTGGCAACGTTGGCGCAAGCAGCGTCGCGCAGCAACGGCTGGCAAACGCACCAAATTGCCGGGCGAAAATACGTACTATTCTAATGCGGAGTACTGCCTGAACGTTACGCTACCGATGAGCGATGTTACCGGCAGTCAGGTGCATGATGATGCTGCTGTTTGTAAAAAGCTGTAGTAATGTGCTTCCCGTTTTGCTCTCTAAAACTGTGTGCTGGAGTGTGATTTAACGCGCTATTTTCTGCCCGCTGCTGCAAGTGCTTTTGTGTTTGAAAAATGATTTGCTTTTCGATTAAATTTTTGGGCTTTTGTTTTTGCTATGGGATTGTGTGAGTATGCGATTTATACGATCACAATTTATGTTTTTCTTTTCTTTTCTCTGTCTTGTGTTGCTTGTTTCTAGTTTTTGTTTTAGATTTTATTTGCTAGATGGTGTGGTTTTCCTCTTTAGTTTCGCTTCTTTATTTCCTTTCTTTTGTTTTTTATTTTGCGTTTATGTAAATGTTTTATGGTTGCAGATGTAGTATTTGTATTTGATTTATTATACATTTTTAATCATCGTCATACAACATTATAAGAGTCATACAAAATTACAGAGCGTTGCATGCAGTTAAAATGCAACGAAGCGTGCTCTAGCCGCAAAATGAAACCATAAAAAGCCAAAGATTTCGTCCTGATAGCTTCCTTAATTCTGGTGACTTAATGCCAGTCTTTGGCTGGTGGTAGAAAGCATTATAATGCCATTTCAAAACTACATGCCACACAACGCCACACATCCATTTGAGCATCTCACGCAAACTACAAAACTTTTCTTCAGTGATAATAGCAGTGACATTATATTTTTAGGATTCTAACTGTCAATTTATCATTATCTGAGTGGAAGAAATTCTACAGCATATTCTGAGTTTCGCAACAAGTCACAAAAAATAAGTGACTCTGCTACACTTACCGATTTATTTACTAATTCAAGTGCTTCGACCACTTAGGAGAAGTCTCTCATTACACCTTTTCTCTTGAGGCGCCCTCTGGCGGAATCATGCGTTACTATCGCGGCAATCAAACCCAACTGCTGTCACTGCTATTATTTTTACTGTGTGTTTTTTTGTCCGTTGAACGTTTAGTAGTAGGTACATTAGTGTCGGCCTAAATGGCTATTTTTCTTTGTTATATTACTGCTGCGCCTTTGCCATAAGCACTACTCTGCACTATCAAATCGAGTTGATTTATGCACCATAAACACCTACCAAAATAGAGGTGTAGTAAAGCCAAATAACTAATCTCTTTTTTCCTACCGTTTTGCTGTTTCGTTTCGTTCTTTTTTTTTCTTTCTGGAACTCCTTGTGCTCGTTCGTTCTCTTCTCCCTGGCATCGTACATTGCGGACGTGTGTGTGTATGCGCCACAGCTGCACCGGGATGAAAGAATATTTATGTTTGAGCGAATTGAGGCCGATATACACGGTTACTAAGTATTTTTTTTAATCGGTTGTGTTCGTTTTCCGTTTCTTTTTTTTATATATCCTTTTTTGTATCTGTGTCCATGTATGTGTGTGTGTGTGTACTAATAGAGTGCCTCACCTATCATCCTTCTTTCCTTTTGTGAGATGCTTTCTTTCCAAGTCAGTGTGGAATGTTTCAAGCTGACCTACGAGTCCTTTATTTGAGTTTGTTTCATTTATTTTTTCAAATCTTTTCTATGTGTTCCTTGCCTTCTATAAGTGTTTAGTTTGCACAATCAGAACTGCAATATTAATTTCTTTCGCGTTAATGTGTTGCTAAAATACCCCCAAAAATCAGTTTTTTTATTTATTGTTTTAGTAACATTTTTTGGCAAAAGACTCGAGAAGGCCCTCCCCTGACAAAATTTTTTAGGTACTGTAGGATTTACGCCTAAATGTTTGCAATCTGCAGAACACGTTGCGAAAGCTTCACAGTGTGCTTTCAGTGTGGTCAAAAATGGTTGAATAAGGTTGAATGAATTATTGCTTATTATTCGATGAAATTCCCCTCCCTCTATCCTGACCATTTATATTGGCTTACTGGAGCTACGTACTAATTTTTGTTCTCGCTAGGAGTGGCCAATCAGGCTTACAACATAAATGGTGTTCCCGGACTGTAACGGAACATTGGTTCGATGGATACTTGTTACCGGGCATAGATATTCCGAAAAGGAGCAAAAATAAGAATATCAACATTTCAGATCACTTGTTACAATGTATATTATCATGTTCTACTCGCTGTCCAGTAACAGTATTAGGGAACAATGCACAATGTTTATATCAAACGAGTTATGACCATACAAAAATCCCACTGTGCAATAAAAATGACAGACCACAGTGCTGCACACAACAGATTCTAGGGGGGAGGGGCCTTTTCGAGTCTTTTACTCATTTTTTTGGTTGTTGTTTCGCTTTATATGTTCTTTTTCCGTGAAATATTGTTATCCTTTCACTGTGTAAGGAATGGGTGTAACGCAATTTGTGCGTCCTGATGGTAATGGATTGCGGGAAGCCTCCCGAAGAAATTGATCACTTGGATTTGGAGTGCCTAATTGTGCCTTTTAGATTGTTAAGTCGCAGTTAAGTGTTTAGAGTGTGTGTGTGAGAGAGAGGGAAAGAGAGTGTGAAGCAAAGGTTTGTACCTTGTACCTGATCATCATCTCAGCTACTCTACTGTACTTTAGTGTCACACTAGAGCGGACAATTTCTCTAGTTTACAAGCTATGCCTAATTGAGCTTTTTCTTTAGTGAAAATCCACCAAAACGAGCCGCCTCCACCACGCACACATACACACACTCCGCTAGAGGAACACCGATCAGGAATGCATCGGTCGCCATTCGACTGGTGGTCGTTTAGGTGGCTCGCGATCGATTGCAAAACATTGTGTAAATATGTAATTCATAACAGCAGCAGGCGAAAGGGAAAACGTTGCACACGAGCAAAAGAAAATGCCAATTTAAACCAGCATATCGAAATGTACAAAAATACACCATCATCTTCAACATGCGTGTCGTGGTGACAGATTAAAAAAAAAACGAACAAACAAACAAAAGCTTTTGCTAGGTATAACTATAACTATTTTTAAATTGTTTTAATTTATTTAAGTTTTCTTGTGTTTGAATTCAACGTTCTAGCTATTGCTGAATGCCTTTTAAGCTTGGCTTTTCCCACACACACACCGATACTAACATATGTACACTAGCTATTTATAACTTTTTCCGCTTGATAGTGTTTGTTTTAGCTTGGGATTAATGGTTTTTGGTTTTTGGAATTGTGTTTGTTGTGTTTTTGGTCCGGTTGGGTTGCTACTCTCATGTACGCTCCTTCCTTATTTTCCTGTAGATCGACCTCATCATAGAACGCTTTACTTAGCCTTAGCTGTGTACAGTGACAGTCTTTGTGACGTGTTCCTTTCTTTCTTCTACACTCTATGCAACGTTGTATACGTTTATAGTAAACTTTATTAACACTCTTATTTTATGTTACCCTCATTCTCTCTCATCGGTTACGATCGGGGTCGCAAACAATAGGCGTGATGCACCGCCGAAGACGCTCCAACAACGATGTCTCCAACGATGGCACACACCAACACCACCCCGGTGCTAATGAGATCGATTCGGAGCCGAATATGGAACAGGATGCAGCGTACTATGACGAGCGACAATCTCCCGACCACAACCACCACCACGACTACGATGAGCCGGCCAACCATCAGCGAGCGGAGCAGCCGCACTATCCTGTGCTTCGCCAGGAACAGGAAACCCAAAGAGGACGAGGAGGACACAACCGGCCAACAGCAAGAGCCGGACGAACAGCAACCGGCGGAGGAGCAGCAGGACCCAGCAACTACACCGGAGCACGGCAACCAACCACCACCCTTGAGGTCCACGCCCAGCACGACCTTCCTCCGGGTGAGGATACGGACGAGCTTACCGAGCCTCTTCTGCAGCAAGCATCCCCCAGCATCCAGTGCGCCCCGCACGGATCTCTAAAAGAGGACGCCACCGGAGGACCGAAACCAGCATCTACAGCGGCACCACCAGCAGCAGCACCACCAACATCGAAGCTTTCCCCCTCGTCATCCATCTCATCTTCCTCGCTGTCGTCGAAAACTTCCAAAGCGTCTAAAACGTCCGCCAAACGGAATCGATTGCGCAAGAGCCGGTCGAAGGATGCGCAGACGGAAATCGAGCACCCGAAAGCGCCGCTAGTGGTGGCAGAAGATTCGGAAGATTTAGATGGTGAGGAGGAGGAGCAGCAGGAGGAGGAAGAGGATGGGGTGAAGGAGCATGGAGAGGGAGCGCTTGAAACATACAACAGCAACAGTGAAGCCGTCATGATGGATAATGAAGATCGAAGGACGATCAAGTCCGCCTCGTCTTCGTCGTCCCGGTCGACGATGGTTCCACGGGGACGATAAGTGGACTTGGTGGGCTAATGGCTAATGGAGCAGGGCATTAGCGCGATGACAAATCATTGCAGAAAGGATCATTTCCCAATGAGAGAGGGATTGAGGCTTTGAGTGCGAGGGAAATAGTTTAGTATAAAGGGATAATTCCATCGCAAAGCGAGTGGTTTAGCAAGCGTGTTTTCCTAGGACATAAAGCAGTTGTCCACAGGTATGCAAGCAATGGGCCAGTTTAAAGAAAACAAACCGGTCCGATCGTTTCAAACATGTGGGCAATGGTTGTCCACCGGCCAAGAAAAAGATGGGGAACAACAGCCCTATTTTTCCGTCTCCCGTACCCCAACTCTATGAGATGTGGGTACTGCTCGGCACTATACTGTAGCGGAAAATCACACACTTCTGGTCTGGAGGTGAAGAGAGCTTGCATTGCAGACCAAAAAAGAGGTTTCCCTCGGCAGAGAGAAGCCGCCAGAAGCCATTAATCAAATCCACTTTCAAATTCAAAGTAAGTAACGGAAAACCACCCGACGTGTCGGTGGTGGTGCGCTCTTGCTGCCTGCCATTCCGGTACCGGTTCTAGCTAGTTACTAACACTAACAACAGATAGTTTTCTATATTTGTGTAGAAGTAGCCACCAACAACAACGAAACGCCTAAAGGGTTGAATAGCAGAGTATCAGGATAATCACCTTAAAAAGGAAGAAAATGGAAGAAGAATTGTACCAGTTTGTATACATTTGTGTGTGCGTGTGTGTGTCCAGATGAATATTCCTATTCCTGTAACTATAATCATATTTGTCCTCGTACGAAAGGGATACAAGGAGTGCGCAGATAATCTGTGCTATATCAAGCACACCACCAAAAAACCAACCAGAATGGCGGCAAACGAAAAACAGAGATGCGAAGTGTGGGGTGCGAAGTTTTAACTGTTGTTCGTACTGCGGGAAAGTATAGTGTCGGCCGGAAATGGATGGAAGGAAGAAAGGAAGGGATGGGATGGAGATGCATATTGTTTGTTGGTTGTTATCGGGTTGTTTAGTGTGCTCTGTTGTTGATGGGTTGGCTAGTGAATGATGGAAGCGGATGCGGTGTGTTCCTGCGGTGCGCTAGGTGCATGTGTATAGTAAGTAGATAACGTATGTTTATAATGGTTGGTTTGGGGGGTTCGCTGACTGGCTTGACTGCAGACGCAGACATGTGCAACAAAAATAGGAAATTGATGTCTAAAAAAACACAGCTACTCGGATACACTCTTGTGCGCAAGGGCGGGAAGCTAGCTTAATCTTTCGAGGGAAAAAACCGGATGTGGCATGTACAAAGGCATACAAACGCAGGTGTATTATAGAGAGACATAGCGCGAGCGTAGAATATGAGTCCGCCGAGAGGAGCTCGGAGTGTGTACGTTGGTTTAGGCAAAGAGAGTATCAGGAGTTCAAGGAATGGAAGACACACAATCTAATGAATTATTTTCTATCTCTAGCTAGAGAGCAGCTGTTGCTAGTGTTTTTTAATCCAACCGAAAGACGGTTGCGAGTTGAAAGGATGTACCAGCAAAACCGACTCTGTGACTGTGATTCATTTGTCCGTACCGGAAGGTGTAGTATGAGTAATTTTCGGGGCACCCCATTACCAAACAGTTTCGCGCTGTTTTGGAAAGGAAGCACGAATATTGTCTGATTGGCAGTATGTCCGTTGACGTACGCATCTGTTCCTACAATCTCCAAACACACACACACACACACCCAACTCCAAACTCAGCAAATAGACAACATTTTCCGGTGCCTTGCAATCTTGACGCGAACTCTCGTTAGGATATCGCTAAACTGTGTGGTGACGGGAAACGAAACGAAGGTGGACACGAAGGATGATTGTGTTTGTCGGTACGCTAGTTCTGTTCCGTTTCCGGTGGGGGGGGGGGGGGTGGGATACATGTACGCCGCCTTCCCAAACTAAAAGAGCTTCTTGTGATTCCATATTTTACTAAAGCAAAAGAAAAAAAAAAAGTATTCTCTAGGCAGGGCAGTTAGTTGCGCTTATCCTTCCTAATCGATGTTTAAGATTACTGGTCCATCCTTACTATTTTATTGTTAAAGCAAGCACACACCACCACCACCACGCCCATGCGCGCTTTTCTCGCCTAATGCACGCCTGAAGGGGGGATGGGGTTGGGTGGGGTTGGGGTGTAGTAAATAGGCGGCGGCGAGGGGTATGTTCAGCTTAGAATATGTTTCGTTAATGGCACGATAGAATTTAAATTCGTTTCGCTCATTCCGTTCCGTGACTGCACACTAGACTGTGCAGCCGATGGGTGTTAGGCGTGGCGCTTAAAGAAAGAGGAGAGAAGAAAATATTACCCCTCCCCCTCGAGTATACATGTCTCAGATGATTATGAATGTTAGTGTAATTTTAGTTAGGGTCCACTGATTTTTTTTAAAAAACGACAGTTACGGCAGCGGCATTACAAGGACGCCCTACAGCCCGGTCCCGTCTTAGCTGTTAGCATGTTACGTGTATACCGCTGAATACGCCCATCGCTCGTTCCTGTTTGTAATCGATGTAACGGAATCCACTTTTTCCTTCCAGCCAATAATGTTGTTTCCTTTCTCTTGCGTGCGGTTAAACTCTCTCTCTCTCTCTCTTTCTCAGTTTGTTAGCTAGAGTTGCGCAGTATAAAAGAGAAGTTGGAGTTAGGGCAGTGGGAGGGGAAACGGCGTTGAAGGAGGCGCAACACATTTGTATAGGAGGAAAGTGTTTCGAGGTGTAGGCGACGGTAAAGTGGAAATGTGTAATATAGTTAGACACTTGGGGCAGGTATAGAGGAAATGGATCGGGCGAAGTGAGGGCGAACGTTAATTCAAACATTCAAAAACCCGGTTTATGAGTTATTGCAGTGATTATATATGTATATGTAACACACACACACTAACTCTCTCACACACAAGCACCCCAAAACACTTATCCCCGGCCATGGGTAAGCTTACCACGATGATAAGTGCTTTACGTTTGCTCAGTTTAGGAAACAATAATGCTTATTTATCATTCTAGAGGGCCAAAACAGGGTGCAAAGGGGGGCAAACCAAAGCTTCTTTCCCCTTGTTTTCCGGAAGTCTGTTTTGCAGCAAAAATTATCTTTGAATCTGTATGGCACTTTTATTTTGGGTGTAATAATTTCTTGCTGCTACTGCTGCTTGTGTATAGAGCAACAGCATCATGCCCAATACATTCTTAAAAAGAAAGAAAAAGAACTAAGAATAAAACAGGGGAAAATATTGTGTGAAAAGATGTGTGTGTGTGTGTGAGAGAGATGTCAAGAGGGGAAAGCGATGACGAATGTAAATTAAAGGAGTAAATAAATAAAGGTTAATAAAATTGTGCATATGGTTTGTCCGCTTGCAGGAGCTAAGAACATTCCGAAAATGGGCGTAGGCCATCGCTCAGTTAGCGTGGAGCAGCTGGAGTGACTAAAACGCACCGAAGGACTAAAAGTTGAAGTGATGGAAAATTCCGGGAGCAGAACTGGAGAACACTGGAACTTCAAAACATTCGTTGCTGATCGATGACTACCGACAAGATTCTCTCCCAGATACTACAAGACCAATCGTATCTGGGCCATTCGTCGAAGAGATAGTCAGAAACTATCAGAAAGAGGACCAGATACGGACCAGGTTGGAAGCGATAGCGGGGAATCCACGGGATATCACAAGAGCTTTATTGGAACTTTGGACAAGATCGCACAGGCATGTTATTACGACAAGAACGAATTCTCAAGAGTTTCTCAAGAGACTTCACCTAGACTCTGCGTCAAGAAGATTGGCCTGCTTGTCTTCTCTTCAACCAGGCGCTAAAGAAGGCACTTCTAGTGTTGGTATCTTCCAGGATCACCTTTTGCAATTCTGTCTAAATCCTGCCTTCAAGCTCTCCCATAAAGTTGTTCGAAGTTCTGCAAAACATCGCCTAGTTTGGGTCAAGATCAGCACCCTGACAAATTTAGGTATTGATGTAACAGTGAGAAAGCCGACAACAAACGGCCATCCCACAACGGAACTGTTCGATAAGTGACGAAGACATCCTGTATGATGTACTCTACGAACAAACTACAGCCTGACGAAACTTCTCCACTAAAAATACCTGTCGCGACGGACGAAGCTGGGACTATACAGAACGTCTACAGCCCCAGTACTCACATTGTTGTTGCTACGGGAACAACAATGGACGTAGAACGTCCCCGTTGGTGAACCGGCCACGCGAAGGTATGGCCGATTCGGAAAAGGAGTCGCGCACCTTCCTTCGGGCGTTGAATCGACGGATGCAACGTACCTCGCACAGGTCAGACAAGTGGCTTCATTCCCGGATTACCGGGCGATCCTCCAAAAGTGGACCTGATGGGAGGGGCGGTCGCGATTCTTCCAATTCCTCCGACGGAGCAGTTGGTACTACTAGAGCACCGGCCCGAACTCCGTAGGGAGGATGAGGTCGAATCTTCCGCTGACCAACGCCTGGACACTGGCTTCTCTCCTAGCTTCCGAAGAAGTGGTAGACATCGCTGAGGTGTCGGATCCGGTCTTCGGAGGGGAGCAAGGGGAGATTTCCGGAGGGTTCTCACAGTCACGATTCCTAGTAATTTCCGTCGGAGTGGTAGACACCGCTGAGGGGTCTAATCCGTTCTCCGGAGGGAAGGATTATTTCGGATCTCGTGCCTGAAAAGAACCCTGAAACTCTTACGAAGTGTTCGGTTCGCCGGTTAAGAATTGTGTCTTCTTGAATAAGTTGATTCTTTATATACAAATTTTGGGGTACTGTTAGTTAAATAACGAACTGTTGTTGAACCGACCACGCGAAGGAATGGTCGATTCGGAGATCTCCGCGCAGATTCCTGGCCTTGTCAGAGTTGCTTGAATCAGACGGCTAACCTTTTTTCCTGGAAAACCAGGAGAAGTTTTTAGCGGCGGACTCGCACTACACTAACTCGGCGTGGACAACGGGAATGCCGTAGCTCGATCAGACGATTAACCTTTTTTCCTGGATAACCAGGAGAAGTATCTAACCGTGGTTCTTGCTTGGCTTGATTTCGCCTAATTCTTCCGACGGAGTGGGGAGGCACCAAAGTGCGTAACCAATTTCCGGAGGGAAGGCAAAGGTGAAACTTTCCCGATTCTGTATGGATACCCAAACAATGAAACACAAGTTTCTTCGTTGAGGTTTTGATTACAAGTCAATTTTTATTCTCAAAAAACCTGTCTTATATACTAAAATTCCGTGGGAAAAAGAACATGAAACAGCATTACATCGATCTCCTTTTTCCTAATTCGGTATGCTGATGCGTTGACCCCTGCCAGGCGTCGGCTAGTGTAGGAGATCTGTAATGTTACAATGTCTGGCGATTGTTACCCTATCGTTTTATGACCATGGGTAATGCATCGCGCATTTGTGGTTCAAGTGCGTATGCCTATTTTCCTATTGCCTATTGCCTGCGCGTCGTTTATTCTATTCGTCAAGTTGGTCTTTCCTTCACTTCCTTACGACCGTGCCTTGATCTTCGCGATGGTCGTTTTTTCATGAAACTAATCGCGCAATGACAATGTATGCATTGTGTTCTAGTGTTAACCTCTTTCAGTTCATGTTCTTCACTTTCGTTTTTATTATACGGCTTGAGTTTATTTATGATTTCCATATGTCTGGATATTTCCCTTTTTCGAGATATTTCCGATAACGCATCATAATCTTGTCGCTCTGTTAGTTTAGGGTTTTTTCCTAAAATAATATTTGCCGGTGATAATTTATCCTAAACAAAGATGTTTATTAATTTTCCATCTAATCCTCGCATGCCGTTAAATCTAGCTCAATTCGTCGCGTTGGTAACAGGTACCTTAGAACGAGACGAAAGATAATTCTTTCTTGTTTAACTATTTCCTTTCCAGCTTGTGTTTACGTATCGTTTATGCTAACGCCGCATTATGCTAAAGTTTAACTCACTATCGTGGTCACAAACCACCAGTTCAAACCCATGCTATAATGTTTGTTCATTGATCAGGAACACTTGCGTTTCATATAAGGTAAACATTCATCGCGCTGGACGCACTTGCCGTTTGTCACATGCTGTAATGTCAACGTTAATCGCGCTGAATGCGTATGTTGAGGCGCGCATTGTTCTGTAAACATTCGCGACGCTCTAGCACCGCGCTAAAGGCGTTGTGTACGCCACACTGTATCGTAAACATTGGTCGCGCGCTGCTTATGCCTTATCCGCGCTGATTTGCTGCCGGATGCTGAAATCTTCTCGGTGCGTGGGACATTCTATCGAAAGAATTGTTTCTTTCATGCAACATGTTTAATCAAGATTTGGTTTGATTATGCCCAATGTTACCTTCCTTTTTTTCTAGCGCTGTCGCGTTCGCAACACACATACCATCCTCTGAGACATGGACTCTGTCCTGAAACTCACGTAGCTACTCAGAAGGATTTTAGGCTCCGGTATGTGTGGAAGGACAATGGAGGAGCTGCTACAATGACGAGCTGTACGAGCGGGGGGGGGGGGGGGGGGAACGGCCTTCCTCGGGCGTTCCTCAAGGTAGTGTCCTTAGTCCTATTTTATTTCTGTTATTTGTTAATGACTGTGTTTCCATCCTCCCCGTCGAAGGGTTTCTGTTTTACGCAGACGATCTTAAGATCTTCCTTCCTGTGTCCTCGTCTGCTGACTGTTGTCTTCTCCAAACTGTACTTGATTCCTTCTCTGTTTGGTGTCGTAAAAATGGCCTACTCCTGTCCCCCGATAAGTGTTGTGTGATCTCGTTTTCTCGTTCTCGTTCTCGTTTCCCGTTTAGCTACACCCTCTGTGATACAGTAATACGTCGTGTATCCTCTGTAAAGGATCTAGGTGTGTGGCTCGACGAAACGCTGTCCTTCAGTTCCCACGTTGATTATGTAAGACGCAAGGCTAATAAATCACTGGGTCTGATCATTAGGCTATCGTCCGAAATCCGCGATCCCCTCTGCTTGAAGTCCCTGTACTGCTGTTGGGTGCGATCCTCCTTGGAATACGCGGCTGTAGTTTGGTCTCCCCCAGGCTCCACTGCGATGGCCAGACTGGAGAGTGTTCAGCGCAAATTCACTCGTGTGGCTGTTCGACGCTTCCTTAACGGCTATCATCTTGCTCTCCCTCCCTATCCAGTCCGTTGCCGTCTTCTTGGGCTAGAAACCATTGAGGATAGGCATTTCCATATCCGTGCTAGCTTCATTGCAGGTCTCCTGTTAAATGAACTTGATGTCCCTTCTCTTCTGTCTGCCATCCCCCTTTATGCTCCTTCCCGTCGCCTCCGCGATAGACCTCCCCTTTATATCCCATCCCGCCACACCCGTTACGGTTCGAACGATCCTCTGCTACGAGCTTTGTCGGCTTTCAACAAATGCTATCACCTGTTCGACTATAATGTCTCCTTGTCTCGTTTTCGTGTCCGTCTTCGAGAAGTTCCTTTCCTTGCCACCTAATCCCGACTGTCATCCTCGCTTTCCCTTTAAGTGTTAATGAACATTGTTTAACCATCATTGGCGGACAATATGAACTAAATAAATAAATCATGTCAGGAGAATGACACCGGACGACCCAGCCCGGAAAGCCCTTACAGAGGCCGGCCACATGGACAGAGGAGATGTGACGGACCCAAACTAAGATCGAGTGATGACTTCCTACCGTAATGGGATGTCGACGCTAGATTATACTGTGCCTGCGTAACATGCTACAATGCAAACTCCATGGAGACGCCTGGTGCTTTACTGGACAGTCAATCAAGTTGGTAAAAATTGTACACATCAAAACAAAACTCGATGGTAAAAATTAATTCGTTTGCTTCCTCTCTCTCTCTCTGTGTGTGTGTGTTGTCTTTCAGATCGTATTTATTAACTTTCTCAATCAACCAACCGACCAGCCTAGCGCATTAAACAGTGGACGGTCCATTCAGTGAACAGGTGTTCAGGTTGGAAACGATCGCAGCCACGGAAGTGACGGTCGTGTACTTGGCAGCATTAACGCACGAGCTAATCCGCTGCAAACTGTAGTTCGTCTCCGATTGGATGAAGTTGATGATATAATCCTGCTTTTCGTCCACGGCGGTGGCCAGCTTTTCGTAGTAAGGACCGATCTGCGAAAGAGAGAGAGAGAGAGAGCGCGAAAAAGCGGACGAGCGGATTAAGTTAACCGCGAATTAAGTGGTGCTGTTGCCCGTTCGCTTACCGTCGTGACACAGTGAGCACCGTCGGTGAGCAGCGCACAGGTGCTGATGGCTTCGCCCAGATCCTCCGCATCGTAGATGATCATACCGACGATCAGCGCCAACAGATCCTGCAACTTGTACATGCGCTCCGTCTCGATGTCGTAACACTCGGACACGATGTAGAACGACAGGGCGTACTGCGTGAACAGCCGCGGGGAAAACTTGCTGAAGCAAAAGTTCGAGTTCGGCGAGTTGGCGACGAGCGCATCGATCACGCTAACCAGCCCACCGCACGTTTCGGCGATGAAGAAACTTTCCACCGACGTCGCGCTGGCGATCGATTCGTCCAGATCGTCGTCGTACTTCGTGAACGCGTTGGTAATGGTGGTCGTTACCAAGGTGATACCGGCTTCGTTGAGCACCTCGGCCAACTGATCGAGGGCAGGCTTCAGGTCGTCCGGGAAGGTGGTGATCGCTTCCAGCGTACTCTGCACCGGTGCGATCGTTTGCAGCTGCTCGTTGTAGACGGGCTTCACACGGTCGGTGAACAGTGCCACCGTGTTGGTGCTGACCGTACCGACATCGGTCTCGAACCGTTCCTTCGCATTCGTTGTATCGCCCACAACTATCTCCGCCTCGGTGCGCATCTCACCGACAAACACGTCCGCCACGCTCAGCTTCCGTTGCGTTTCCTCCACGATGTACTCGACGAGCGGTGCGTCGGCGCTCAGCCGGGACAGGGCATCCTGCAGATCGAACATCATCTTGGTCGTGACGAAGCGGTTCAGGTTTTCGGAGGAGATGCCGTTCGGTGGATTGCCCGGTGCATCCCGTGCCGCGGTTACGCCCGCCTTCAAACGGTCCAGCGCGTCCTTGAACAGCGTCAGCCGGGCCAGGATGGATTTGAACGAATCGGTCAGCTGGTTCGTGATGAAGGTGCCCTGCTTCTGGAGCGTCGTAAACTGTGCCGCAAACCCGGACTGAAGCAAGGTGCGCAGCGCGGCGATCGCGTTGTACACCGGTGCAAACGCGCCGTTCACATCGTTCGACCGGTCCGTGGCCAGTGTGTTGAGGGCGGTGGAGAACGCCACACCGGCCGTCGCCACCTTGCTGCCCACGAACAGGATAGCTTCCTTCATGTTCTCCAGCAGCTGGTAGCCACCGGTGAGCGCTAGGTTCATGTCGTCGATGTAATCGAACGCCGTGCCAACCTTGCTGGACTGCCGTACCACATTGCTGGTGGCCGAAATCGTTGCCCTAATGCCGAAATCTGGTGAAGGATCAGCTTCGGTGCGCTGCCACCAAAACAGAGTGCGGAAGGTAAGTTGATGTGCAGAAGGGTTTCATCTCATCTCAGCTTGAAACTGAATCAGGGACTTTCTCACCTGCAGCAGCACACCGAGAAGCAGTAGCAGCAGCGTGGCCGGAAGTGCCGAATTTAGCAGCATGGCTGCAACTAGCTCTCAATCACGCACAGTACAAATCACAATCAAAGCACCAACTTCGACGAGCTTGCAACTTATCCACTGGGCTACGTTCGGAGGGTGTATACTGTGGTTGGCAAAGCAACTGGGGGACTGTCGATCGAGCGAACCGCACAAGTGTGTTCACGCCAGACATTCGCCACAGACATTTGCAAAAAAAAAAAATCGCCGGAGAAGCAGCAGAATTTGTGTCCCCTTCTTCTACTGCTGCAAGAGTCTAGTTGGGTGTTGTTTTTGCTTTCGATTTGTACAGTTAGCGTGTGCCTGCTGACCAAACAAGCTGCTGGTGCGGACCAGATTCGGAGCGAGAGCCGTGTGTTGACGATGGGCAGCTTTTGCCAGTGCCATATTAAAGGCAGAACACAGAATCGCTACGGTGTAATGCTAGGCATGGGAGTGGAGTTCAGCTTGACGAGGTAGTCGTAAATGAAATTGTGGACCAGAGCTTCATGAACGCTAGGCTCAGAATGTGAGCGACAAATTCCAAGGAATGCAGTTCGTGTCTAGATAATCGATGGAAAGTATTTCCAAACGTTCGGACAGAGTTGAGAATGGTATAGATATTCCATATCCAAGAGAAGAAGCCTTTCCGATCTCTTGTCTTGCTCATATCGTCCAGCTACGAGATGGACGGTAGAGTCATCGCCCTCCAAAAAGGGATATTGTCCTCCATCTTGGGACACTCGCTTACCAAGAGGCCTTGTCTAATGAGAGAAGCTCAGGGGCCTCGCCGTCCTCCAAACGGCCTTAGACGGAGATAGTTCGCCATCCAGAGGCTAAATGAGGGCCCCTGAGAAGTCTTCAAAGTACGAGTTGCGTCTTCAGGAATATTATTACAATTCTTAGTAGGGATACGTCCAACTTAGTAGAGATTTTTACAACAAATATCATGGATCCTAGCTGCTCGACACCAGGGCTTCAATCGTGTGATGTCTGTCTTGTTCATGGATCGGTTAGCTTACACGGCCTATCATCCTCTAGAATTCCTGGAAAAGCAGTATGAGATGCTACAGGCGGAAAACCTCTACAGCACACTGGGCTTTGCCTTGACGCTGGGTGCCTGCAGCTGTTTAAATTCGTTTATCTGTATACAAGCAATGTTCTTGGAAAAGATATCGTCAAGCGACACAAGACGCACTCTGACAAAGTTTCGGTGCAAGAACTGCTCCCCGTAGTTGTATGCACCTTTCTGTACTAATCAAGCTAATAGGGTTCATATGTTTATCCTCTCCATTTTATTCATTCGTCACGATCGGACTCTCGAGCGTGCTACGATTACGCTTTCGGACCCTTTTCGTCGCACAGCTGGATGTCCTTGATGTAGGTCTCGATCGACGCCATAAAGCCACACTTGCCACCGGCAACACAGGCCGCCGCCCGGTTAGCGCTTGCCTTCGTCTGTATGGTCAGCAGCCGCAGCACATCGTCCACCTTCAGCTTCAGGTTAGCGACCAGCTCGGAATAGTACGGGCCAATCTAGGGGTTGTGCAAAAAACGGACCAGTTCAGTCATCTCCCTCTCTCTCTCTCTCTCTCTCTCTCTTGCTTTCTTTCTCTCTCTCCCTTAACAAAAAAACTCACCGAAGCGATACAGTTGGCACCGTCCTCGATGCGGTTAAAGCACTCCACCAGATGTTCGGCCAAATCATCGATGTCGAACTGAATCTGCACCACCAACCGGTCGAGCAGCGCGTCCAGGTTGGACAGTCGGGCCGCCTCGATCTGGTAGCACATCAGGAACCGGTTCGAGTTGATCGCGACCAGCCCGAGCAGGCGCGGCGAGTACTTGCTGAAGCAGTAGTCAGCCCACGGTCCGGATGCGATCAGTACCTGCAGGATCGCCCTCATCGGGGCGCAGAGTTTCGCGTCGTAGAACCGATCGAGATAGTCGTCCAGTGCGACGACAGCGAGCAGGTAGTCGGCGTAGATGAGTTCCACCTTGCCGGGCAGGGTGAGCAGGTTCGCGTTGCCCAACAGCTCCTCGTACCCATCCAGCACGGGCTTCAGGAACTGGTCGTACGTATCCATGCCCTGGAGATCGTTCTTGATGAACGCAATGTCGGTGGTCTGCTGTCTGTAGGACGATTGGAGCGGTTGCACGATCGCGTTCGCCTGCAGCATCCAATCGTTCAGCACCTCCTGCTTCAGCGTGTCGTAGTGCATGAGCGTTTCGAACACCTTCCCATCGACGTTGTCCATAAACTCGAGCAGGAACGCGTCGGCCGTACTGAGATGGCCAAGCGTTAGCTCCACGATGAACGTCACCAGTGGCAGGTCCGACTTGAGATCCTGCAGGATGCGCAGCAGCTCGTACACAACCTTCGGCGAGACGTACCGGCGCAGGTACGCGTCCGGCAGGCCGACGTTGGAACCGTACGCCACGATCGCATCGTTCACGCCCTTCTGGATCAGGGCGAGCTGGGGCGCTAGCCGGTCAAGGGTGGCAACCAGCTGCCGGGAGGCATCGGCCAGCATGTCGGAGATGTACATGCCCACCAGCTGCTCGATCACGGTCGTCTGTGCGGTCAGTCCCGTATTGAGCAGAGCGCGCAGCGTACCGATCGCATTCGTCACATCGCTGTACACCTGCGGCATGTCTCCTTTGCTGGGGGCGAGCGTTTCCAGCTTGCTCGTCAGCTGTAGGCCCACGGTCGCAATGTTGGTCCCGATAATGGTCATCTGCTCCTTGAGCGTTTTCAGCACGGTGTACTGGGACTGTAGCGTGATCGTCTTGAAATCGATCTGATCGAAGGAAATGCCCGCCTCCGTTGCAACCGCTTTGGCTAGGTCGCTGCCAGCGATCTTCGCATCGATGCCAAAATCTGGCCTTGGTTCAGCCAGCGCATCCTGCAAGTGAAGACAGAGGCGAATAAGAAGCGCACTGCGATGCAATGCGGCGGTACACACTTACCCGGCCGACTAGCGCCAGGATGAGCCAACAGTAGTAAAAAAGCTTCATCGTTTATTCTGTCACAGCGCGAAAGCAGCACTGAATTGAGGCTCACGATCGTCGCGATCGCTATAACACGCGCGGGGTATCGCGCGCTTCTAAGGCAGACAGGTGAAGGAACACACATCCGCACACGCACACAAGCACAGCGATTTGCCACAACAGAGCCAGCTGCACAAATATTTGCTCGTCGATAAGCCTAAGGGCCGGAGACTGAGGGCGGAGCACTTGGCACGCAGCAAGAATGAATTCAGCAGTTCAGGAAAATCGGGCCACAATTATGCAAAATTAGCAACCAAAAATTTGCAAAATTCAACGAATTTTGTGATCTAAGGCCCTGGTCTTTAGAAAATCCATCGAGTACTTGTCTGCGTGCTATATTCTGCCTCAGTCCACCCTATATGTCCATCGTGATGGCATCGTGGTTAATGTAGCCGAATCAATGACCGAAACACTAGAAACGCCTTCGAGTACCTGTTGCAGACTCACATTGAATCATTCTGCGTAGAATATTCCTCGCATGTATAAGACTTCGTGGAGGGACTATGCCATCAATCTTTCGAAGAGATCAAGGGCACCTGATCCTTGTTGATCGATGTCGGGGATGTAGAAGTAGGGTAAAGTAATGGAGCATTCTCTGAGTCTCTAAGCTAGCGATGGGTGGGAACCTCTGGTTGGAACTACAACCTCAAAAAGTCTCGACCTGCCATTACTGGTTTAGTTTGACTTGATTGCACTCCCACAAATAGTTAGGAAGCGTGTAGTAGTCGAAGAAGGTTGTGCCACTTGGTCAAGAATTTTGTATGGACCCCTTCCGATACTCCGACCTCCCTCAAACTACCACGGCTTCACCCTGTGTTTATCCCTTCATATGTCAAATTTTATTATCCACTTAGATCACGAGGCTCAGGCCAAAATTGATGCTTGTCCTGATAAATTATTGTGTCATTTGTCGCCTCTAATATTCAACTGAAGCTGAAAGCTGAAAATTGAAAAAAAATGAAGCTTTGACACACTCTGGCTACTAGATTGACAGCATCCTACCGCAGCGCCCTCTAGCCGTCAACTTTGCAAACGTTTCAAAATGCCCGTTGGAGATGTTGCCATTTAAAAACTAATTATTTTGTATTCTTCCTTCTAGCCTCACGATACCTGCACCAGTCCTCAGCAACATGTACCACCAATAATCCATACCGTAGTGAAGCTGGTCAAGTAGTAAAAACATGGATCTTCAAACATTTATTTCAATGCATCTCCTGGCACGTTTCAACCCGCTGGTGCAGTCGTGCCACACTGCTAAGTGTCTTGTGCTGGCTGGAAACTACACACGCACCCAACCGTTCGCCACTGGCAGCAAACTCTTCCGTATAGAATTTCATCGTATCGCCCAACATCAAGCCGAACCGTTGCACTACCGTCGTGTACCTCAATCCAAACTGGAACGAGAAGAAGAGCATTCAAAGCCTGTGCCGACACCCACTCAATACTCGCTTACCTCCGCAATACAATTGGCACGTCCATTCACCAGCCCAACGCAGACCGCCAGATTGTCCACGACGTCTTCCGCATCGTACAGCAACACGTCGACCGCATCGCGCAGGAAGCCGGCCACGGTCGCAAGCCGTTCGGCCTCCGTCTCGTAACACTCGCTCACCGCATTGTGATGCAGCTCGTACATGCCGTACACGCGGGACGCGTACCGGTTGAAGCAGTACTCGTTCTGTGGCCCGAACGAGATCAGCGTCAGCACCATCTTCTTCAGCAGCTCGCACGTTGCACCGCGCACGAAGCTGTCCTGCGCGCCCGCGATGGACACCGCGGCCGTGAGGTAGCTGCTGAACTGTTGGTCGAAATCGTTCAACCCGGAGGACAGATAGTCCGCCGTTAGCCGGGTGAGCAATGCTTCGAGCGGTTGCTGCAGCGTGGTGGTGTAGTTTGCAATCTGACTGAGCCCCGGCAGGAGTTGGACGAGAGTCGCGTTCTGCTCTGCCAGAGTACAACCGAACGACCGGGTCGCGTACTGGATGGTGCTACGCTTCAACATATTCATGTTGCGCGTGAACCCAGCTAGCGACGTGCTCAGCATACTTCGGAACGAGTCCACCTCCCGCACGACATCGCGCAGGAAGTCGTCCGCTTCCTTCAGATAGAGCAGTGTGCTCTGTACCATGTACCGGACGACGTCGACCTGCAGCCGCAACCCGATCAGTGCCTTCGCGACGTCGCTCTGCGTTTTGGCCGGCACGTTGTTGCGCACGATCGTGTCCGAGATGGTGGCCGCGTTGCCGGCCACCGACCGAGCCCGTTGCACGTCCGCTTCCAGCGTTTGCAGCGTTGCGGTGAGATAGTTGAGCGATTTGCGCAGCTCACCGAACACCTGGTTGAATTTCTGCGTGACCGAGGCCGTGATCAGCTGCCCGATGCTCATCATCTCGGCCGTTAGACCGTTGATGGTAAGATCGTGCAGCGTTTGGATCGTTTCGTACACCGGGTTGAATGCGTCCGCTATCGAGGGGCCGTTGCTGCGGGCGAGGACTTGCAGCTGCTGCGTGAGATTCAGCCCGCTGGTTTGAAATTTAAGCCCAATCGAAGCGATGGCCGTCGCCAGCTGCTCCAGCATCGGTGTGCCAGACCGGAGCGTTATCCTCGTGTCGGTGATGTCGTTCAGCTCGTTGCGTAGTCGATTCGCTTCGCTCGTGACATCGCTTCGCGCTGGGCTAATGTTTGCTCGCACCCCAAAGTCCGGACTTGGCAGTGCGCCAGCGTGCTGGAATGAGATGGCGGATGGACGTCCAAGTCCGGTCAGTGATGGCACGGGTGGTAGCGGACTGCACTCAACGCCAATTTACCTGTACAAAACCTACAGCAAGCAGAACCGACACCACCAGAACCAGCGAACCACTGTGGAGCACTTTTGGCATGACTTGTTGTTGTTCTTGTTGTACGCCACTCGACAACCAGATTGTGATCAGCGTAGGGGTTGGCCTTATATACGGGCAATGGCGGAGTGATGCAGTTGCAACACGCATCTTGCCTTTGCAGCTATTTAAACTATTGCACTATCGCCTAAAACTAGCGAGAGATGAAGAGCGCGCGCGCGCGAGAGAGAGAGAGTGTGTAGCTCTTTCGAAAGAACGAAGAAAAAACAAACGCCCCAAAAGGCTGTTGTTCGGTTGCAACACCCCAAACAAAGATGACTTCGGCAAACAGGCGGCAATGCAGTGTCGAAGATGTTCTAGACGTGCGCTGAAAACCTTGAAGGGTACGGAATCTAATGTAATTCAATGTAATGTAACGAAATCGAAGGCGCCTAAAGTTAGGCAATTTGAAGCACACGCCGATACTGTCGCTTGGCTAAGTATCCATGGTAACCGGTGGTGACATCTATGAGTCAATGTTCAAACTAATGTTGACAGTTGATTGCTTGAGCTTTTCGGGGTGCAGGGATGGCCATTCGATTTGCAGACAATGTTCTTACCCTAACGGCAGGGCCGGGGTTCAAATCCCATCCAGACCGCTTCCCCGTACGCAGGGCTGACTACTTTACTACGGCTAAAATTAAGTCACAGAAAGCGAAAAATGGCAGGCCGAGACCTCTCGAGGATTCCCTTCTTCTTCTTCTCAGGACAACTTGAACCTCTAGTGTGATGCTTGCTGTTTCTGGCATACTACAGCTATTGATATCACGTAGCTAGATAGTCAGTCCTCACCACGGGGGATGGTTCAGAATCTGAGGCCTACTGGACAACGTTGCTCATATTGCATTGAGCAGTGAGGTCGATCGATCCTGAAGAGACTGCATTAAGTTAGGTTGCTGGCAACACTGTCAGATGACAGAAATGGAAGGCCACACTCCCTGATGTTTTTATATCAAAGAAGAAGAAGCATCCACGGGCAAGAGACCGCGAGAGAGTACGGTGACATTTGGTAAGGCGTATCTCTAGATCCCTTCTGCGAGGGATTACTACCAAACCCTTAGACGAGCTCTCTTGAACGAGACACCTTGGGCACCTAGACATTCTCCGACTCTTCCCATAAGCTAATGCTTGAGGAGCGGTGCTCAGACATTGGATTACATCAGTATTGTGACGCTGCTTCCACTCATACAACCAACCGACCAGCAGAGCGAAAGCCGATTGGATGCACGCCACCGTCCACGGGATTCACGATTCACACCGTTTTCGAAGAAGCCACAGCCACTACACTAACTTCAGCTGCATCAACACATCTGCGTCAACAGCGCACGTCTGGCGTGTGCGTTTATTGAGAATGGAAATTTTCGGAAGAATTTAGACCGCGCGCTTTTTTTTTGTTTTGTTTTGTTTTGCTTGCTGCTGTTATTGCCCCCCCCCCCCCTGCGTCTAAGTCTGTGGGAGTACGCACGTTGCTGTGGCTGCTTGTAAAGGTCCGGCACGTTCAGAATCGATGCTTCATCTCGTTTGTTGGTGGCCCGCCACGCCGACCGTTATGCTTATGCCGCACGGGACCCGGCGCTTACGTCGCAGTAGGTCCATCCGCTGCGCAGCTGTTGATTTCCGTCACCATCGCATTGGTGTCCAGCACGAGCAAATACTTGGAGGTGCTGAAGCACGTACTTACCCGCTTCAGGCTGGCCACCGTTTCGGCCTTGACGATGTTCTTCATCGAGACCTGGTGGGCCAGCGCGGACTCGTGCACCGCGTGGAACGCTGACTCGACATGCTGCAAGAGAGAGAGAGAGAGAGAGAGAGAAAACGGGGCTCATGAGTGAGGCGTCCGGAGCGGGCCAGCTCCCGTCCTCCCGTCACTTACCTCGACGTTGCACAGCGCCGGCGATTTGACGCAGATCTTGATATCGGCCAGCAGGTCCTCGATGTTAAACACCAGCAGCTTGGCGATGGCGAGCAGCGTCTCCTGCAGCTTCAGCAGCCGCGTAATCTCCAGATCGACGCACCGGTTCGCTTCGCGCGCATGCTCCTCGAACAGTGCGAACGTGCGCGGGCTGTACTTGCTGTAGCAGTAGTCCGCGTACTTGCCGTTCGAGATCAGCACCAGCACGAGCCGGTAGAGGTGGTCGCACGCCTTGGCACTGTAGAATGCAGCGAGCCCGTCCGATACGAGCGGTATGGCCGTCTTGTACTCTTCGTAGATCTCCTGGAGCGCGGCGATGGTGGACGACACCTCGGTCGTGTACGTTTCCCTGTACTCGTTGATTTCGCTTTCGATCGGCGGAATGCCGGACAGGTCCAGGCTGGACATGTCCAGATTTATCGCAATCACCGGCGCAAGCAGGGCCGTGATCTGGGCCGTATCGACACCGTACTGCTGGATTTCGGCTTCGAGCGCTTCCAGACCCTTGTTGACGCCGTCCAGTGCGTTGGTGGCGACCGTACCCGCGTCGATGATGTAATCGTCCGCCACCTTCAGGTTTTCGATCGAGTTGGCCACAATGTACGTGACGAGCGGGAACAGTGCCTTCAGCGATATCACGCTCTTGGCGATGTCGGACGTCAGTGCGGTCGGTACGAACTTGCGCAGGATCGTTTTGGAGGGTGCGTTAGAGCCGGCCGCAGCTACGGCTGCTCGAAGCTTCAGCTGAAGGTCGCTCAGCAGCGAATTGAGCGTCCCTAGTTCAACGAACACATCGGTTAGCGCGTCCTTTAGCATGGTGGTGATGGAGTTGTCCAGATTGCTGTCCAGCGCACTGAAGTAGGGGCTGAGCTGGGTGTTTAGGAATATGCTGAATCCGTTGCGGGCCGTAATGAATGCACCGAACGCATCGTCCAGTGGCCCGGTGCTGGTGGCTAGTGCATCGATCGCACTGGTCAGCGCGAGTCCCGCGGTGGTGAAATCGTTCGCAATACCGACCAGCTGCGTCTTGATGGTGGTGAGCAGTGCGTAGCCGGAGGACAGCGTCACGTCCAGATTGTCGTTCACTTTGTCTACCAGGGCGCCGCTTTCCTGTGCGGTAAGCGCAACGCTGTCACTACCGTACACCGGTACATTGATGCCAAAGTCGGGCCGTGGAAATGCTGTCGATATCTGGAAGACCAATCCGTGCGATCAGTCGAGGGGGAACACGGGGGTGTTACGCGGATAGTACCAACCTGGATGGTGCCGAGCACCAGTAAAGCTAGTGTAAACGCCTTCATAGTGGACGTTCTATATGCGCGTGCGAGTTCTTTCTCACTTTTGCTCTCTCTCTCTCTCTCTCTCTCTCTCTCGCGCGCACTCTGTCCAACGGGTCGTACGGTGTGCGAATGTGGTACGGGCGCGCACTGTTCTTCGTTTATATCGAGATCGAACACATTCGTCATCCGTTCCCGATGCCGATTTTCGGGATGAGTTTTCACCGCTACTCTTCTTCGGCTTTTTCGCCATACATTTCCGTCCGTTGCGTCGCCATCTATGTAAACACACCGGTTTTTTTGGGGCCACCGGCTTTCGTCCGAGGTAGGATTTTGGATAAGCAGTTGATTCTGGCGACGCAAAAAAAAATGAGGCTACACACTGAAGTTAGCGCGCGTGTGCGAATGCATCTAGGAGGCTTCGCCGTCCAGTGGACATCATCGCAGCAGTCTGGAATGAAATTTGACAGTTGCTTCGAGTAACGGTGGAACGGTGGTTTCAGACGTATGGAGAGACATCAAGACCCAATGCTTGAGACGCAATTGGACGAGAAGCGCCCACAGAACGGATATTCTTGCACGCCAATATTCGATCACTGCCAAAAAAAAAACGGTTCAGGAAGATGAGGCCCCTTCGAATACGAGTGTTTTCTAGTAGAACCACTTTGGACGAAGCGAACTGGACGCTCAAGTATCGCCGATTAGATTGTCTATTGGTGCGTGCTCTCGGCTAGACGAGAAGGTATTTTGGAAGATTGCGGACAGCTTGAGCATAAGGAACTGAGCAACCGCCGTCAAACATTTGCCTCCGTCAGTACACTCGAGAGTTTCTGATCATTATTCCTTGACAGGATTTTACCCATAGCTAAGCAGTTAGTCCTGCGTACGAGGCAGCGGTCCGGGATGGGATAAACCGATAAAGTCTCTCGAAAGTCGTAAGCCCTTTGGTAGGCGAAGTGTCCTGAGGACCGTTGTAAAATAGTTACGTCCAGTAGGTGGAATTGTGTTACCAGAGCTCATGTGTAGCGTCCGGAGACTTACAATGCTCTGGCCGCAAAGGGGTTAGTGGCAAATTTACGGTGGCCTTTCACACGACATCACGACCGATGGAGTGCTGGAGAAGCGGATAGCCACATATAGACCGAACGAAGACCTCGAGAGAAGGTAGAAAAGGCTCCATGTCTGCAGCCAGGGTACTATAGGACAGTGTGTCTTGTGAAGTCCAAAAAGAAGTCCTCTTTATTGGACTCCATGTGCCTGAATTTTGGCAGTGTCGCTAAATTGCCTGGAGAAGCATTAACATTGCTTCAGGTAAATCCCTCTCAAGCCCGGTCACTTGCTCCTGGCTAGTGAACAACCTTGAGTGAAGGACCTTGGCTCCACCGATCAGAAGAGGCTGAAGTGGGGCCATCAGAAACGCAAAGTCGGTCTGCCATTTCTACCCCTCCAAGGTAGCTACATGCTGCCAGCGCCAGCTGTCCAAACAGGACTCTCACGCAACGCGAGTTCCACGAATCGATTGGAGCACCTCCCGAAACTGTGTCAACAGAATAGTTGGCGAAATTTGCAGGCCAGACCGAATGGGGCGAACCCCGCATGAAACGGTTGTTGCGATCGCTAATGTAATTGCTACATTTTATTGATCTAGGAAGAAAAACAAGTGGCGCGACCCACCGCCCGACACGTCCCACGGCGCATGGAAGCGACTATGGTGTCGGTGAACATAGCATACGTGTTTCGGTGTGTCTGTGAGTGTGTGTGTGTATGTTTTTTTTTTGGTGCACGTTATCTTTCAACTATATTTTCCACTGATTGAACCATCTCGCATGTCTCGCGCTGTGCGTGTGTTTCTTAGTTTTGGCGTAATAAGGTTATTAAAGGAGTTGCTTAAGGCTGGGGGCCACTCGTCAGGCAGGAGCTGGCAAGGGAGGCGATGTCGGTAGCGGCCAGCGTGGTGGCGGACAGTGAGTTGTGCAGGCAGGCACCGAGACGGTTGAAGCTGGCCTTGGTTTCCGCTGCCACCAGGTTGGCGACCGTCGAAAGATGAGCCTCGGACTTCGTGGCCAGATTATCGTAGTACGGAGTAAGCTGAAAGAGACAACAGGTACATGAGTTTGTGTGTGTGTGTGTGTGTGTGTGCGCGCGCGAAGTTGAGTCGACTTGTGTCACTTACCATGGTGAAGCAGGCACCCTTGTTGGCATCGGGCAGGGCCAGACAGATCGACAGGTTGTCGAACAGGTCGGCCACGTTGTACGCGATCTGTTCGGCGATGCTCAGGATAACGGTCTCGAGGAACAACAGACGGGAGACCTCCTTCTCGAAGCACACGTCGAACGCGTCGATCGTGAGCGACACCTGGGCGAACACGCGCGGCGAGTACTTGCTGAAGCAGAAGTCCGAGAAGCCAGCGTTGGCGATTTGCACCAGCGACACGGCCTTGATCGGGCTGCACAGCGATTCGCCGAGGGAGACCTGCAGGTTTTCGATCAGCGTTGGCACGTTGCTCGAGTACGTGCCGAATGCGTTCGAGATGGACGAGAGCTTGGCCGTCACCGAGGTGGTGAAGACCGTTTCCAGTGCGGTGACCTTAGGTGCAAGATCCTCCGTGAACTTCGCGACCGTGTCCAGTTCGTTCTTGATGGTGGAAATGAGGTTGGCGATCGGTTCGCCGAGACCGGTCTCCACCTTGGTCTTAATGTTGTTCGGCTCGGCCTCCAGGTTAATCTTGAACGCTTCGAACGACGTGACGTACGCAGCCGCTCCTCTCACCACCTCCTCCTTCATCGCGATGATGAAATCGTCCACCATCTTCAGGTTGTCGAGCGAGCTGTTGACGACGAACGTGATGAGCGGCACGGTGGCGCGCAGCTGACGGATCTGCGTGAGCACATTGTTGACCGATCTGGTCGGAATCTTGGAACGGATGATTGCGCTCGATACGGTCGACGAGGAGCCGGCTGCGGTCCGGGCGGCCTGGACGTCCGACTTGAGCGTGGTCAGTGCCGTCTTGAGCTGGTTTAGCGTGGTTCCGGTCGCCCTGAACGCATCGGCGAACTGCTTGCCGATGTAGACGCCAGTGTCGGTTTCGATGGCTGCCAGCTTACCGTCGAACGTACCGCTCAGCACGGCGGTGAACGCATCCACCTTGGCAATCACTCCGTCGAACGCAATCGCAACCGGGCCGACCATGTCGCCGGCGAGGCTGTTAAGTGCGGTGGCGAGGTCAACGCCGGGCGCAGCGATCGCATCACCGATCGCCTCCAGGTTCGCGCTGATTGTCGTCAGCAGCGTGTATCCCGAGGCTAAATCAACTGAACGTTGTCCGGTTTTGGCGACCTCCGTGCCTAAATCAAGTGACGCGGTCTTGACCTGACCTGAGCCCGACACTGCTCCATTGATGGCGAAGTCTGGCCGCGGGTACGCCAGAATACTCTGCAAAAGATTGTGTGTGTGTGTGAGAGAGAGAGAGAGATGAACGACGTGTCCCGACGGGCAGCAGTCCTATAATCCTACCTGGACGGCGCAGAGAATCGTTAAAGTGAAGCAGAACGCCTTCATGTTGCAGAATTGCTGCTACTTTTGGTCGGTCTCACTCATTGCGTGCTCCATTTATAGTCCGGTCCCCCGGAGCATCCTGTGTGGGTGCCGATCGGTGCTGTGCCCATGTGTGTTTGTGTGTGTGTGTGTGTATGTCCCTCGTACAAATCAACGCATCCAATGGAGACGCGTGCGACAGATATATCCCGAATGTTGGCACCTGAGCAAACAGAACCCCCTCACAGTCGCTGCAAACGACACTCTGCTGTGTGTGCAGATTTGTTCTCCCTGTTTGGGGGTTTAGTTTTTTTTCTCTTCAGCTGACACACACACACACACACATATTGCGAATGGCATCAATTTCTTAGAAAAGAGTCGAATTATGCCGCGGTAAGTAGCAGAAGGCTAGATTTTAAGGTTTAGGTAGGCAGACTGTTCCTCCGGCTTGACTGCGGGTCATTTGATACATCTTCAAAGGGCGAAGAAGTCCCAGGACTTTCTCTCTCTCTCTCTCTCTCCTGCTTGCAGGAGCCAGATCCATGTCATGCGAATGCTACCGGACAACCTAAATCACTTGCGCCATTTGGTTATCCAAACTAAGGTAAGTGATGCTGTGATATTGCGTTGATCTTAAAGCTTGCTTCTTGTTTTCGAGGAGTCGCGAGTTGGATGCTTAAGTAGCATTAATAGGAAAGTTTCGTCTTTCCTTTCCATGTGCAATGCTACCACGATCGTTCCTAGGTGAACGGTGAGTGTGTTGGTGCTTTCTATCAGCCTACTAGATCATGTCGTTCACATGCTAAGATTATAGTTGAGGTAGTTAAGAATTGCTGGGATCTTGTACACTACAAGCAGATCTATAGCTCCGCGTCAAGGGTTCTTGTCATCCATGCCTCTCGAGACCTCTTCCGAAAATCCTTCGTCCAATCAATTCAACCATATCAATGTCGTAAGTATGCTTTCTTTTTGGTGGGTCGCGAACCCAACTCCTTCACCTACATGCGCAACGCCCCATTCAGCCGTAGCAATAATGCTAGCGCACGCAGACACGGCAGAGACGGATTTTGCCTCCGTGAAGCCAGCAGCAGCTCGCGGCCACTTGTGCAAATTTGATCCAAAAAATATGGTCTATCATGGTTTCGAGTCTGGCAACGGTTTCCCAGCGGAGGGGCTGAGCGTACAATCTGCGCGTTCGCAACCCATTCGCAGAACCGCTGCTTCGCAGAACCATGCCGTCGGTTGGCGAAGGAGAAGTGAACGTGGCAAACGATGTTCTTCGTGCGCTTGCTGAGCGTAGAACGATCTGACCTATCGATCTGGCAAACGTGAGCCGAGTTGATCGAAAGTGATCGAAGAATGGACGTCAGTCAGTTAGCGTCTAGGACATTGTTCTATGTAGAGGTGCTCATTTGGATTCTTAGAATGTTTACCCTAACATTAACCGACGATGTGCATCCAAGTGCGAACATTGCGCAAAGGCTGCTCTGGTGCCCCTGCCCAGTCGTATTGACGGATGAGGTCGTGCATTCAAACTGTCATCTAACCTCATCGCCATACAAAGTTTGTACAATTAGTCGCGTACGACTGAGCAGTGACTTCAGCCTACAGCTTGCGATGAAATTCGATTTCATTCGACCGAGTCCATGTCCATGCATAAGCTACCTCCCAGAGACGGTACTCAACCGCGCAGTAGTCGCCGATTGTTTTCGTGCTTTGGTCGACGCGACAATCGTTCTTGAAGACTAGATCGGCACCGACTAGATAGGTTTGACTGTGAGCCATGCGCAAGGTATGATTACACGGTTTGTAAACAAACCGTAAAACGTAAACAAACAGACGTCAAAAGTCAAAGTACATCGTGCGTATACTTAGTATATGCGAATTGATTTGTGCGTCAAAAGCGTACATAAGCAGAGAGAACGAAAGAGAGTGTGTGTGAGAGAGAGAGACAGAGTCATTTGTCATATATCGAACATAACCTTTTTGCTTACTTTATGAGATGAAGGTTATTAAGCGTGTGTGTGTCTCATTACTGTAGTTTAAACAGATGAAATAATCCAGCTTGATGATTACTTGAAACAACATTACTGGGACCCAAGCCTTGCTCTTCTCTGGGAGCACATTAAAACCCTGCCACATACATTACGACATCGCTCTCAACACACACACAGACACACACAGTGATGTAGGGAGAAGAGTCGTCCAGCCTAATTATGAAACGCAGCTATCACGCTCGCCATAAGACAGCGATTATCGCGTCAAGTACATTTTTTTAATGGTAGTTGGTGCGTCCAGCAATGTGTAAAAAAAAAACACACCCCATGACCGGTGATGGTGGAAGGTGGTTTTGCTTTATTTCTGGATTTGGTGGATGCTACTGCATGACCTCCCGGAAAGTCTATTTTTGCGACGCAAGCTACCCTGTTCGGCGACATGCAAACACCGGATTGATAAAGCCGGGCACACGGGTACAACGAACTGGCTGAGCTGACGACAGTAGGACAACAACGCAATAACGCCGCCGACGGACGGTGAGGTGAATCCTGACGGTAGTGAATCAACTTTGCCCCAGTTTGGACACCACCAAACACGGTCGATCGATCCAGACGTCAGCGCGGTGGCACCCTTCTTCTTCGCACGTTGCCCATTTCCGGTTTGGGCGTTCAAGTTCAAAGTCGCCGGAGAAGGAGAGGGGGGGGGGGGGAGGGCGGCTTCGTCTTGGAACTGCTGTTCGGGGTAGGGCCATCCCGAGCGTCGCCAGCTGTTCGGAGAGCTGTCCCGAGCAGACCAATCTGATAACCTGGATGACCCTACCCTACCAGCGGCCTGGTCGCTTATCGCCGCCCGGGCTCGGTTGGGTATTTAAGTGCGCTCCGGAGCTCACCAACGTTTTAGAAGCTCGGAGCCGCCGCCGGCAGTGTGGAAAACGCTAGTGACAGAAGCAGTGATACGGGAGTGTGTTTGCGTGTGGCAGCTGACAGGATGAGCAATCGTAACAATCGGATCGTGTCCGGCACGGAGCAGAATAATGCACCGTTCAAGCTGTGGGGTGGCCGTTACTCCAAAGCCACCGACCACGTCCTGTCGAAGGTGAACAACTCACTCACGGTGGACAAGCGGCTGTACTCGGAGGACATCGATGGGAGTATCGCGTACGCGAAGAGTCTGGCCGATGCCGGACTGCTGACGCAGAGCGAGTTTAAGGTGATCGTGTACGGGCTGGACGCGATACGGGACGAGTGGAGCAAAGGGTCGATCAAGCTGCTGCCCCGGGACGAAGACGTGCACACGGTGAACGAGCGGCGGCTGTTTGAAATCATTGGACCACAGATCGCGGGCAAGCTGCATACGGGCCGCAGCCGCAACGAGCAGGTCGTGGTGGACATGAAGCTTTGGATGCGGAACGCCATTGCGGACGTGCAGCGACTCCTGCTGGAGCTGGTACGCTCGATCAATGAGGTGGCCGACCGGAACATCGATGTGCTGATGCCGGGCTACACGCACATGCAACGGGCGCAACCGGTCCGGTTTAGCCATTGGTTGCTTAGCTACGCGTTCTACTTCAAGGAGGACTTCGACCGGTTCGACGAGTTTGGCCGACGGATGAACGTGCTGCCGCTGGGCAGTGGCGCACTCGCCGGCAATCCGTTCAACATTAACCGGCACAAGCTGGCCGCGGACCTTGGCTTCGATGGCGTGTCGCCGAACAGCATGCACGTCGTGAGCGATCGCGACTTTGTGGTGGAGTTCAACTTCCTCTGCACGCTGGTGGCGGTCCATATGAGCCGGCTGGCGGAAGATTTGATCCTCTACTCCACGAAGGAGTACAACTTTATCGAACTGTCGGAGGAGTACACGACCGGCAGCAGCCTGATGCCGCAGAAACGCAACCCGGACAGCTTGGAGCTGATCCGGGGCATTACGGGACCGGTGTTTGGGCAGCACTGTGCGATACTGATGACGCTGAAGGGTTTACCGTCGACGTACAACAAGGATCTGCAGTGTGACAAGAGCGGCATGTTCGGGGTGTACGATCAGATGCAGATGTGTCTGGTGCTGATCGGTGGCATCATCCAAACGATGCGCGTCGACGAGGACCGGTGTTTGAGCGCGCTCGGGTACGAGATGCTCGCCACGGATATGGTACGACCTGGAGGGACCTGGCCCATCCACTGCATCTCCCCTCTTCCTGCGGCTTCTTGCTTACTGTAAACTGTATTTCTTTCTCCTTGCAGGCCTACTACCTCGTACGTCGTGGCATCCCATTCCGGGAGGCGCATCACATCTCGGGCGAAGTGGTCGCCCACTCGGAGAAGGTAAAGATCCCGATCAACAAGCTGACGCTGGAAGATCTGCAGGAGATTAGTCCACACTTTGACGAGACGATCAGCCGCATCTGGAACTACGAAAACAGTGTGGAGCAGTACACGGTGGTCGGCGGTACGTCACGTCTCTCGGTACAGGAACAGATCCGTGTGCTGCGTGCATTCGTCGATGGACATGTGCCGTAAACTGTGTGGGCGTGTGTGCCACGTGTATGTGACATATGTGACAAGCGTCCTGCGATTGTGCACAACAACAACAACAAAAAACTGAGCAGATGTGTGTGCTGTACCGTTTGTTACTGTGTGCGCCATTTATTCGTACACCACTGTAGATCGCGCGCGGCTTAGTGAAGTGTTGGGGGGCGATGTTTGTAGTGAAATGGTTCAACCATACATCCCTCTATATATGCATATGTATGTTTATGTAGATAGATATATCTATACGTTTACGTGTATCGCAAGCTAGGCTAGGCTTTAGTACATTTGTGATCACAGGATTGCCCTCCAATGTTGTTTGGGCGATCCTAGCATGTGATGATTCGCCTAACTTTCTCTCTCTCTCGCTCTCTCTATATTTTCTCGTTTTTGTTCTTTAAAATAAAAAGAAAGCAATAGTGTAGGAAAACTCTCTGTATGATGTGTTAATGTTAGTGGTTGCTCTCTCACAAAACAAGGAAAAATAAATCTTTCGTTGTATGATAAAAGGTAAATTGTCGTCACACGCTCGCTTGCCTTACGTACCTGGGGGTGAGTTTCGTTTTTTTCGTATTTTTTTTTTTCCTTTCTTCGTTTCACCACTAACAACAAGAGTGTGGTGCCTGTGCTCTGTGGCTCCGTGTGTTAATCTGTGCAGCTGACTTGAAATATTCCACACAATGCTCTCTCCTGTTGCCAGCGTCCGCTTTTCGGATGTCCCTAATCTTGGCTGGTTCCCCCTTTTTTTTTCCTCTTCTCTCGGTCGCGCAATCGTCTACCAAAACAACAATTCCTCTTATCAACGTCAGACAACGTCCGCCCAAGGGGGTCAGTCAATTTGGATTTTTTGTTGTTGTTGTTGCCATTATTATTGTTAAACCTCGGCTCCAAGGATCTTTTTGGACAGGGGGGCGATGGAGAGACGTGCCTCATTTCTGCCTGCACTGCTACTGCACACTGAGGAACGGCATCTCGACCCAAATGCTGCTGCGCTGTTTTTGCTCCAGCTCGATCCCGGCTCCGGTTTGGTCGCCAGCCAGCATTATCGGTGATGTTTTTTGGAGGACCTGTGCAATTGTGGGAAAAAAGCAAAAAGAGCTATAAGAATCTTGGAAGTGGCGGACGTGCGGAGTTGTGGTTTGGTTGTGACACGGCCGTTGCAGCACTCAGGCCACTTTGCTCGTTATCTTATTAACGTTACGCGAGATGTCAACAGGCAAAAAAACAAGCGCATCAACATTAAGCGGTTATGAGGAGTCGTGTGTGTGTTTTGTGTTAGGAGATCTTGTGATCAGCGATTACAGCGCATCGGATGCATCTTAGCTAACTGCTTCGTACCGGTTCGCGGTGGTTCGGTTGGCGTGTCGTCGCCGTTATCGGTGCTGAATCTGATTGCCACGATTTGCGCACATCTTACGGCCAGTTACGACCAGTTTCGTGACAATGAATCCTACGTGCGCAATCGATTGTAATTGTTTTGAGCGATCTTTAATCTTTCCCCTTACTGACAAAACCTGACCGAACCTAATGCGCGGTGGTGTTTAAACATCAGTCCAAGTGGACGAGTGAAAGTCGTTGCAGTGCGCCACTCCAGATCGAGAGCGATAACTTGGAAGCCGGGGTAGATTCTATTGATTAGACTGAAGTAGAAGTGAAACGTAGTACTGATTGATTTTCTCAATGGATGTCCAAGGCTTCAAGGATCCCATTTTTTTGGTGATATAGATCTCTTCTATCTCTCTCATAGATTTTTGCAGTCCTAGCTTCATCCATATGTGAGACTACTTCGCACATTTGAGACACCTCTGCACACAACCGAACTTCAGGTATCCGAGGCTTCCTCAGCGACTTCGAAGACACTTCGGAGACGCTACTAAGCTGTCTGAACCGCACGTCACGAGGACCTTCAGAAGTGCTTCAAGGTTTAGGCACAAGGACATTCATCACCCTTCAAGTAATTCTCTTGAAGAAATTCTCCGATAAACACTTTAACTGTCAGGACCTTCCAAAGTTCTCTTAAGTCTCCAATAATTTCTGATGTCTTACAGAATTTCACAAAATAGTGCAAAGTAATCTGATAGAGAAATGCATTCCAAATTTAGTAAATACATGAATATCACTTTCTTTTGGTAAGGAGTTCTCAAACGTTGGATTAAGTTTGTCTTCCGGGAAGCGATAAGTAACGGCAGAGGTTCTGCGATGTTGTTATGTCCGTCGATTTTGATACATTATTCAAACGCCCTGCCAGAGCAGCTCAGACTTAAAGACTTGAAGGTCTTCTAGCCCTAGTGATCTCCCGGCCCCCAATAAATCATTCTCCAGCACTACGTTTACCTTGTGACCGGACTACACATCTCGTTGTCCCAGTTAACATTCCAATAACAGAATAACTCGAAGACATAGGAACTCTCACTTTCACTCACACTCCACAATCGTTCCTACGCCTGACTAACGCTATTAAAAGACCATGTTTCAGCCACCGATGTTACACAACATTATGTCACCTCACAGCAAATAGGATGTCGTGGCAAGAGTTGACACAGTTACGGTGGTGTTTTCTTCCCCTGTCCGATTTCACCGACTTCCGATATCCATCATGTCCAAGGTTTTCTAAATCCTGCTCCAAAACAACGCACCACAAAATCACTGACCCTTGCGCCACGTGAAGTCGCACACTAAACGGCTAAACAAGCCCTAAACACTGGGGTCGTCAACTGCCGCGCAAGGTCAAGTGCATCCGCAATCCGACCGTGCCCTTCGATAGTACGAGCGCAATGGTGAACAATGATGATTGGCGTGAATTATCATCCGCGTTATCCCAAACTGCTGCTGGTGCTGGAACTGCGTATTGTTTAAATCGTACCCACCCGGAATAGGGCGGTAGCAAACCGTTCGTGGCCAACGACCGGACAGGACAGTGTCCGTCAGGCGACTGCAGCTTCACCTACCTAGTTTGGTAAGTTCCTTTTTTTTTTCGGTGGACATCTAATCCACGAGGGATTCGGGCTTTTTTTCTTGCGGGAGGACGTTCAGCTGTTGTGGTGATATGGTGACGCAATGGACGTGATGAATTGCGTCGACTTGATTAATTTAATTGCACGGTCAAATGTACGTGTGCGGTCAGGTCACCAAACAGGACAGTATCCGTTGAGGGGGGAAGAAGCCAAACAACTGAGCATCGTAAAACCGTCGTACCGCGCATGTCGGGTGGAAAAGCAAAAACCGGTGCATCCGAATGGCCTCCTTCCCTAGGGACCGGGACCAGGTAATATGTTAGTCCCGGTAGGATTGTCCATCGAACAGCACACATCACCGGCAGCCGTTTGCTATACGTCCGATACTTCCGGTAGTATAAAAAACGTATCCCAGGGCAAAACGATACCAGTCAGTGTGCAGCCAGTCTCGAGAAGGACCATCGTGAGTGTCCGTGAAGCAAGCAATCCCTTCCGCCCAATACAAACGCCATGGATGTTACGGTGGAAGACTTTTGCGAGGAAACCAACTTCCCCGAATCACCCTGCCCGAGCCCGTTCGATCCGGCCAAACTGTTGAACATAAGCTTTCTGCAGATTAACGGACGCTTCACACCACACTCGGGCCCATCGTCCGTGTGTTCGACGCGAAGCTGTAGTCTTGCGACCACACCCGTACCGCCAGACTCGACCGACCCGGACCAGGAAGCGGATGGAGAGGGCACGGGAAAGGAGGCAGCAGGCGAGCAGGCACGCAAGTGGTCGATACCGCATCTACCAACCGAAGCGTCCAAGTTTGAGATAAGTGGCCGTGCGACGCCCGTCTTCACGTGGAATCCGATGCCCACGTCCAGCAATGTGATCTACGCGCTGAGCGACAAGAACCAGCAGATCGTGTTCTCGCAGGTAGTAAACCCCTCGGATGGCTTTGTGTCTGTCTGTGTGTGTGTGTGTTTAGAGTTCCTATAAGGCAAGCAGCTCGATATATCCGGTGTTGTATCCAGCGCACCATCTAACATCCCGCACCATGTTTCCTTATCGTTGACACACCACAGCTCGAGCAGGAGGCAGCCACCGAAACGAGCGTCTCGGAGGTGTCCAGTGCGGTCGATTCGGAGGCAGAGCTGGACGAGGACGAACCTCTGGACGAGGAGCGTGTGAAGGCACCGAAGGAAAACACCCAGCCGGACATGTACCCGAACTGTGATGTGAACGTGTGGTTGCGATCCTGCGAGCAGGAGATCGTTGAGCCGATTGAGGGTAAGGTGCAGGGTACGGTACCGGAATGGTTGAACGGGAGTCTGTTGCGGAACGGGCCCGGCAGCTTGAAGGTGGGCGACATGATGTTCAACCATCTGTTTGACAGCTCGGCACTGCTGCACAGGTAGGGCGGAAGAAGCGGTCGGGTGTTTCTCCAGCAAACCGGCGAAACAGCTGATGTGTGTTTTCTTTGCCTCAGGTTCAACATCGACAGTGGGAAGATCACGTACCAGTGCCGGTTCTTGAAGTCGGACGCGTACAAGAAGAACACCGCGGCAAGGCGTATCGTGGTGACTGAGTTTGGGACGAGCGCCGTGCCGGACCCGTGTCAAACCATCTTCCAAAAGTAAGCTCCGACAAACCTCTCCAAGGTTCTCTCTAATCTCCTTCTCCTTCCCCCGCGTGGACATAGAATTGCGGCCGTCTTCAACAAACCCGGTGTGAACAATTCGGACAATGCGATGATCTCGATCTATCCGTTCGGGGATGAGTTTTTCGCGTTCACCGAAAGCCCGATCATCCACCGGATCGATCCGGAAACGCTCGATACCGAGGCGAAGCTGAACGTGTCCGACTATGTCGGGATCGTGAACCACACGTCCCATCCGCACGTCATGTCCGACGGTACGGTGTACAATCTCGGCTGCTCGATCACCAAAACGGGACCGGCGTACACGATCATCTGCTTCCCGCAAGGGCCGGGCATGTTTGAGAACGCGCGCATCGTTGCATCCGTACCGGCGCGCTGGAAGTTCCACCCGGGCTACATGCACACGTTCGGCATTACGGAAAACTTTTTCGTGATCGTCGAGCAACCGCTCAGCGTGTCCGTGCCGACGATGGTCGTGAGCCAGATACGGAACCGTCCGATGGCGGCCGCCCTCAAGTGGTTCGAAAGCCAGCAGACGTACATCTACCTGCTCGACCGCGATACGGGCGAGCTGCGCCACACGTACCACACGGAACCGTTCTTCTATCTGCACATCATCAACCAGTACGAGCGCGAGGGCCACGTCGTGCTGGACATCTGCTGCTACAAGGATCCGGCCATGCTGAACTGCATGTACGTCGACACGATGCGCAACATGCAGAACAATCCGGACTATGCGAAGATGTTCCGCGGGCGTCCGTTACGGTTTGTGCTGCCGCTGCACTACGGCACCAAGCCGAAGTCGAAGCTGCACAGAGGTGCGTCCACCGATCCTGCCTCATCGTGGGCGGATATGTGGCAGAATCTTAGCTCCTTCACCACGGGTGACACCCTTCACACGAAGGACGCCGGTTTGGTGCTTCAGAATCTGGTCCAGATTGAGGACTCGAAGGCAACGGCGTACGTGATGCCGAATCGTACCATCTTCTGCAAACCGGAACTGTTGTGTGATTTGGGTTGCGAAACACCGCGCATCTACTACGAGCGGCATCTCGGCCGCCCGTACCGGTACTTCTACGCGATCAGCTCCGATGTGGATGCGAGCAATCCGGGAACGCTGATCAAGGTGGATGTGGTGACGAAGAGCAAGTTAACCTGGTGCGAGGAGAACGTTTACCCGAGCGAGCCCATCTTCGTGCCGGCACCGGATCCGCTCTCGGAGGACGATGGTGTAGTGCTGGCGGCAATGGTGTGGGGCCGCGAGGAACAGAATCGGGCCGGTTTGCTGGTGCTCGATGCGAAGACCTTCACCGAGCTGGGACGGTGTGAGTTTGTAACGCCGGGACCGGTACCAAAGTGTCTGCACGGATGGTTCCAGCCGTCGGGCAAGTAGACGACGGGTAAGTACAATGGCCGGCAGACATGCACAGAACCGATGAAATGGACGAGAGCTCTTCCAATACTACAGCTGCACGGGGACGAACTCCGCAGCAATTCACTAAGATAGATCTCCAAAAAGCCTGCACATGAGTTTTGTTTGTATACTTAGCTGTTCCCAAAGCGATCCAAGCATCAGAGAGTACTGAGCAGTATTAAATAAAATGCTTAGAAAAGGCAAGACCAGTATTCGATCCCATCCGGACCGTTACCTCCAAGCAAGCCTCCCGGGAGGTCCTCAAGCTCAGAAGTATGAAGCTCCGCAAGAGCTAACAGTCAGAAGTATGAAGCTCCGCAAGAGCTAACAGTCTCTGGGGCTTGACAGAATCTTATCATTTTATAACAAAAAAACGAATAGCTGTTAGTAGTGAAGCAGAGGATATAAACCTATAGTATACTATTCGCATCTCAAGCTGAGATTGAGGGCGGAAGTAGTAGAGGATCGCCTCCAGCAATGGAGTGCTCCCGAAGCGCTGTGCTACCTGTTATACCTGTTACCGGAGCAGTTACCCCGTGTTACCAACCCACATAACATAAATAAATAATCAGCTCGATGTTTTGAAGTAATAAAACCGTCTACAGCTCGCTGGGTTTGCGCTTAATTTGTAACGCTTCGGGGGGGGGCGCCTCAACTAATTTGTAGGTCGCGTCCGTGCCGTTTCCTAGTTCGATGTCCGCGCGATGTCAAACATTAGACGCATGATGCATCGCACGCAGCGGGCCGATAAGCGTATTGCCCGGGCGGCGATAGCGTCCTTCTAGAAGCAACTACTTGAGCGTCCCGGTCAAGTGAGTGCGTCGGATGACCGCGAAACCTTTGAAACGGTTGTGATCACTGCACCGGCACGTGCTTTCGCGTCGGTCGATCCTTGTTCATTGGCAGCTGTGACACACGTTCCTTCCACCGAGAGTGCGTGTAGCCGTCCGTTCCGCACAATTGACCTCGACTGCGAGAGTCCCACAGTCGGTGCGAAAGCTATTTGTAAACTTTCCATCACTTAGCGAGAAGCAGCAGCAGAAGGTGTTTGATTGAACGGCAGATCCCTTTATCGGCGACTGATTACACGCCGTTGCAGCTGGTTCGCAACATTCACTTTCTCAGAATGGCGCCTCCACACAATGTAATGCGCATCATGTACAACATGACATGAACAGCAGCAGCAGCAGCAAGTGGATTCCCCTCCCCCCTGATAAGTCTGCCTGGTGGGATATTCAAGCGCTATCAAGCGACCATCTGCGATTGCTTGATCACGGATGTAACCTTTTCGCTGGTGCGGGTGTTTGAGCTGCAACTCGTGTGCTCCCGACAGTTTGCGCACTAAGGGGGGCGATGTCATGATGACGATACGCGATTACTAAGTATAAATACGCGATCCACAAGCGGACTGATTAGGCCTGTTTTTGTGGACGAAGTTCATGCTCGTTCCACAGGTTCTTGGATGTTACTTCATCGCTTTATTTGTATGCTTGTGGTGTAGAGTGTTCCAATTAGGCAGCGAATCGATGCGATTGCGATTGAAGTCTTGGAATCGTCTACCGCGTGTATGCGATGGGCGATAGCAATTATAGTCGCAGCTCAGGGTTGATTATTGCGAAGAAGAATTCCGCTCTATTATTGTCTTGATGGACCTTGTTCCATTCGTAGAACGGATAGTTGGAAGCAATCAAACGAGGATTCCGAACAGGGGAACTCTACTCCTGATCGGACATTAGGTCACGTCATGAGAATAGCACCTGACGATCCATCCCGTAAAGTCCAAGTGGACAGAGTGATGTCCAAGTGATGTCCACCAGAAAGACTGGGATAATTGATTGGACGACCGGACGCCATTCGACCGTCAGCGGTTGACAGGCCCTTATGAAGCGAACCGGCTAAGCAATTATTGCACCCGTTATGTGTAAGTAGGTAAGTAAGTGAGTAAGGTGTTCCCGGTTGCGATGTACGAGCAATAGTTAGCCGAATTAGCCGAGCTGGCAGCCTGGTGTCAGTACAACCTGCTGGAGAGTGTTAATGTCCGCCAACCCAGGGAAGAAACCAAAATCAAAAGGGTATTATAAATGACAAAATTTGCAAATTCACCTATCGCACAGCGTATTGAGACCCTCGATGTTATGGCACACATATACACATACTTCGACACACACACACACACACGCGCACACGCATCCCCCAACCACGCGCACGCGCCCTGTACCTGGCGGCCAAAGTGAAAGAAGCTAGGCAGGCGCACCAGCCACGCAAAAGCTCATATCTAGGCGTAGTAAAGGCACACGGTCGGGCAGCAATTTGGTGTGCAGCACAACACACACACACCAACACACTGACGAAGCTTTTACAGCAGGGTTTGCTGGGCCAACGGTTTAGGAACAAATGCATTGCTCCAGCCGGCGGCGGTGCCGTTTGCGCACCGGTTCCCGCGAATGGCGCGATATCCGCGACGAATGCCGCCGCACCACCTTGGCCACCTTGGTCGGGTGTTGCTGGTGTTGCTGGCGTCGCTTGCGGCGCGGTGGCGGTACCATCATGAACGATTGCAATACGTACGTGGTGGTGGTGGTGGCGGCGGTGGCCAGCTGCGCATGTGACTGCTTCAGGCTGCGGGACGACGGGCAGGAAGCGGCATGGAGCGGATGCAGGTGCAGGTTGCTCTGGCTGTGTCCATTCGCGGTAGCACTGTGTCCTGCAAGAGACAAAGCATTAATGATCCGAGACCCACATGTGCCGCACATACGCATCATACCCAGCCTGGAACTGGTAGTTCGAACCGATCCGCTCGAACGCTCGCTGCGGTGAGACCGCGAAGACGATCCCACGGTGCGTTGCTCCGTCCTAGTGCTATGGCCATTGCTTGCAGAACGTTCGGATTGCTGCTCCTTCGCGTCCTTCGAATGGTATCGGGTTCTGCGTGGTCTACGCGGTGGTTCAACGACGCCACTGTTCGGGAGATCCTCCGACGAGCTGGCATTCGACTGCAGCTTCTCCTTGCTAGCCATTCGCACCAGTCGACGCGTTTCGGTTGCCATAGGAGCACGGCTACGCCTGCTTGAACCCGCGCGACTTGACAAGCTGTCACCGGCGGCTACCGAACCACTCGATGGGCCCCGCAGTGAGACGCTGCGCGTAAAGTTTCCTTCTGCCCGGTGGCCAATGCTTTCATTCGACGAAGCGGATGATACTGGAAGGGAACAAAACATTAATTTTACGAATTCCATCCGGCTGGAGGTTCCCAAAAAACTCACATCTCGATTGACGCTGGTGGTGACGCTTGAGGCTATCGTCAATGTTCTTGGACACTTGCACGCCACGCGATTTCATGATCTTGTTGGTGGTCGAACACTCACGGATGGTGCCGAGTGTGCATCCACCGTTCGAAAGTCGCCGACGGTGTCCTTCACCATCGTTCAGCTCGTTCAGGATGCTTTCCATGCTCTCCCCGTTTGACATGTTGTTGACAACCTGTGGTAGTAGTGGTGATGTTAGTAAACAAAACAACGTCAATCAGTATTCACCAGCTCCGAAATCACGGAAGGAACTCCGTCTACTCACCGTCATTATTTCATCCGCTGCACGGGTAAGCTCCTCCAGAATACGTTCATCTCGTTCCAAATCCTTCTTCCGGTCGTAGGCCGGAGTTGCAACAGCGCTCTCCTGGACAGCTTCAGCTACAGCAGGCGAAGAACCCAGCGAACGCTGAGCTGCTTTTGGTTTCACAAAGCTGGACAAATTCTCATAGTGAGGACTTCCACCGTCAGCTGACGAGAGGGTGGAGGTCGTCACACTGCTACTGCTGCTAGTCACGCTCACGCTGTTGCTGGTCGCAGCTGACGATGCACCGGCTCGAATCACTGCTGGGCGTGGAGCTGGGATAGCTTGTGCCTTTGCCGTTTCCGCCGGTTCCAGCTGACTGTGACGCAGCAGATCCGGTTTATCGTTCGTCAGCTGCCAGATAGAGGTTTTGGAAGTGGAAGTACTGTCTGCCGAAGTACTGGTCGTTCCGGAGCGTCTTATGAAGGAAGACGTTAGCGTGGCTGACCGTTGGAAGGGTGAGCTCGGGGCGGTCGTTGTGTTCGATGGCGGTTTGCCTGCTCCTCCCGATGGTGACTGTTGCTGCTTGTTGTTCGGGTTGACGCCAAAGAAGGACAGTTCATTCTCGCGTAATTGCCGCGCACCGGACGACAGCCGGAGCGAGGCTCGTTCCTCGTTACGCACGGCACCGGGCGTGGTGGCCGTGGTCGGAATATATCGCCGGAATTTCGGTGACTGCTGCTGCTGCTGCTGCTGGCTATCGGTCGTCGAGTCGTCGTTCAATGTTGCCGTTATCTTTGTGGTGGATGTATCTAAAAAATCGGACTTGGATCACTATTTTCGGGTATGGGTAGTTGCTATACTAACCTGGACTAGAAGTGTGCGAAGGAGGCAGCTTTTTGACAGGCGTTGGGCTCTTCAACTCGATCGACATCACGGCGGACGGTTTGCTCGGCTGACGGTTCACCAGGGCTGAGGGTTTTACGATATCAAATTCTGCAACATATTAAGGAAACACCAAAACAGACATGATCATTCACAAGCTGTTACTGCTAGCGCAGGTCTGGTTCATTGCGGTTGATTAGTATTTTGAAAGGTCAGGACACGATCGTGTAGGTAGTGGTGCTGGTAGTGCAAGAAACGCAGTGTGGACAAACGATTGCAAGCAACCAAAAACACGTGCCGAAAAGTGTGCGGAGGAGCCCGGGCTTTCACTTACCTGCAGACGAGTTCACGGAGAAGGACGCATCCTTCGCCTCGACGCGCTTCGCGGTGGATGTGAAGCTGCCGCTAGTGCTGCTGTTGAATTTCTGAATGTTACGCTTCGCCTTGATACGGCTCCAGCTCCCAGACAGCTCGGTCGCCTGCCCGAACGAAGACGTCGACGAGGATGCGTCGGCCAAGTTGCCCAGGTACAGCTTAACCTCCTCATCGGCCTTCGCACTGTCACTATCACTGTCGTACAGTTCGGCGGCATCGTACAACCGTCGCAACTGTGACAGCTGCTGGCTAAGTACGGTCGAGCCGAGTTTCTTGAGCCGTGGCGCTGCGATCGGTTTGCTCGTCAGTCGATCCACATCATCCGCCGTGCTCGACCGGCGTACCGCCGTATTTTTGCTTATGTACGCCTCAAAATCGGACAGTCGAGATTCGCTCGTAAGGATGCGCTTGGAGGCCGTTGTCGATGGCATGATGGAGGAGTAGCGTGCCACACCGTACGACGTTGTGTCACGCTCCAGCGAGTCTCCATCGAGTGAGGACGCGTACTTGGTCGCCTTCAGCTTGGGATAGTCCGCGTAGATACTGCTCGCACTGCTAGACTTTGCGATCGAGTGTTGGCTGCTGATCGTACTGCTACTACTGTTGCTACCGACGACGACGCCTCCATTCAGCTGACAAAATGCCGAATGTCTACGCGCTTTCGGGCTGGACACATCAAGACTTCGTTGGTACAGTGGTGAAGTGCCGTGCTCGCCAAGCGAGTCCCTCCTCAGAGCCTGCAGACTTTTCAACGCTTCGTCCAGCTTCGTTGCAGCACGCATCGTACGCATGATGAGTGAGGTTGACTTAAGCTCATCTCCGGTGCTGGCGGTCGTTGGAGTTGCTTTCTCCTCACCGGCGGACGTCATGTCGATCAGAATTTTTGTCGTCGATTTCGAAGCAGCCGATTCAGTGCTGTGGAGGATCGCTTTGTCCACTACTACTCGCACAGGGGCCCGGGGTGGTTGTGATCGCGGTGCATTAATGGTGGTGTTTTGGGAGGTGACATGGGGGGGGGGGAGGGAGAGTGCATCGTAAGGTGATATAGGGTTAGGAAGGGAGAGAGGGCGATGTTGGATGTGTGTGTGTGTGTGTGTGTGTGTGGTAATGTACAGTGTACAGAGCGCGGAATAAGGTGAGAGCATTACAGCGCACAGAGAGTAGTACCATGAGAGGGAAGAGAGAAGAAAACGGAAGGTAGGACTAATATAAGAGCTAACGATAAAATTTAAGTACAGTACAGCTTAACGAATTAACCGAATCGTATTGTAAGCTACCATCATCAGATCAGATGGTGGTGCATCGGTGTAGCTCATAAGCAAGCGTATGCCTCCACAAAAAGGATAACCAAACATTCGAAAGCACCAAGGTACAGAGACTTAGATTTAGAGAACACTTCAACAAGCTGTACAAAACAACCGTCCCTTTTGTGAATCAGTTAAGATGAATTGTGTACATCGGTTAACGGAGTAAGCTTTCCACACAAAATGCCACTCTAACGAGCGATTAAAGAGCGATTAAGCGTTGCTTACCTGCGGAACTGTTGCCACTATTCCAGGAACTTCCCGTCACCGTCGTCGGCTGCTGCGTCAGGTTGATCTTCGTCGAATAGCTCCCGGTAGCGATCGGTGATACACTTTTCGGTTCGCTTCCCAGCTCAACGCTCAACCGTGCGCTCGGTTCCCCAGTCGTCGTCGTCGTTCCGACCGGTCTTAGCTTCACGCCCCACAGCGCCTCATTGCTGTCCAGATTCTCCCCCAGCACGTACGGCTTCGGTTTGATCGGTTTGTTCTTCAGAATGCTGCGCAGCGATATCTCATCCGTCGAGTGACCATCACTTTCATCCGACACGGTGGCACCAGCGCCGGTACTGACCGACGCCGGGACATACTTTCTCGGTGTTGGTTCCGGTGCCGGTCGGCTAACCCCGATGGTGGTCGTAACCACGGGCGAAAAGTCCTGCTCCGGGGTGACTCCCTCACTGGACGGAGCCAGTTTCGATTCGTCCGTTGCGTTAACACCGTCCGAATCGCCCTCGAGATTCGACACCAGGTACGAGGAACTTCCGGGCGACGCACCTCCCGAGGATCGCCGGCGACGACGGAAGTTGTTCGTTGGCGGTGGCTTCTCATCCGTCTCGACGATGTTCACCCGTCCGGAGTCGGCCGTAAAGTGGACCTCCGTTTTGCAGAACTCAACCCGCTTCTTGTTGCGGCTCAGATCGTCTATGAAGGTGTGGCTAAAGCCGTTCACATTCACCGACGATTTACGCTCAAACATCGTGCGCAAACTGTCCCGCACGTAGCTGGTCTCATCGACCGCGATCGAGTGACGTTTCGGTTCCTCTGCCGGTTCCGTCGCAGGGATAAACGTGTCGATTGCGCTTTCCGACGGTTTGCTGGTGATTTTAATCACCATTGCAGGGTTCGTCGATTGCTTCTCCTTTAGCAGTGATCTTTCACCGAGAGTAACGATCGTCGCTCGCTGATGGTAGGAGCTAGCTCCATTCGCCATAGTGCTTGCCGCTCCTTGGCTGCTACTTTCGGTAGCTGCACTCGACCAGCTCGAGCTCAAATCGGACGACCTCCCGATCCCACTGTCTGTCGACGAATCCATCTTGGCCATCGCGAATCCACTTCCGAGCGGCTGCTGACTCATGCGCTCGAACCCGTACGATTTGCGCCGCGAATGCCAATCGTCTGGCGCTAGCACGGTAGTGTCCGGTGCTGGTTTCTTGTTCGACTGAAGGCTATTGCTGCGGTAGTTCGAGTCGGAAGAGCTGCTAGTTTCAAGCTGCCCAAGGCGTGTCTCGACCTCCGTAATCGTCACGCCACCACTGTCATCGCTACCGCGCCGATCGTTCGAAGGCTGTCCGGGTGCTGCTGCATCATCCGCCGGACTCATATCGTCGCGATACAGTGACTCGTTGCTGAGCCGTCGCAGTCGACCACGAATTTCACGCAACGATTCCGCCGTCAGGAAGGACGCTTTCGGCGGCGATGACTTGGCAGATGAGCTGGATTCCGTCGGTTTGATGGGTGGCGTCGTGGTGCACGGTGGATCCGTTACACTCTTGAGGATGTTGTCCAACGCCACAAAGTCGATGTGATTGTTGCGCATGGCCGTGTTAAGCCGGCGACCGTTTTCCAGCTCCTGACAGATGCGCGAAACGCTGACGGAGTTCTCCGGTAGATCGATCGGACGTGTGTTGGTTCTACGAGGAGAAAGTGACAGTGAGAACCGAGTAAGATATTTGGAGACGTAGCTCAACTACGACATGAACCTAACCTCATCGTTAGTAAAATTGATATTCTACAGCAAATGACATGACACTATGCGCACACGGTGGCGTGACGCCGAGAACTGGACCATCCTACGCAGCCATTTCGTACGGTTCGGACAACTCTCCCCCATACCTATAACCTGCCTCATTTAATGATGTGCAAATGCTGCAAAAGCTGTCTTTTGTTGGAGCTCCCATTACTGTGTTTGCATCACCAGTGCATGCACACACGAGGAGACCGGACCAACTTCGGGCCGCGGGGCCCGACTTCGGATCGATGATTGAATCATACATCATACGGTCGGAGGTTCCAGGGACGTCGGGTTGTGCGTCCACAGCCAACCAGAAGTCGGTGGTGGTTCCGTTCTGGCTGATTTGAATTTCAAGTGGTTTAAAAACGGTCGTCGTCGTCGTCATCATCGCGTGGTGGTTGATGGATTCTATTTTTAATACCTCACCGACCCATGGACGTCGGGTGGGATACGAATAAAAAAAAACCGGAAGTCCTGTGCAGCGTTGTAACTGCAATCGATTCTCTTCAATTAATTCTGCCAATTCTGCCACGCAATTCGGCCGTTGTACGAACAGCATTTTAAAACGGACAACAACAGCAAAAAAATCCCTCCCTGCGATGAAATCACCCCCATCAGGTGAGTCAAATTGAATCCGGTTTCGGGAGATCGGGCGAAAATCTCCCCAAAGTTGGGCTAGTCTTTCCAAATTGCACACCACTTTTAATGAGAGCAATTCCCAAGACACGCGCGCCTCAATACCAGAAATGACTCGCGTCAACCTCTTCTACGTCTCCCTCTGCGTCCTCTTCTTCTTCGCCGTCGTCTCGAGAGAATGAGACATTCCACTTACCTCGGGGTAGTTTTCCTTGGGAACTGTAATGATCGCCGTATTTTGCTCACTCGCTTCCACTGCGTGGGTTCGACGTCGTCATCGAAGTTGTTCTCGTCACGCTCGGTCGAAAGGTCCTCGATCGAGATGCTCTTGCCGCGGGCCAGCGGTATTATGTTGCCGCCGTTGATGCTGCTTACCGATGCGATGCAACCGGAAACAGGAATCGCGAGTGAGGGAGAGAGAGAGAACGGAGAATCGGAATTAAACTTTTTGTACTGCAATTGCAGTTGGGAAATCAGCCACCGAGTAGGTGTCGTTTTAATTATCTTTCTTCCTTGTCACCCGATCCTGATCGAAGTTGCGCAGTCTGACGGATAGTGCGGTGTGGGCGACGAGCTGTCACACTCCTCGCGCTGCACCACTCGAGCTGCGAGGCAATTGTGCAAAACCAACACCCGGTAAGGCACACACACACGATCGCCCACACGCGACACCACTGCACACGGACGCACGTCAATTTATGATAATTCAATTTTACGATCATTTAATATCGAGCCGCTGTCAAACACTGAATTCCCACCTTTTCCGCTCTGACGTCTGCTCGCAGTATTATGGGCTGTGGAACTGTGGACCCAACACTCCGATCACTTCAAACACCCAGCTTGTAAACATCAATCCAGATGCAGATCTGCCCGATCTGCCGGATGAGTTTGATGGCGAGTTTTGGTGGGCTGATAAGACACTACTGAGCTCAAACCTGGTAGGAACACGATAATCACAAAAAAATGAGCTTCACCACACTAGGAACCACCCGTGCCCAGGAGAGAACACGCGCACTGTTGATCCACCGATCGACGGTCGTAGAATGACGTGCGCCGTGGATCCGGATCGCGCTGTCGAGGTTCGGGCCCGGCCTACCGAAAAACCCACACGTACCGAAATCGGCCGCACACGTCTGGTTGCCTTGTGTTGACGAACGCGAAGAATGAGCGTCGTCGTCATCATCAGCACCGCCACACAACGGGATAGGTGAATCACGCCGACTGCCGAAGGTGATGTTTGAGCAAGATGTTCCGAGAGCGGATAATCATCGATGGCTCTTCAAACATTCGACGATCGCTGCAGTTCTTGTTCTGCCCGCTCCTCCTACCTACTGATAGCTGGTAAACAAACAGCTGTCACATTTTTCGGACGATCGCCACCATGTCTACTTAGTTACACCGCTGTGCGTGTCACAAACACACACACACACATACACACACGGTAAACGCGTAGGAGGCCTCATAAACTTAGGGATTCCTGGTCCGTACCTGACCGAAACTGTCAACCGAGGCCCCAACCAACAACCTTTAGCTCTTTTTATAGTATACAACACCGATCATTAACCAAAATCGGTAGCAATATACTACCCAAGGAAGAAAAACAAAACCTCCTCTGGCCACGAAAACTGGCCGATTTCGGCCGCCTTTGAACACGCGTTTACCGCACAGACGTTTATTGTATTTTAATGAAGTACGTACTGTAGCTGCCCAATTCCGTTCGGCTCACGCTTTCTGCAGACTTTGGTGTCTTTCGGCTCGTTCTCCTTTACCAATCGAACTTCCCCGGACCCATCCAACCTTAAGCAAATCGGACTCTTTCTTCTCTTCTAATTCTCTGCTTGTTGGCTTTGGGAGCTACGAAAAACTTTGCATTAACATTTGGGCAACGTCCTCACGCGCCCGCCAGCCGCCGCTGGTAACCAACGCAATTGCACGCGCGTTCCACCGTGCATTGAAGCTCGTGTTAGAAGCGCGTACAATTTTATAGGTCCTACACGCGATCCCGTGCGATCGGGCACAAACGGACGTAGCAACTCACTGTGGGCGTAGGCAAGTCTCGGTTCGATGACATAACGCGAACTGTATCAAAAAAAAAACCTCCGTCGATTATTCGGAGTTCGGACCCGAGAGATTCCCCTGAGCAGGAGCACTGGGTACAGGCGGCACGGCACGGTGATGGCATTTCTACTGAAATGGTAAAAGCCCAGCCATCCGTCCAACTGGCCGTCTATCGCCTACATTCTCTAGCCGCTAGCCCCGGAGGTGTTCCGGCCCAGGCTGGGCTAATTCCGACCGGGCGAGAAGTACCAGCGGTCGATAAACTGTCTCAAAAGCCGTTCACTTTTCTGTGTGTGTGTGTGTGTGTGGTACCTGATTTATGGAGTGAGTGAAGTAGTAGGTACAACTAGATTCCTGTCCTGGGCTTTGCCACCCGATCGTCCAACGAGAGAACGCAAAGGAACGCGAGTGTAGCGAGAAATTGGACTTGGGCGAAATCTCTTTCCGATTCGAATGCAAATTCTACGACTCACAAAGACAATACTCGTTTGAGCTCGTTTGTTTTTGCCGTTCATAAATCGTATTGATTCGTTTAGAAAGTCTGCTGCCGTATGTGTCACACTCGGGTATCAAACGGAAAAGAAAAAGGAACAACTATCACCGACGATGGCGGCGGTGGCGGCATTCCAGCAGCGAGACTTGAGATTTGAAGGAATTTGGCAAAGGCCGAATAAGATGTGGTCGATCGTAAACCAATAAACGCGATCATTATACCCGGTCATCCACGATCGAGCTCCCGCAGCGGTCGCGACTTGTGAAAATAGAAATCAGACACCCCAACCGAGATGAAGTCTTCTTACCTTTCCTGTTCGACAGCAACGGTATGGGCTGGATGGTGGTGGTTATGATAGGAGGACCGATCGTCATGTGCTTCCGGCGAACCGATTGCATACACCCGGCCATATCTGAGCGGTCCCGGGCTGGAACTGTTGAGGTTGCTAGACGTTGGGCTGGAAAATCGAGCTGGAAACGGTTTCATGGAGCTTACGAACGCCGAACCGGATGATAGGGGTGTCGTCTGTGGTGCGTCGGATCTACTAGATCCTGCAGTCTGTGGAGTAGTGTAGGAGAAGAACGAGAGATCATTAGTCAAGAGGGGTCTGGCTTGGAAGTTCTTATCTTCTACTTCTTGAACCACGTAGTCTGATAGTCAGTCCTCATTGCAATGCTACTTTTCAAGCAAGTACTTTTAAAGCACGGATCCCACAACATTGAGTAGGACCTCAAGACAAGTTCCAAAATTTGGAGATCGTTTGTCTTGTATTACTTGAGAAGCACAGAATGCATTGACCATAGATGATCGATTCTTGGGATCTCTGCAACCATTGTCTTCTTCTGGGCCTAGCGACCCACGCCGTTGCAACATCTAATGACTTACTAGACTTACTAAGAAGCCACGTAGTTGGACATCCAGTCCTCACAATCCCGATCAATCCAATGTATGTCCGGTCAATAATCAAAACCAACAAAGATTTTGGAACTGCTGAAGCCTAACACGCTGATGGACCCCTTCCGCGGATTTTAGACCTCATCCTCAGGAGATCTTGCTAGTCAATCGAGGAAATGGTCCAGGAAGGATTTTGTTCTACTATGTCATCGGGCAATATCTCAAGGACACCGGTAAACAAATTTTGTAAGCTACTGGATCAATCTCATTTCCTTGATCTCACACACACTCACAATAATTGGATCGTGCAGTGAAATTGCCTACCATCCGGCACACACGCCACTGCACATGTGGGTGGCTTTGCAGGCCAAATATTTGACATTCTGCAAAACCATCTAGTCTGACCATCTTGGGGCAAATGTCAATGTCACAGGCACACACACACACACACACTCACACACATTGCGATTTCGGTTACTATTTTTGATCCCGCCATGGATGTGGGCATCAAAAAACCCCCTTGGGTAATAAATAACAATGGAAAACAACCCCCTATCAGCGGGTTTTGTTTGATGTATGGCAACCAAATAAATGTCAATCTGACACGTTGGGGACGATTAATCGTTCGTCACTTTTGTTTTCTTCTTCCAATGGACCTTCTCTACAGTAAGTGTCCATCTCCAAGTGTACCAAGAACGTAATATGCTTCAAGAATAGTAAGAATACCTCGCCCAATACTGGTTTAATTGCAAGCGAGCAAAGTGCAGCACAAACAGCGCTTCCTGTTCCTTGTGGCATCGGAATTCGCGCAAGCGCACACGCGCTTGATTAAAGAAAATATTTACCCGGTGATCACGCGATCGCGCATGAATGAATGCTTAAAAGGGAGCATTTGGAGCTTTCCGAGGGAGTGTAAGCAAAGAGCTTCCAAAGACCAAACCCCCTTTGGAGGGATCGGTTTGCTTACCAATAGTCTACTGCTGCTAGTAGAGCCAGCCGACGACGACATCAACGGACGGTGGAAGGAGGACAGCAAATGATGGCTCGAGAATCCATTGGTGGTGAGGTGCTGCGGCTGGTGGGACGATGATGGGGAACCGGCGATGGCGCCAACACTGTTCGTTTGCTCGGTTTGCACCATCGACGACGAGGAGGACCAGCGGGAGGAGGTCGTTTGGACGGTTTGGGCACGGACAACCTGTAGCGAGCCGGCGGACGTGCGGGCCTGCAGGATCTCCATCTGCTTCCGCTGCGTGTGCTGCGTACCGTCCGGTGTGGACAGGTTCTGTGACACCATCTGGCAGGACAAGGGAAGACAAGACGAGAACATAAATCAGAGAGGGAGAGAGAGAGAGATACGAAATCCAAACCAAGCGACATGCTGTCGTTTACCCCGATCGAAGGTCACCGTGTTGCGAACGCAACCATGCCTTTCTCATGGTGAAACGTCATTCACCACACTTGACATCTAGATGGCGCTGACAGCCCCCGGTACACCGGTAGCGCTTTCATTCGGCCGATTCCAATCGCGATTCGAATGAGATTAGAAACGCGGACAGAGTCTGGTTGCTTTCGGCGGTTTCGATGGTTTCGCAATTCGTCGGCAACAAATTGACAGCTAATTGACGGAATTCCGCTTCCCCACGGTAAGCGACGCATGGGACGGTGAGGTGTAAATTTGGCAAACGCTTTCGGTCACGCTTAAGACATCAGGCAGCGGACAGCGGTGCGCTAAAATTGCCGTGTCTTACACGATGTAATTGGCACCGGAGAAAATTGGACCCGTGGCAAAGCGTGTCTTGGCGACACTGCTCGACCGTATATTGAAGCCGTGAGCCCGAGACGCCCGACTTTGAAAGAAATTAGTGCACGTGCATAATGACACCTTCGGTTGGGAGAAAGAAAAATGTCACCCCCCATATCGGAGCGATCACCAGGGAGATAGTGTCGAAGAAAATAAGATAATAGATCACTTGTCTAGATCGATCGGGTTGAGGGTGATTTACCGTAGTAATTGTGGACCCGCAGTAGCCACACGTCGAGCAGGGCGTTTTAATTAATTACCCGTTCGTGTGCGTATGGTTTTCGTGTGGTAAACAAACGGCCAGCTCGTTAGGGAGACACACGCTATTACACATGCATTACGTGCAACAACGGTCCGGGGCAGGTGATGCTTTAAATAGATTCCTGCCACTGGGCAGTGTCCTTCAATGCAGCAGCCTTCCATTAATCGCTGTCGATCTTGAGAGAGAGAGATATCTATGGCAAGGTCCTCCGAGGTTTGTTCGAGCCACACAGACGACAATGTCGCGCACTGAACGCTACATGGATGGGAAATTGAACTCGTTACGGGATTCGCGGATCGTGTGTTGCGTAGCACGGTTGCAACAGGCAATTTCGCGGTACACTGCAACAAAACTAGCGTGCTCGCTCAGTCAGACGATGATTACTTCCTCGTGGGATATAACCAACCCGGCCCTGCGTACAACGAGTATTGGCAGAAGACGCTTCCTAGCTCCGTGTCTCGCATGGAAGTATGTAACGAAGTTACCGGCGAGCAGCATTGCAGAACATAACCGCTAATTATGAGGCACGCCGGTTGGTTGCGAGCTTGCACTTCCGGGGTGTGCAACCCTGCCTTTTTTCTTGTTTTGTTAGTTGGTGAAAACAAAACGATTATGCGAAACGGTTGCTTCACTCAAGGCACACAAAAAAATCAATTTACAGCGAAGAAAGGTTTTAGGAACGTTTTTTGCTCGAATTTTCAACTGATATACAGTGATGTACAATAAAATAAGTCTACCTTTTTTTTTTAAATCGTAAAATTGAGGTTATGATGGCACCATTAGACTTATGAACCTATTATTGGATCTAGAAATTGAATCTGAGTATTTTTTTAATCATTTTTATGAAAATATTACCATAAAATATGATCAAATTTAAAATTAAAAAAAAATCTCTATATTTATATCTTATAGTTTTTAAAGTTTTTGGGAACTCCTTTTTCAATTTTACAACTTTAATACAGTCCTACTTGATTATTAAAATGTTAATTTTTGATGTCGATTTTTTTTTTAACAAAAACACAATTTATATAAAAATATCGTGATGAAGCTTTTGCCTAATTTTGATTTCAATACACTTGGTAGAATAATCGCAAGCAGTTCTTTAAAAATTGGACATAAAAGTTATAGTCTTATTCTACTGTCCGTCACTGTATACTTCTGCTATAAGATGTTCAAAAACAAGGGCTAAAGAACGCTCGACACAGAGTTTCACGAAGACTTGCTATAAAACAATTGCTATAAAACATGGCTTAGTATGTCCATGTAGTACTCAACCCTACGTTTTACTAGATCCCATCGAGAAAAGTTCATCCAAGGCTAACTTCAAGGAATTCCCAACCTCTTCGGCATTAAATAGGATTAAATGAAATACCCATAAAAGCCTCTAAACGGCTTTTTCGAAAAAAAAAGGAAATTGATACTTCCTTCCCTTTTGCAGACAAAGAGATTTCTGCTGCAACAACAAAAACAAGACATCAACATAACCTAACCTCACCGGTAGAGAATTGACTCGAACCACGCTCAAGGGTAGATGAGCTCGTCCATTGCTCGTCTCGAAAGCTCGCCAGAAAGACAGGAAACACACATGACTTCTTACAATGTATAATTGTACCCCATTTGTACCTTCGCTCGGTCGACTCATCCGCGCGACAAGTCCCAGCGCTCCACGTCCAGACGACCTTAATGGTTCATTTGCCGGTCGGTCCCGCGGGGCGTCGAGATGTGCAAGTTTCATCATAAATTGTGCCCCGAGCTGTCGTTTGTGGCGTTTGTGGCGAACCCCTTTCGCGGTTCGTGCTGTGGTCGATCGTGGGATGTCTCTTTGCGGTGCGTTCTTGAGACCCGCTTTTAGATCTATCGCCGGGCAGATATTCGAACAATCGATAACGACGCTTCTGTCCGTGACACGACACGCTGACTGCACCACGCCACCATGTGTGTGTGTGTGTGCTGTAGCAATTGTAGGCAAATGAGCCGAGAGGTTCGCGATCGATGTCTTGTCTTGGGGCGACCGATAGACCGTTTTTGGGGCGAAACCTCCGGCTAAGAAAACAATGCGCCGAGTGCGCCGAGAGGCCAGTAATATCTGTATCAAGATCAGCCCCAAAAGGAAGACGATAATTCGCTTCCCCCTCTCGGAAGGGACCCCGCAGCACACTCAACTGAGGTTAATGTATGGAAAACACACTTCAAACCACACACACACGTACACAGCAGCCCATTGTTCTGGTGAAAAAGGGCAAGTTCATTACACAAATCCTTCTGCCAGTCTCCCCTTTTAATCCACCAACGTTGGCAGCAGACTTTTGGTTATCGTTTTACAAACAAAAAAACAACCCCAGCTAAAAGAACATCATGTTAGCAGCTTAACAACATTTTACAGCGTTACAACCGTTCCGTAACCCTCGGGCAGCGGACTGCACTTTTCCGACCGACCGCAGCAGCAGCACCACAAGGAAGACTTTCTCTTTCGCCCGGCGCACAATCATGGGCGGCCAATTGTTTCAGCTGTTTCAGCGCGCGCGTTGGCGTTGAAATAAACGTTAGCACCAGCAATTTGCGTGGAATGACTGTGTTTTCTTCCCGCTCCGAGATTCGATCTCACCACCACGCGATCTCTTTCGCTCTCGCGCACACTTTCTTCACCGGCAACAATGTGTCGGTTGAGCGGCTAGTAAGGGGTTGGAAGAGACGGTTCCAGTCTTTGTAACTGCTTGGGGAGTATGTTTTGTGGCCATCTTGACTAGAGTGGCTTGATAAACATAGGCAAAAATTATTCTCATGAGGCAAAAGAATTAAAGAGGTATATAGAACACATCAGAAGACTCTTGGTGCCGTGACCAGGATTTGAAATGAATCGTCATGTTGCTTCTGTTTTTAAATGTTTTTGGAAAAATATTTTACGATGACCTTCTTGAGATGGTTTCCCGTGCCAATACCGGATCATCTAGTCTTGTTTTTTACCACAAGATGCTGTCTCGAACTCTCTTCAGAACGTATAAAAGCCAAGCTACATGATGCGAGATGCCAAAAAGATTTCGCTAAAAAGGGGGAGATTTGCGAATTTTTTCCGTCAAAATCATCTCGGTTCATCTAGCCGCGTTGTTTAGAGCACTTAATGCTATCTCTCTCTTCAACCGAAAATGACCATGGCAACGCATGGAAAGTGACAGAGAGGGCTGGAGAGAAGCGAAATCTTTCCGAGATTTCAGCTCGAGGAGACGAAATCTTTTTGACGGATAGATTTCGCATAACCCCCCCCCCCCCCCCCCCCCTTTTTAGCGAAATCTTTTTGGCATCTCGCATCATGTAGCCTGACTTTAATATCACAGCTATTATCTAACAGATATAGGAGTATACTAAGCGAATCCGAAGCAGCGGTTTGTGGTATCATCATTTCGACTTGTCAGTTCTGGCTCCCTTGACTTGACTTTACCCACAGCTCGCTAGCCAATCCCGCGTACGGGAGGACCGATCTTCACACGGCAGGACCAGGGTTAAAATCCCAACCCAGCCGTTTCCGTCGTCAAGAAGAGCACTGACTATCTGATTGTGTGAATTTAAGAAGTCTAAAAAGCCTTTATATGGCCTTATAGCTAACCATAAGAATTGAAGCGATGTAAAGAAGACATCCGATTAAATATCTTCCGAGCTTAAATGTCTGGTGTCGTGACCAGGATTCTTTCTTATCCAAGTTTCAATAGATCAGAACTCATGAGATCCAATCAGCATTTCTGAGGAACTAAGCTTGCTCAAGCTCAAGTTACATCCAACATTCTGAAATCTTATTATGGCTTTATCTGTGAAAAGTTGGTTACAGAATACTGTAAAATGTTGCAATTTCTCTCATCCCCACGCGTCCATCCATCCCGCTTGAGCCCATTCCCATACCCGATGAACCACAAGCAAAAACTGGAACAATCCATCAACGCCAACCGTCAGCAGGATGACAGCGGCCTGTGGACAGCTCGAACCCCCAACAAGAAGGGGTGTCATACCGGAATGTTAAAAGCATGTTGTGCCCCTAAACCCTCCTTCCCCCCAGGGAGCTTGGCGAAAAATTGCCGTTAGTTCGCGCGGAAACAAAAAAAGATGCTCCGTATGGAATGGGGAAAATCAACACAGCGCCTTCTTACCTTGCCGTAGCTGTTGAGTGGTCCATTTACCCAACGGTCCGCTTCGAGCCGTCCCGTCAGCAGGGCGCCCGTATTTGGATCGACATGTTGCCACTCGCGCACCTCGCGCTGGAATGGTGCCCGTGTCGCCGCCGTCGTCGTCGTGCCGGCACCCGCTGCTGCTACCATGGCGGCCACTTCCATCTTCCTATGAATGTGTGTGTGTGAGAGATTTTTCCGACCGGTTTCCCTCAACTGACTCGGTTGGGCCGGTGTTCTAATTTACGCCGGGACGGGACGCTTCGAACGCCCGCTTCCTTTTTTCCCCGCTGGAACCGATGGACGTCGTCGTCGTTGGTTCTGAAAAAGGGAAAAACGAGCAAAATTGTAAGCCGTTTTTGTTTTGTATTTATTTTCCCGACGAGCTGTAGAAGGGAAGCGACCGAATGTGTGAGAATATCGCGTCTGCAATAAATAAACACACACCCCGACGATGGTGTGTAAATCAGAACGCAGGCAAAGAAATGGGGCCAAACCGCGAGATGGGTGACGTCTGCCGGACGGAATGCAGAAAGGACAAACGGAGCAACTCCGCTGGCAACGAACTTGCCGACTGTCGCCCATAAAAGGGACGAGGGACCGTGCATGGGACAAGACACACCGCTTCATATACGGCCGACCGAGAGCACGAGTTCGGGTTCGTCGCTTGGACGCGGTGCAACAAGTCTTTCGTTCGTGCACCAAACCCCATAAGGCTCACGCAAGTTCAATGCCGTCATCCGGTGGCGGGCTTTTCCGAGCAATGCGACCGATTGCATACCACCAGGTGTCCGCGAGTTGGTGCTTTTATATGAGGGCCTTTAAAAATGATTAATTAATTACATTTTCCCGACTGACTCTTCGGAGCTGTGCTGACCTTTCTCGGAGGAAAGAAAGCGGCTTTTGCTGACCGGAATTTTCACATGATTGTGAACCAGCGCCTAAAAGACCCATTTTCCTACCCTATCAGTAGCATAATTCAAATTTCAATCTTCTCATGAGTCTCCATTCCAATTCCAATCTTATCTAAGCTCTCCATCCCTTGCTCAACGCATTTTCCCATTCGGACTGTTAAACACCCAAAGCCATGCGAAAGCATTCGTATAATAATAGGTTTTATTCACTCCTTTCTCTCAAATATTAAGCTTCATCGTCCGGTTAGGAAACAGTTCCGAAACTTGTACTGTGTCGTCTCCACGTAATGCTCAATGTCCGCCCGGATTGCACGCGTACAAACGTCGTACCGGTCGACCAGGGCGACGATTTCCTCCCCGAGGAACGTAGCGAACGCATTCAGTCGGGCTTGGTTCTGCTTGCTAAAGCCCTCGAGTTGATCTAAGTACTAAAAGAAATGGTAAATGAAAAGCAGGGTTAACAATCTTTTCTCTTGTGTTCCGACAACCTCCGCGGAAAGGTACCTCCAAGGTGCAATTCGATGAGCCTTGGGCGCACACAGATTGGAGCTGATTGCCGTAAACGCCACCGTTGCGCAGCTGCTCCAGGAACGCCGTATTTGCAGACGAAAAGTAGCCAACCGTACGGGAATCCACCTGATAGCAGACGGACAGTCGTGTCGGTGCGTACGATCCCTGCCGGAAGTCACCAACGTAGCGCTGGAGGCACCGCTCGGCATAGCTATTGTCGCTGGTGGCCGCCTCATCGATCAGGGCCGCCGTAGCGTTAAACAGCCGATCACCGATCGCTTCTCCGGCGGTTTCAATAATACGCCTGTAGTTCGTGGCAAGATCACGCAGCAGCTCCCCGGCCCGTTTGTTGTGCTCCAGTCCCTGGGCTTCCGTACGCTCCAGGAAGCTTCTCACTTTGGATGCTTCCGAAGCGGAGTCACCAAGACGGGAGAGCACGGAGGAATAACCGTCCCGCACCTGGCGGACGGTCGCATTCGATTGTTGCTCCATCTGGCGCGCGGTGTCAGTAAGCGTCCGGTTGGCAAGTGTCACGCTGCCCTGCAAATCCTGGAGCGCATTCTGAATGCTGCTGTTGGTGGTCGTTTCGTAGCCGATGCCTGTGATGCGATCTTTACCGATCGTACCGTACATGGTGGCAATGTCCGAGAGGGCCGAGTTGATCAGCGTTACCGGCGCGGTTATCGATTGTACTAGAGCGGGTGTGATGAGTGTGGACACGTTCCCACTGCTGTAGGTAGAGTCGGGTGAGGACGCTTCCTGCAGTGCGACGGCAAACGGTGGCCAGTTGCGAGCGAGTGTTCCAATTTCGGTCACGATCGTGCTCACATTGCTCGAGAGAGCATCCAGCATTTGGGGTCGCACTGCTCCCTGAAGCTTGCGGATTGTGGATGAGGCTTGCTCCAGGGCGGAAGTCGCAGGTAGTACTGTGGCCTGCAACTCCTCCACCAAAGCCTGCAGTGAGCCGGAACTGTTCGCTCCAAACGTAGCTGCCACGTGGCCCAGCAGCTTGTTCAGCGGTGAGGTTAGGTTATTCGCAACGTCGAACAGCACCGTCGTCGCACCGCTCCGATCAAGGTTCGCTTCGTACTTCAGCAAACTGGCGTTCGCCTTCACGATGGCCACTATGCCCGATCCAATGCCGCTCCGGAAGCTGGCATCAAAGCCAGGCACACTGTACGGCAACCCAAAGTCTCCGGCCGAGAAGCATCCGCCGAGTAACACACTTCCAACAAATAGCAACGAAACTGCCCTGCGTGTCATCTCTTCGGCGAGGCAATACACAAACACTGAGTCTTTCACGCACCGAAATTCTCACCACACTGATTGACCACCGAGGGACAAAACTTCTGCCAACCTGGCGAGCAACCAATTCTTCACCGCCAACGGCACATCGCTTTCTCGTTCTCACCTTCCAGGATGGGAGGCAGTTCGGTGTCGAACGGTACTTTTACAGCACGCATGTCAATGTGTCGGCCGACTTTCTCCAGATTCATTCTGCTTTTGCTCGATCATCTCACCGGAGGGGAGCGTAGAGGGAATAAGACAACACTAACACCACGACGACGCCGAAAAGGCCAAAATCTACGCCGCTAGAACTTGGGACCATTACCGGAGCTCAATGACCTAGTTCGATTATTGGATGCGCCGGGCCGTACTCCGAGGTTCCCAACATGTACGAGCATGGGGAACACAGGAAATGATCACAATTTTCTCCGGTGTCTCACCAAACACTCCAAAATTTGGGTTTGAAACGAGTCTGGTTTGGATGCTTCCAAGTGATCTCCCGCTGCGTTTGGGACCATACGAAAAACGAAAAAGCAAATTAAAAGATCCACCACACACACACACACACACATCTTCCGGTACGTTCTCGACTCCCGGCACTGATGTCATCCAGATCCAGATCCATTTAGAATTCCTTCCTTCCAAGTGCGTCATTTGTTTGGATAAAATATTGTACCCAAACCGGTGAGCTCTATTTCTTCGTCTGTCATTCTCTCACCGGCCGCGATCGTTGTTTTACTGACCGTTGCATACTAGAACGCCACCCTAATAGCCCCCAGCCACCGGGTTATTACCATTTTGGGGACGAATTATTGTACCGCTTTCCAAACCCGAACGATGAGAACGATCTCGGGGGGGATCGAAATGCTCGAAGGTGCTAGGCGTGATGACTTTATCGCAAAGAAGATGGCGGCCGGATTGGGCCCGGCCATGTTATCTCGGGATCGGGATAATTAACGGGGTTATTAGCGGTCGCTTTATTCATTTGACTTGGAATGGAAATGGAGTTGGACATTGTGAGAGATCACGACGATTAGGCGATCGTGACAGTAGCGTCAATAAATCGATATCTGGATCGGGATTCTGTGAAGTACAGTAAGAATCGCTTTATTTGTTTAACCCAAATGGAAGATTCGATTCAGCATTCGGATGTGGGACAGAGTTTACTATGCGACCGAAAGATCCCGTACGTGATCGTAAGAAGTGCTCTGGCGGGTAGAACAATTCCGTCTGTAAGAAGTTGCATGTGTTTCCATTCTAATGACTTCACCTCCAATTAAGCAAAACGAGAATGCCTACTTCCAAAATATTGCTAATTTGTGTGTGTGTGTGTGTGTGTGTGTGTGTGTGTGCATCGAGTCGGCATATGCGTTTGCACAGCTGGTACGCTTCTTTGAGCGACCTCAGTCTACAGAACGGGCACGATGCAGACATCCGCCCGATTCACGGAATTAAGTGTGCACACACTTTCTCGCGAATGGGCTCAGATGGGTGCTTTCGAGTGTCTCCCATTCAGTTGCTGCTCCTGGGTGCTACGACACAACACAGCATGTTTTACCTACGCAGGTTCGGCGTCTTGCAAGCCGCCATCTTCTGCTGGCTATTCCTGAGCGTTTGTATCGCCGACCGGGCACTAGCAACATCGTGCCGATTCACATCTCCCTCTCCTCATTGCAGATCGGACAAGCAGAACCGGTGCCAGACTTTGCGATCAATGCCGCCATTACGGGCAGTGCGACAGTTTCATCGCTCGCACAGGAGACGCGCCTCCTGTTCAAGGATGTCGGTGGGACGGTGTATGAGCTGCAGGCCGGCTACGAACGGCTAGCAACGGTGAAGGAAGCACTGACCGATATTGCCACGAAACTGTCCATCGCCGGCATGACGCTTACGCAGGCAATCTCTACGATGGCACTCAACAACAGTGGCCCGATACCGACGTATTTCGATGCCATCTCGAACGCCATCAACAGTCTGCAGGCGCTCCTCACCAACGGTTTAACGACGCAGCTCGGCACGCTTACCAGCACGATCGATCGGTACGTGTCGGCCAAGCTGGGAGACAGCTTCCGGACCATGTCCCAGACGCTGAACACGCTGGCCCAAAGTGTGGCTAACCTGAGGGCGGCTGTTACCAGCGCCCGGCAGGCAGCCGGTTCCTCCACCACCGTGTCCTCGACCATCGCCCGCCGGTACGTGACGACGCGCATCGTCAGCGACATCACCAATGGCGTCCGGTTGCTCAAATCGGACGTCCCGATTCTGGTGTACGTCGTCCGGACGACGCTCGGGTCGTTCCAGACGGCGGACGAGTATCTGACGGGCTTCACCGCCGAAGCGCAGCTGCGTGAAAACGACATTCACGAGCAGGGCAACAGCTACAGCATCGATGTGAACGATCTGGTCTCCGGCATCAAAGCCAACACCACGACCGTGTTAACCGCTCCCTACATCAAGCTTTCCGAAACGTACACCCAAACGGTGCAGAGCAGGGTGGAGACGAGCGCCAGCTTCAAAACGTTGGCCGACGCAATACTGTCGGAAGTACGATCACTGTTCAGCGACAGTGTGGCCATAACGGATAGAATTGAAACCACGTTCGCGGCGTACCTGCAGCTCGTGCTGGCACTGGACGACGATCTGGCCACGTTCTACGGTGCGAGCATGTGTGCGGTGGTGCGCGATCTGATCCAGGTGCTGATCGAGAACGGCCCGAACGCACAGTTCTGTTTCAGCAAGTTCGGCACGAAGGTGTTCAACTTCTTCGTGCTGCACACGTACGATGCGGCCGCCTGCTATCGGCTGCAGTTTATGCGGCTGGAGAAGCTGCGCAACGGGATCTACAGCATCATCGTGCTGATGCTGCACGACATTGAAGATTTCATCGACAATGTGGAGCGCTGCACGCAGTTCAACGATGTGCAGAATTGTGACAGCTTCGTAAGTGACCGTGTAAGGGACGGATCGGAATGTGAGTGATTAATCCCCTGCCTTGTTTCCACAGCTCGGTACCGAATATCAGACGCTCTTCACGTACACGACCGAAAAGCGGGACGCCCTGTACCGGCTGCTGGTGCAGGAAACGAGCGCCAGCTTCTACCGGATGGAGGGATGCTTCAGCAACAGCAAGCACCTGCTCGTGCTGGATGCCGAGGACATGAAGACGTCCATCGAGAATTGCAAAATAAATGGACCGTTGTGAAGCTTCTTACCGTCCCCGTACTCGTTTAGATTAGAGAGCTTATTTCGCCGTGAGTTTTGAATAAACTGTTTAGAAATAATACGATCGCGGTGTGCGTGTGCGTGTGTGTTTGTGGCAGAATTCATCACGTCGCTTGGCTCGAGAAGAATCGTGAACACACTGTTTGTGCAGCTGATCGTCACACACGTTCTGGTCCGAATGGATTCAGCTGTCACAGAAACAGACTTGGAGCCTTTGAGACAGATATTCTGAAGACCTCGAGCTGAAGAAACGATTCTCCTGTACATTGCCCTTGTAATCGATCGGAACTATCGTACGATAGCTAGGATGAGACTTGTACCTCTATTGGCGCTTCTTTTTGCACTTCAGGTTAGCGTGCTACCACTTCCTACCCACAGCAAAGCTCTCTCTAATCTCTACCCATACTACTGATTCTCCACAGTCGGTTGCGTTCGGACTGCCCCGTGCCGACTTCGGTATCGCACCGGATGTGCCGAACAGTGTGAAGGTTGCCGGCCGTGCCACCGCCCTACACCAATCGTTCGACGAGCTGGACAACTTCACCGTCACCGTCCGGTCCGGGTACGAGCTGCTCGTACTCGTCGGCAAGCTTTTCACCTCGATCGCTACCAAGCTGGCCGGCTCCGGCACGACGCTGATGGATACGATCGTGACCTTGGCAAGCGATGATACCGGCCCGCTGGTGACGGTATTTGCACGTGTCAATCAAGCGCTGGCGGCACTCGACCAGCTGCTCAACGGTGGCTTAGGTGTGGAGCTAAACACTCTCACTAGCCGGTTGGGCCCATCCCTTGCCGACCAGTTTAAGGACGGTTTCCGGGGCGTTAGTTTGGCGCTGCAGAAGCTATCGACGGCCCTGGGCAATCTGCAGGCAGCGCTAGAGCAAGCGCAGAAAGCGGCCGGCAGTGGACCGGTGACGTCAGTGCATGTGAGACAGTTCGTTAGTCCGACATTGGTGTCTCGGGTGTTGGGGGCGCTGGACGAGATCGGTGCCGGACTTCCAACGATTATGTACGTTATTAAGAGAACTGTTGGATGAGTGGCTTGAGAGAATGCTGAGTTGGATAATAATAAACTAATATTTCCCAAAGAGAAAGCCATCCTGTGAACAACGCTCCCTCTCAAGCTAGCTTAAAAACTGATCGAGCAGACAACAGTTTTAGATCAAAGTTTGTTGTTTTGATATGAATTTGAACCACATGGGGACAGAATGTCAATAACACCAGGGGAATCAGTGTCTTCCACAATCTGTTTCGCGGACAGATTAACCTCGGCGAAACAACAACCGTCCCGGCATTGAGGGATGTTTTGCATCTAGAAAGAATTTAGGCTGAGGTTAGAGTGGCATGGTATTGACACAGCTGCCATGCAACCAGAGACGGACGGCACAAGTTCCCGTACTGGCACCTCTAGCCTGGTGGTTGCGAATTTAGTTGCATTACATCGGGGCACCCTGGTGGAGTTTCCAGCTTTTTGACCGGGATAACATCCGTCACCAAACGATGGCAGACAGAGGCGTGCTAATACTGACGATCTTGTGTGTTCTGCGGGTAAGTACGAACAAGCACTTCAAGAATCCTGTGGAGACCCTTACAACTGATCATTTCTCTGCAGAATGTTGCCGGACGGCCAGACTTTGGCATGAATGGAGATGTGGTCGGAAGCTCGATAGCGATCGAGACGTTCAGCAGTACGTCCTTCGTCATGGGCGCACTGAGTGATTACAAGATCCAGCTCGGTTCGCAGTACCAGTTGCTCTACAACATGCAGGACGCATACTACTCCATTGCGGAGAAGTTCACGTCGGTCGGCATTGCACTGACGGACAAGCTCATCCTCCTTGCGGACGATGACTCGGGTATAGTGGCGCCACCGTTCCAGTCTACCATCGCGACCGTATCCGATCTGCAGACCATCATCAGTACCGGATACACGCAGGAGTTCCTGACGCTTCAAAACCGTGACAAGCTGTTCATCACCGATCGACTGTCCGATAGCTTCAAGTACATCGCCCAAACGTTAACCCTGCTGGACGAAGCGCTAGCAGCACTCCAAACAGCAGCCGAACAGGCTCAGGTTGCGGCCGGTGGCAATGGCAAACCTGTGTCCAATGTGTCCTCCCGGAATGTAGTTACTCCCCGGCTGATCAACTCACTGCTAAACACGATCGTGAAGATACCGGCTGCCATCTCACCACTGATCTACTCCATACACGATCCACTCGCGCAGCTCGACAGAGCCGATTCGTACATTACTACTGCGAAAGGTGACATAGAGGCGGCTCTCCTGCAAGCTCACCAAGAGGTGGTCAACTTTAACGGCAACGCACGCCAACTCAAGCAGGAAACAAACACTGTGATAGCCTCGCTTGCCGCCGCTTACGACGAGCAAAAGGTGCAGATCGTCGATATACTGCCGAACCTGCAAGCCTCCACCAACTACCCGTACGAGCTGACGAACGCACTGCAAACCTACGACGAAACGGCGTCGGTCCCTTCGATCGAGGAGAAAACATCCGTCGTGGACGTGACGATCGAGGAGTACATCGAGCAGGCGAAAACTTACGACGACGATCTGGTAACGGTGTACGGTGACTGGATCTGTCCCGCGCTGCGCGGTGTCGTGCAGGTACTGGTGGCGAGTGGTCCGTACGCGAACTACTGCTTCAAGAAATACTCCCCGAGGGTGGTAGACTTGGCGGTGCACAACTTCTACGACGTTGGTGAGTGCTACGAGCTGGAGCTGAGCCGGCTCTACTCCGTCAACCGACTCATCACCAACATCATCAATCTGGTGATGTACAACTTTGCCGAGCTGTTCGAGAACCTGAACACCTGCGCTATCATTCAGCCGTGTCCGACCGCTTGCGATCCTTGCGTTAATACGGTAAGTTGTGGAAAGAGTTTAGCCTTGTGAATACGAATGTAAAGAGCCTTTTGTCCGCCGAATTTCTAGCTCGGCAAGCTGCTCGACACCCAGTCCCGGCTGATGGAGGAGAAGTTCGACCTTATACTGCAGATCGTCCCGTACGAGGCGAAGGCGAGCCTTCAGCGGCTTAAATCGTGCAACGCGTTCACTAAGTATAAGCTGGTTGCTGATGCGTACGATCTGCTGCAGGATGTTTACCAATGCGAGGACACTGGGTACAACCAACCGCAGCAGTGAAACGACGTTGGAGGGTGAAGGATAACAATAAAGAAATAGGTTTTAATTGTAGAATTAGGGATGATGTTAATGATGATAAATTAATACAAAAACAAATGCAGCTGCAGCCTTTTACTCTTCATTTCCAAGTCTCTTAAGTTACGGCAGCGCCCCCTGGTAGCACTTTTATTAAACTAGCACATCTCTTTGCCAAAAGCAAAGGTCTTTAACACTTTTATCAGCTAAATGTTGACATTTTCGCCGATCCTCAGCATACATTTAACACATTTCCAATTTGCATATGCAAAAACCACCGACAAGGTGTTAATTCGATGCTGAAGCTGTCAAAAGGAACGCGATATTAATATTGGTTCGAGGACAGTTCTGGTGCGACCTTTTTGGGAGCAAAAACTGTAGCGGAAACAGATGCCTATCCTCGCTACATATGTAGATTTGTAGAGAATTGTTTTCCCAACACAAGATCACTATGACCTTTAGTTGGGCTGACGTCGGAATTTCGATGATGATTTAATCTACTTCATGCAAGGTAATTCCAATTAGACACCCTACTCGAGAGACAGCGAAAGCCTTGACAGGCATTTCTCTTGCGATTAACTCAAGGACCCAGGTCGCGTTGCCTGCGTCACCACATCTTCAATGGCCAATCAAACCTTCGGCGAGTTTTAACCCCCGGCGCAAGAAAGTGTCTGACTCATCTTGAAACTTCAAACGAGGCAAAATCCCAACCACCAAGGGAACTAGTTTTGTGAGTAATGTAAAGTGCTACTCACGCCAGTCGACATGATCGACACTCTGCCGAAAAGCTGAGGACCGCTTGGGAGTGTAGAGCAAGCTGCTAAATATGGCTAATCACGGAGCACGAGCGAGATCCAAAAAAAAAAAAACTACACTGGCCGTTTGATTGATTGTCACAGCCGAAAAGTATTGGCCCAGGGTGGGCTTCTTAAATGGGAGTCGGAGGAGTCCGCGACATTTCCGACAAGTGAGACATGCAAAGAGAGGGGGCAGAGGGAGAGCAGAGACAGCAACAACAATGAAGGTCGATCATCTCGTCGTCGATGATCGTGTCGTTTTCATCATGTTTCCTCTCGATTCGTTGAAGGTGAATCGGAAAAGATTTACATTTCCGCTACGCGTACGACGCTGATCGACGACAGCGAGAGAAGAAATTTGAGTCTCGGCAAGATAATCCTGCCAGTCTGCCAATCTGACAACATGGCGGACACTGACATACAGACTCTCTGAAGTGTAACTTAATATGCCCCGAAAAAGTATCTATAGCTTCAAGTCACTGGCGCCGGTCCGGTTAGGGATTTCTTGGAAAGCTTCCCCGTGGTTTTGGCTTGAACATCTTTCGCTCGACAGTAGCCAGCTTCAAAGAAAGCTCCAATTTCACGTCCAACTCGTGGCAGTGGATGCAACTGCAACGCATCGATCATTTTCATGCACAATTAAACCCAGCCCAGCCAACCGGAGCGAACCCCGTGCGCGCATGACAAGTCGAAACCCTTTGGCCGCCGGATTCGCCACGCGGGTACGATGATAATGATCGTACGAGTGCAGCCATTATTCGAGGAATCGAAAGCAAAAACAGACGGCGCACACAGCCCGAGAAGTGTGAATAATAATCGAAAGTGGATGCATGCAACAGGCTCGGTTTGGTAGAGCGTCTCCAATCTGGTTTGTGTGTGTGAAAAAAGGGGCGAAATTTAAATTTAGACACTATGAAGCTAAATCGGAACCGCGAATATGTTTGAGTGGGACTTTGGAATGGGTAGAACGTGATTAATTTAATAGATAATTCCAAAAATAAATCACACCCCGTTAAAGCGACTTTCATTGCAAGACTTTCGATGCTTAGTTAGCTCTATTGACAAGCGGATAGTCTCATGACAACCTGTTCCACCCAACAAAGCCAATTCGGTTCTTGTCAGGCTGTTGTCCAAAAAAACTCGCAAAAACAGCACGTACGGTTCAAAACGTCAAGGATATGGCTTGAAGTGCATGTCCACCAGAGAGGATGAAAAATGCTGACATTTTGAACTTTGCCTTCGGTTCACATGTGCACCAGCGAAAGAAAGACGAATAAAGCAGCGAGGTTCGTCGCTTCGTCAAGAGAGTCTTTTGTTTTATGCACGATGGGAGGGAGGTTCGTCACTTGGTCAAGAGAGTCTTTTGTTTGTGCGCGATTCCTTCTTGCGCAATCCGAACAGGATGCAGCTGTCCGTCTGGACGGGGCGCGAGTGAGTGATAAGTAAAAGCGAACATTTTTGCCTGAGGGAGGACTAATGAAGACATGCCTTCTTGGTTTTTATCAACCGACCCCGCCATCACATCACACATAAATCTAGTCAAAAAGTCTACACATGCCCGCTCAATAGACGGTTGATAAGCTGTGCCATATATGGGCCGTTGCCGTTGGGGCGCTAACAATTGGAGACGAAGAGAGAGCGCACCGTGAAGATACTCGGGCGTAAACTAATCCCACCTCGGCTGTGAACTGACTGGCCTGAAAGTAAGTTCAAGGGCACCGGCAAAATCGAGCCGCGAGTAAGCTGATACGCTAAGCGGCTGCTGCTTCATGCTGAGACTTGCCAAATCACGCCATCGTGTTTTGAACTCCAGCGATTAGACGGCTCACATATCACTCACGTAACTATGGTCCATTGCTGCAGACGCGCAGAATAGCGCCACCGGCAAGTTCCCAAACAAAAATTTGATCGATGAGATGGACGGTGCGCGAGCTCGAATCGCAAGTTGTTGATGTTGTCTGGTGACACAATTCCAACCCAGCCGATAGTCCAACCGGTGAACCCTTAAACACTAAACCTCTTCGGCCTCTTCACACGCCCACCGAGAGAGCACCGAGAGAAGAGGAAGAAACCGCTGGCGCAAACAAACACCGGCGATGCGTAGAATTAGTCATTTCCTGCCATCGATACTGGTGAGCCAAACCTGGTACAGCGCAAACAAAAGCGTAGTTATGTGATCTTGCGAAGCTTGTTTCTCGCAGCGAAAAAAGCTACAACAAACGCCCCATTAAAACCGGGTGCAATTTCTGATCTCGATCCGATCGTCTAGAGATTTCACTTTCGGCTTCTATTTAATCAACAATCAATGGCGCGCCGGTTACCGATCCGGCCCATATTTATTAACTTGACCCATTTTGTTTTCCGTTGACGAAGCGCCCAGCCCAGCCCAACGCTGGGAAATGAAAGAAAAAAGCTGGGTGAGTGATTTATGTTTGCCCACAGAACTGGGTCACAGAGAGAGAGACGATCCTCTGATGAGCTTCACTTATGCTAATAAGCCACCATGGCGAAGGAAAGCAAAAAGCAGGCCGACATTACCTTCAGCGTTCTGCTTTATTATTGTAATTAAGTACAATATGTCCTTTTTTTCGTTTGTCCCCTCGAGATGTTTATCGCCGAGTGGTTTATCTCTCCCCTATGTTTTGTATTAATCACACTCATCTGTCTACATAAATCTTTACAATTTTTAAAGGTAGAAAACAGCTTGCCTGCGATAGGCAAGATTTGCAAATTCTTCCCATTAAATGGGTTCCATTAAGAAATTCCTTTTCCATTCGCGGCCGCCAGTTTATCACCACCGATCGGTGGCTTGGGATCGTTGATTAATCGATCGACCATTAGTCGCCCTCACTTCGCTATCCCCATGGGTGCTAATTTTATTCTACCGATATGGACATTTCCAGCGGATTGGGCCGCTCGAAGCTACTTAAGAATTCAATCTGCGCGTATAAACAACCGCGAAAGTCATAACGCGGACCGACGGCGAGTGCTTCTTCAGGTGTCATAATTGATACGGTCCTTGTATGGCGCTGGTCTAATGGGTGAACGTTTTGGATTAAAAACGAGACGAGAGAGAGAGAGAGAGAGAGAGAGAGAGTGATACACCACCCGGTGTTATAAAAGCTCTGGTGGACCAGCCGCACGCATGAAATTGTTTCAACAAACCGGGTGACGTACGTGACGGTAGAAAAAGCGATGGTGTTGCGATTAAATTGGTTTCTATTTTTAAAACAATTTACGGGAGCTGTTAAGACAACAATGCAAAACAAACATTGGACTCACACTCTGTAAAAGGAACGCGGATGGGACCTTTTTCGTACCCCGCATTTGTTTGGAGATCAGCCCGGGGAGAACAATGTCCGGAATCCTCCCAACACGAGCACCCGTAAGAAATCCTGCCCAAAAAACAAAAAGCCCTCATTTTGTGCCGGTAGCCTTCCGGGGAGGGAGAAACGATCTGTTTACCTTTCGATCGCGTACTATAAACAAAACGTCAAACGTATCGGCAACATCGTGACAGATGACAGACGCAAAAAAAAAAGCTAAGTACACTGGGCCTAGCCACTTACTAACCGACAATGATGTGACACAAATTCTAACCTCCTCTCGCGGGAACGCTCGGGCCTAGGGACAATCATTAGCCTTAGGCAACACAGCTCTAGATATCTCTGTCACCTCTCTCGGTGGGCAATCGAAACGTTCGCTGTGGGGCCAAGTTTCCCGATTTGGCCACAAAACTCCCACCCAACCGGATCTGGACAGGCGAGCGCGCACGGGAAAACGGGGGAGTCGGCATCAAATCTTGCCCGCACGCTCACAACAAATGCTTCAGGGCGGCAAAGCTTAAGAACTTAACCACGCTCCAACCGTGCCTTTGCGCTGCTGGTTGAAATGCGCCGTGTGCTCTACCGCCGACACTCTGGTCGGCGTTCGTTTGGAGCTCTAGCTGGGAAGGAGGGTTTATATTTTACCCCGGTTCACCCTAGGCAAATATTTACCTCTTTCTCGGGATGACGCACCAATCTGCTACTGCTGCGGAACGATCGGTCGCGGTTTGTTCGTTACGGTCAATATGGTTTCCGGGATCTTGGTTTCCTCCCGGTCGAAATTTAGGGCTCACGGTCACGGAACGATACACACAGGCGCACAAACACACGGAAAAAACACTCTCTTTTTGCTGCTTTCCTGAAGCAGCAACTGTATTTCAGCTCGAGTTTGCTGTTTACTTTATGTGACTCGATTCTGAGATCTTTTTTTTTCTTGGTGGGTCGTCTCACCACTAATCTGCTGGATGAACACTAAATCAGCGCAAACACACACACACGCAAAAAGCACTAATACACACAAACACTTCACAAGAAGGTGATAGTGGGATAGAGTACCGTTCAAGTGTACAGTTGGTACCTCTTGAGCTGCAAGTGTACCTCTTGAGCTGCTTTCGGACCGGCCGATTTCAAGATGACAGATAGCGCACTAGACGTGCGCGCGCTTTTAGGGTGAACTTTCGCCGACTAACCTTGAGCTGCCCCCAGTTCAGTTGTGGTGCAACAAACACCTTTGCTCCAGATACTCCAGGTGGCGCCTGTTACTGACACTCCAGCTGTCTTGCCAAAGAGATCCTCGGGTGGCAATACTCTAGCTTCTGGCCAGCTGGTGGTTCGAGTCGGACGGCTTTGGGCGAGAAGAAATCAGCCACAGATTCGCTACTTCCTTTCGCCCCGGTCTCCGATCTCAGAAGGGGTGAAAGAACTGTTACTTGCCCTCGGCTGATTCGCGAATCGCCTCTCTTTCAGTCTCTTCTCTACACACGACTACTTCGCAAGGTATTCGCCTGATTCGCGATAGATGAAATCGGGTGCAATAGAACATCCAGATCCTTTCCTGTGCCAGTCGTCAACTCTGCCAGGAAGGTCTCTGTGACAGGGGTAGAAGAATAGTGGCGGCTTTTCTTTTTTCTTTGGGTGCACTTCACGCACGATGCCAACTGTATGTACACGCACACGACGATCACAAAACACGCCACAACCTGACCTGACGTCTACGATTGCACGTCCGTTCGGGTTGCACGCCAACGCGATACTGAACCAACCGGGTTAAGCTTCGGCACGGTGAGCGGTCTCTGCTCGCGAGGTTTCGCCGCTCAACACTTGCGCGCATGAAGAACAACAAGAGCTCCACTGGTGGAGGGAGTTGGAGCGGAGTTCCAGGTGTGCCGATGGCGAGAAGAGAGGAGGACTTGCACTGCGACCGAGCGTTCGACGACCGCGGGCGCATTTCGATGGGGCCACAGCAACGCTCTTGCGCTCTTCGTGGTCATGGACTCGGTAGCGCGGTGGAGCATAGGCCGTTCGCTCCGGAGCCGGGCGCGCTCGATTGTGTCGATGTAGTGTGTGATTTTCTTTTCCAAGCGCGTGTGGGCTTTCTTGTGCCGGGCCCGAACAACTGAGTCGGTATGTTGCTCGGGGAGGCATTGGAAAGAGTATTGGAATTTTGAGGATTGTCGGAAGAAAAGTTTGAAGAGATTTAATAAGGCTACTTTAGTGATCATCTCCACAGATACTGTTGACTCTTCGACTCTAGGGAGTTGCGACACAGTTGAATCTCTCCGCCGACTCCGGAGACGTTCACTCCTTCGTTCCATTACTCATCGGATCACGCGCACTCGCGCAAGATCAATCGCTGCAGCAAGAACTCGTGCGACGGATAAGAAGCCGTGCGGCGGATGAGAAAGCTTACTCGTTGCGGTCCGCTTAACCCCTGCCAGCCGCTTTCTTCTACCCTGCAAATGGCTACAATCCAGTCGCCAAAACTTCCTAAAGCCAATTGAAGCTTTGCATTAAGCGATCCTAAACCACACCAGCAACTTCGGGCAGATTGCACCGCAGCCCGGCGTGTGTGTGTGTGTGTATGGCGAACCGGTTAAAACGACTCCCAGACACTACTGAGCCAAGAACAACCCGAAACCCACGGGAAGCTTAATGCTCAGCAGATGCAGCAGGAGTCGGTGAGGCGTGGTAGTTCGTGGTGGATAAGATAATACGCCCCTCCTCCACCGGCCACATCTCCCCCGACAGTTCCCACCCGAAAGAATCGAAAGCCTTTTAGCAAACAGCCATGAACCCATTCGGTGTTGAAGGGTTCGCCTACACACACACACACACACCCGGTGCGAGTTCATCGTCGGAGTTGTAAATCGAACACGATCGACGAGACCCGGGAGGGTACGGGTACTTGCGTCAACGCAATTTTCGCACAGCCATAATTTGCATGAACGGTGCATGGGAAGTAACGAAGTTGAGGAAAATCTTTGGATGGCTCGGTTTGGAGTTGAAAGTTAGAAGAAACTCAATCTCCTTATCACCTGAAAGCTCTCCGTCAGGGTTAATACGTTTAAACTCTTACGTGCCGAAAGCCATTCTCTCCAGCATTATCTTCACGTGCCTCGAATTCGCCTGTGATGATATACAATTTAACCTTCACACCACACATAATGTTGCGCAGGATTCTTCAGATTACCTTTTCGGGTCTTTGTTGTGCCCTTTTCGCTTAATGAGTGCTCACAGAACAACGGCGGTGTGAAGCGATGTTTGTTTACACTACACACCAGACGAAGAACTCATGTGTGAGGTTGGTCTGTTCGCTCCAAATTAAAAGGATACCTACCTTAATGCACTCGGCTGCACTTTAAATTCTTTCGCACATTACTCGCGGACCCTTTTCGCCACTCCAACTTAAATCGTGCTTTTTTTTCTGCACAATTTAATAGCTCGAATAGTTTAAGTCTACCTCGGACTCTGTGTCTGGAGAAGGTGAGTTAAAGCGCGATCCTCAGGGTGATCGTGGCGAAAGCGAAAACAAAGGCGAAGCACACAACAGTGCCTACGCTTGTCACTCCGGCCATCTCCTCGAGAGACTCGAAAAGGTGCGTGAGTGTGAGTCCTTCCTTCCTTTTTCAATTTCCACTGACTGACAGCCAAATGGACGGATTTACGGCGATCCATGGCAAAGACGATCCTGTCTGCACCAATATCTGGCACAATGTCTGGCGCGTCCGTGAAGGCGTCGAAGGTTGCCCAACATCCTCCGCTGGGCGATTGATGCGAACGCCCAGGAAGACACGATCATGATGGATCGTGCGGCTCTAAGAACGTACCGGCATTAATGTACGCTGATGAGCATGACCTGCATGAGCTGCAACGAATCGAACGCAAATACGTTTCGCATTTTCAATCCTGGACAACCCACCCTGATCACAACAGCAGTGAGTCATAAATCATCTTTCTTCGCGAATTCGTAGAACCTTTTCCCATCCTAGCCGGGTTTGACTAGCTTTCGCCAACGTCCGCTCACCGCGAGGACTTTGTCTCGATAACGCGATGGACACGATGAGCGCGTACGATTTCTGAAGCTCTAATGAGGTTGAGGGACGGTTGCGGATGTTGCCCACCGGGTCTACAATCTCCATTTCTTACAAACAACCAACCAACGCACACCGGAGACACGGCGCAGATGGCAGATCTTCGTGAAGGGTATAATTTATACTCCATCAGCTTCGTTCCGGATGCTTTACGATGCAGCAGTGCTAGAGTCTCTCCAGAGTTCTAGATTGCCAGATGCCGTTTGCGCGGTTGTCTTGCGTAGGTGTGATCTACACCGTACCCTGGTTGGCGTACAGTTGTCGAGCGTACTGTCGTACCGATACAAGAACCGATTCCAGTTGAAGTTCAATCATAATGTCGTACAGTTTATCTTCACCGGACGAGTTAAGCTGTATGCAAAGCTCTAAGCTGTACCGTATTAAAAAGCGACGGTTGTTTGCTAGATTGATCGTTCGAGTTTATGGCGATCCTCAGAGCGGCCTCGGCAAATATGAAAATTGATCGAATCTCGTTACCATACGCGGATGATAAGCCAGACGTACATATACACACGGCGTAATGCTACACTTTATTGGATCGTTTGTTTAACTGCACCAGTTTGCCGGGACTTTGCTAATTCTAGCGATGGGAAAGATAATTGGCCATTTTACCTCGGTCGATTAGTTTGCTCGATAAGGAGTGACTTGATGTGGTGCAGTCATGTTTTTCTTTCAATAGACTGTTTTATAACACTTGAAATTGCGGTGAAACTTCCCTGAGTTGAAGCTTTCACAGAGAAACTCAAAGCCTCTTAAGCTGCACGTACGTTTTGTGGACTTAATGTCCCGCAATCGTCATGAACAAACGTGACTAATGAAAATACTATGAAGTTCAAGTTGTGATATTAGGAATTGTCCAGGACAAGTCCAGATACTGAAGATACGGGAAGTCTAGGAGGCAAGTAACGGCAGGCCTAAGCCGCTTGAGGCTAGTTCCAGGACGTTAAGACGATATTTTATAGCTGAGTCCATACAGCTCAACTGTCAGAATTCCCTAGGTCGTCGTTGCGTATTCAAATACGATGAAGTTCAAGTTGTGACATCCTGAGTTCTCCAGGAAAAGTCCAGATCTTCGCTGTAGACATATTCTACGGGAAATAATCAAGGTCAAGCCCTCTCGAAGTAACTGGTTGTCTGGGACGTTTACGCGATGTTCAATGAGCCCATAAATCGCAAAGTCTCAAAGTCTAAAGTTCTTCAAAATAGTCAGTCTCAGCGTCTTCTATCTCTGGAAACAATTAAAAGCAAACAACTTTTCCTTTTCTCTTTAGTTTCTTCGTATCCTTCACCCGGAACCACTTTGCGCGCAGACTCAACTACCAATTGTCTGATTGTCTAAATATTTAACCTCTCTCAGTGACAGACAGCCACCGCCCCAAGTCGTCCCCAAGACCCACCCCGATGCAAGATTAACGAATCCAATCCGAAACGGTAATAAAGTAGCTCGTTCACGCTCGTACACATCCATCCGGGTCCGTCTGTGGCCGGGTCTGGGACAGGCTGGATGCAATCAAACCGCACTCGAACCCACACTGCAACAGCAAGCGACGCACGATGCAACGCGAACGATGCACCCATTAAAATAAAAGCGAGACAACCCTGAGGAACCGGAGCCGACCGACCAAACGAACAATGCTACATAAATCAAGGCACACCGAAGGCTTCGGCAGAGCGCGAAGAGCGGCTTTTGCTTGCGGATCATCCTTCGCTGATCGTGGCGGTCCACCACCATCATGGCCATGAAATTGAACTCCCTCGATCGGGCTGAAGAGTCGAGTGCAGACGACGCTGCTGGTTCTTCCCTGTGCTAAACTGTGGTCGGCGCGTAGCCGCGGAAGCTGTCCGGGCTTAATAGCTCCGGTAAATCCCCTTTTTTGGCCCGTCAGCTTCATCACCTCAGCACACACAAGCGAAGTAAAAAAAAAAGCAGAGCGACGATCCGATCCGTTCCAGTTCCGAGCTCGATCAGCACGAGCTGATCAACCGGATCGGATCGATTATTCATCGATGTCTTGCGGGTCTTGAGGTCCTTCTGCCATCCTCCAACCGAACGAAAACCCAACCGTCCAACCGTTGGTGACTTCATTTCTTGCGCATCCCCCCCTCTCCCAAACCCGACAATATCCGTTACAGTTTTATTAACTTGTTATAACGGCCCCAGACAAGGGACCTTCCCTTACGCCCTTTTTCCTTCTAGCCCATCATCCAAACGTAACCGAACGATGATGATCATGTTTAGAGCTAGCGAGAGCGTGTGGTGCTCTCTAACGATCCGCGACCGACCAAGCGCGATCCTCCAACCTAACAAATATGGCCATTTCGGTGTGGCACTCAGCCGGCGTAGCGCATGTACCGTATCCATATTCATCGTCGATCGTCTAGAGGGTGGACGATTGAGGTTTGGGTAAGCGGAACAAAAACGTTTGTCGTTACAAACATGGCAGACGCACCGGGTTTAAGCATGGCCGGTATTGAAACTGCGCCCTGCGATTTCGCAGGGAGAGATTATTCTTTGGAACAATCCACAAAAGGGGAAATAGGAGCAGACATTGGGGAGATTGAGAGGAAACATGGAAAACTAAATGGCGAACAACACCGGGAGTAGAGCGACAACGATCGATTCAATGCTAATGGTAGGCAGTTATAGTTGCTACGGAAGGCAAAATAGTTCATGAGTCCCTACGCCTCCTGTGGGATGGGATGGGTTAATAAAATTAACACTTCGATCGAGACATAAAGAAACGAGTGTGACAAAGTCCAATACCTCCGGGAATGAGATCAAAAGAGAATAGATATCTTAGTAGTAGCATACCAACCTTGTAGTACCTGTTAAATGTCAAAGTTAGACTTTAAAATAATTGTAAATGATCACTGACGTTATGATCACTGAGAATACTGAGGATTTTCTTGGACGATCCTCCACCCCTATAGCATAAACAGACTAGTGTAGGCACAACAGCTGTCAAATTCAAACACAACACATTTTACCCAGTAAAAAATAGATCCATAACGTGCTGGAAACCATCCTTAGCCTACTGTATGTAATTTCGCGGCCCGGTGGTGGATCAGATCAAAGTGAGTTGAGAGGAGGTGCCGTAAAAAGCCCGTTTTGACACATGGAAAGAAGTAGAAGACCAGCACCAGTTTGACGTTTACTTGACCGCATAGAATCAGCTGGTTATATGTGTTGTTTATTATTCTCGATGCAATAACATCATTATATGGTTTGTTTTCTTCCATTCTGCTGTTCAATATCGTTCGGAAAGCTTAGATTAAGTTAAGAAATCAGGATATTGTAGTGTGTCAGTGCTACCTGAGGTGATTCTGTATTATATTTATTACTGTTTGAGGTGGTAACGATTCAGTGCCTATATGGACAGGTCAGCTTTGACTGTATCAGCGTCACAGGCGGTGCCGGTTTGCTCCCCGAACTATTGGTAGATCCGAGATATAGGATCGTTCCACTTTTTGACCGATCTGCAAGCAAAAATTCATCAAGAGCACAGCAGATCGAGCTTCATCAATGTTTGCTAGAGATCGCTTGCTTGACCAACAAAGAATGCTTGACCGCAGCTTGTTTACATTTCAGTCAAGAAAACGTCAAAATTTTTTCAAGATGTCCGACCGAGAAATCGCTATTCCGACACCTCCTCTCAACTCACTTTGGATCAGATTATGGAAGTACACTACTAATTTTTCAACCCTGTAATATATACAATTGGGCGATAGCACGGCAGCCGTCAAAATCGAAAACAAAATAATTTACCCTGTGAAAAAGATATCGATAACATGTTCAAAAAGTAGCGTTTGAGCAGTCATATCGCCAAAATAACACTTAAATGCACTTAAATCTCTCGTATTCATAATCTTAAACAAGATGTTATGACCGAGAAGGGTACACAGAAGATGGCGACATTCTCATGCCCTTAGTAGTATTTCAACCCACAACAAACACTAACACTACCCTCCAACATACCAAACAGAAGCCTAAGCTCACTTCAAGCTGGATCAAGTACAAGTACACCGTTCAATAAATTCTGCCACAGTCCCATGACGTTAGCTAATATTCACATATTCCGCCATCATCCCGGCCCTTGAGATTTGTAAGCATTCCGCCGCGTGTGTACCTGTGTCAATAGTCTGTTTAACTTTATCGCTCAATAAATAACCTTTTGCTCTCAAACTAATTGACATACGGCCTCGTGGGCCTGGGGCCGATGCAAGGTACCACCATTTGCATTTTGTTACCGTTTTGTAGTGCCAATCGGGACTAACGTCTCGCTGAAGGTACTGTGCAGAGTACTCGGTGCGGAGAAATCAAATGCAAAAGGATCGCGCTGGTTTAAGATGTTCTCTCTCTCTGTAATAATTATTCCTTCCTAATGTCCAATGAGTAGGTCAAGCTTGTGGACAGGACAGCAAGTTGTAAAGTAGTTTATGAACAACATAAATTAATTTACTTTATTTCTTACCATTCAAATAGGTCGCTTCAAGCTTTTAAAGATAGAAAAGGAATCTATATAAATACCAATAGCTAATTTTCTTCGCGACTCCAGCATTGTTGCGACTTTCCGGCCATAATCGCTTCTCGGCAACTGCGAAATGAACTATTTTCCAAGAATGTGCTACGCCGTCGTGAGATGCCTCAAGCAATTCCAATTCCGAACCCATCTTCGGGTAGGAAAAGTGACTCGAACCAATTTTCCAATACACACCACAGTGCACCGTCAAAAGGGAAAAGGTGACCCGATTGGTGTCACCGCATCATCGTCCGCCACATGCCGTTCCCATCAAGCTGCAGAATTTCGCTACAGCCACGAAGAATTAGCTTCCTTGCTTCTGTGTGCCCCTTCCATCAACGGTCACACACAATCAGCTTAAAAACATGAAATGCTTCCTCATACCCAGCGCGCGTAGCCAACGTGCGGGAACAAACACGGGAACCGATCCAAACTAACTTTTCGCTTCATATTTCCGCAAAAGCTTTTCCTTTCTCTCGGGAGGGCCGCCGTGTGCATTTTCCGCGGTCGCGTGCTGCCGGTGGGTTCACAACATCGCCAGCAGCAGCAGTTGTAGTACATAATTACTGAGACCCACTTCCGATCGGTTTGTGTGTGTGAGAGAGCTAGCTACAGGGGCGAGTTGTTGGGGCTGGGTGCCGGGTTTTGTAATTAACCATTTCGTACGCCCCTCATCATCGCCATGTGAGGATGAACAACGAGATTGGTGAGTGATAGTGTAGCGTGTGAAAGGTTAGGTTTCGACAAGTCTGTTTTTGAAAGCAAACCTGTCGAATCCGCCCGAGCTGAGGGAGAAGAAAAAAGCAAAGGTTCGTCGCTTACGCATTGAAGTCTTTTGTATTTTGTTCGAGGCTGAAATTGATTACTGGACGTAACAAGATGGATTTAACGATGAATTCACATTGTTTAATTTTTAATATCTTATTATATAAAACGCTTTTCGATTTTTGTGTCATAAATAGCTACAAACGAGGCAGAGACTTCAATTCGTCACGAGAAAAATATTCAAACTTGAAGTACGTCCTCAGAACGTTCTGGCAACGATCGGCAAGCAAACTCTTTGCCCTTTGCTCCTCTGTATCAAAAGAAATCTTCCGGCAACTTCAAATGGATCCCGTGGACCATCGGTGAACACCGGCGGTTACGACTGACGTGCCGCATCCTCCGCAACATCTAAATCATGATGTCCAGGTACCGGGGGGGATCGCCAAATCGGGCGCTAACGAACAAAAACAAACCCGCACCGCGAGAATCTCTGCGTCATGCGTCTTGGCTTGGTGGGGCGATTGTTTTGCTTTTACCATAACCGTACTTTAACCCTGAAACGCACCCGGCCAACAGCACAGGCATGCAAAACTGTGACCACTTCTTCTTCCGGGGCTCCGAAGATAAACACAAGGGCCTGAACCGTCATCACGTGCGTGCGTAGTAGCAGTTGGGGCCGGGTGCTGTACTGATTCACCACAGAACAGAGTCGCAGATCGTTGTTGTTGGGGGCCAGGTTGGTGTTCCTCCACCAGTGTGCCGATGTACTTCGGTCCCCGGTATTGATTTACGAGCCAGCAATTGCATGTTTATCTTCTGTCGAGTCAGCGAGCTCTCCGCGATCGGTACCGCAAGAACTGTACCACATCGCACACGGGCCACAATACTATCTGAACCGCACCAGTGTCGCAGACGGAACCACGCACCGAACCACCGTGTGCCTGCCGCCGTGTGTTCTTTGCACGCCGCCTTATTAATCAAACTGTAAGCGCGCGCCAAAAAAGGCAAACGTTAGGTCATTATAAACCTCGAAATTGATCGTTATGCACGATCACCATCGCTGATTATCATTCCGGCGTTCGATGGTCGTTTGGTGGCTGGGGTTTGCCGGGTTCACCACCACCCGGGCTGGACACTCTAGGTGAGATGTGAGTCTGTGCTGTTTTATTTCCCTATTTTTCCATACGATTTGTAAAACAGAGCGAAGGAATTTTACTGTCCACTGGCGCTCTCGGCGCTGATTGAGGGTGGACTATTTTTTTGTCTCGTTGTCTTCTTAGTTCTAGACTCGGGCTGTAACTGTCTCAGAAGGATGCCATGGCGGTATGATTGTTGATCTTTCGACCAGTTTGGTTCAAATTTATGGTAATTGGTTAGGTTTCGACTACCGATCCTCCAGGTCCAGCGTGCGTTGACTGTCGCCGTGGTTCGTGTATCGGTGTCTGCAGAATTACACGGCAATTTCGAGCACAAAGCTCTATGTTTTTGCCACATTAGCATGCGCCGCCTCGTAATGCGGAAGTAATCTCGTTTATTGACACAATAACAGTGCGCAGAACTTCCGGAACTGTTGCAATTGGAATTGTTTTCTTGTTTGCCATTTCAGCACGTAAATTGAAATTGCTGCATTTCTGCAGTTCTTTGTCTGCGTTTGGCTTAACTTAACCCCCTTCTTCAAGTGACATTTACTCAGTAACAGTAAAAATAGTTTAAAGCGTTATGCTCTAAAACTGCAATGAAGCGAGAGAGCTAGTACAAAGGTGGCAGCTGTCAACTTCTCGATTGATGGATACTAATCATATGACAGCTGGCACTTGGGTGTACTTACAGACAATAAATGTCATCCTCAGAATGTTTACTGTTCTTTGCAAACTGTCATTTTAAACTGAGTCGCTCACATCTACTTATTATTTATAGATTATTTTTACAGCTGTCATTAGTATGTACTAGCATTTCTGGCTTGTTTTAAGTCACTATTGTTTAAAAAGTGAGTCAAACAAAAAATACTCTTCAATTGTACATTAGAGCTGGTTCTACTAATAATTAAATGACAGCTGTCACATGGTAATGAGCTAATGCTATTCATTTAATGAGCTGTCATTGGGATGTACTTAGATACCTTTCATGTCATCTTTAATTTCTTATTGTTTTTTTATGGTTCATGCAATAAATCAACCTTACCAAAGCGTATGGAACAAGATAATAACCTTCAATTTAATAGAAAAAAAAAACTGTTTCATAGTGGATAGGATTGCTTCAAACCGCAACCAGAGTCCTGTCGCGGACACAAGCGAATCCAAACATGGATAGCCAATATCTGCATAACCGCATCACGGTTAATGTGTGTTTCGTGTTCATCGAGCAGCAGCAGCAGCAGCAGCAGCAACAACAGCAGCATATTCATATTCAGCTGAATGCAAAACAACAAAACACAGAGCACACAGGAAAAAGCGATCTCCGAAGCAACTTGACACAAACACACACATGTGTTTCTGCATTCGACACGTCTGGTGGATACTTTATCGCCCTCCCGTGTTGTCGTGCGGTCGTGATTGAACTTGAACTTGAAAAGCACCAGAGCGACCCTTCGACCGTTTCCCGGCTGGTGTGTAGTTAGCTTCCGGGTTATGGCTTGGACAGGCGCACGCACACACACACGCGAAGCCGCATAACTTTTCCCCATACATGGGCATAGCATTTCTGCGCACCGGAAACCCACCCGATGTACGGCGCTTTTGCGAACAGCGCGTTTATCTGTTCGAACCGGCGTGACGCAACCGTTAGCATGATTTGCTGTGGTTCATCATTATTAGTGACGCTAAGCTAAGACGGCAAGCAAGGAGAGAAAAAAAAACAAGTCATAACGCAACAAACTGTCTTCTTGTGGACAAAAAAAAAATCCACCCGATGATCAGCTCTTAACAAACTGTACGCCATTTGCTACGGAGAGTTCGATTCCGGTTAAGGAAACCGGAACAGAAGTCCATCCTCACAAGGGCGTAAAAGCGTTAATCATGTAGATTGGCGTGAAGGAGCTAAACCAAACATGAAACCCCCAAAAGTGTTTGTGCCCAAACCTCAAGTCCCGGGGGTATTTGTGATAGTGATAGGCTTAGTGATAGAGAGAGATTGAAGGATCGCGATCAACGTCATCTGATGAGCGATAGCCTCCGGATAGCCGGAGACACACCTGTCCATCTAGCAAACATCCGACGTGTTTTTCCTGAGCGACACTAATGGAGCTCTAACGGGGTGCATAACTTCCCTACCGTGAAGTGAAATGCGAGCACCAGCCCCCAATTTGAATATCGAAAGTGTAGCAAGTGAAGCACTGATCGGGAATGTTTCCTGCTCTACTGAGGCACGCGCGGTATGAACATGCTCTTCCTTCCTATTTTTCAAACGGATGTCATGCATAAATTGTTTTGTTTTTGTTAAACTATTTCATTTCACAAAAAAGGAAGCAAACTTTCGAATAATGTTGCTTCTACTGCTCCGGCGGTATGCAAATTTCTTCCTGCTTCCTTCTATCGCTCAACACATGTCAGAACTGACATTTGCATGAATAATTTCCTGCAGTCCAAGAGAGAGAGAGAGAGCGAGAGAGGAAAAAGCGAACGGCGCCCCGGAATCTCTTCTATCGGCTATATTGTACACGTTTGTTTTCTTGTTTTGTTTCTGTGCTTTTCCATAACAGAAAGTATGTCTGTCTGTGTGTGTGTTTTTTGTCTTCTTTTTTATCTACTTTGCTACGCACAAAACAGTGTGGAATTTTCATTAACCGCAGTGGTATTTATTAAATAGTTATGCGTCTTTTTTTCTACATTTTTTGTATACTTTTTACCTTTTTTTTGTGTTGCTTTTGTTCCTCTTGTACCCTATCACTTATGCCTCATTACGCTTTGGCATTTTGTATTTCACCCTTTTGAAGAGGATAATGAACTGTTTCTGTTTTTTTTTTTCCTTTTTTTTTGCTACCCTTCTTTCGTGATTGATGTTATACGCCACGAATTACAGCAAAGGAGATAATGGAAGCGGTGAAAAAATCACAACCGCAGTGCATCGGATTTAATCAATCTCCTAACGAGTTGCATAATAATGTATGTGCCTGTCCGTCTGTCTGTCTGTGTTGTTTCCCTTTAATCGTCTTTAATCGGGAAAAAGCCCGTTTGTTTTTCTTTCTTCATGTTTCTATGTCATGTTTTCATATTGTTTCACTCGCGATTGTTTTGTTTCCATCTATTTATATACATGTTTACGCATGTTTTCGGTTTGATTTACGCGGGCCGCCGACAACGTTGGGGTTTTTTTTCTCTTATCCATTTTCCATCTTCTATTTCCACCCTTTTCATTATGTTTTTTTTTTTCGTTTGCTCTTCCCAATTTTTTTAACAACGTTTTCTTCAATCGTTTCCACACACTAACTGGACAACAGACAATCGGATTTATTCGAGCATTCGGGTGTTGGCATATGGCCTTTTACGGTACCCCTGTCGGTGGTTCAATTGTGTGTGTGTCTTTATGCTTTTTATTTCCTTTTACCCAGTTTGATTTTCATTTAGTTGTGTGTTACATCCTATTACTTCTCTTTTCTTCTTTGTTTTTCTTTTTACCTTTTTCCTTTTTCTTCTTTTCTTTTTCTTTCTTTCTTCATCTCACAATACACCTTGCAAGATAGTTTTCTTTTAGCTGGAAGTTTTCTTCTCACTTTTCATCATTACAACAGCACTGCGGGCCGCTACTTTTCGCTTTCGATTGGCTACACTGGCCAATAGTCGTTTATGCTCTTCACGGGTAGGCAGGACGGTTTTCATTGCACCACTTTGTGAAAAGCCACTTCGATGATCCATCAGCACCTCAAGCTCCAGTACTAAGTGTGGGTTTTAGTCGTGTGCATTAACACACACACACAAACGATCTCCACGCTGAGAGCTAGGCTAGTGGAGCGCCCTGCTCCACATTACCATGCCCACAAGGCGTGCAGTAGTACGTGCGGCTAAAGATTCAATTTTCCGTACGTGAGCCGGTGAAGCATCCGCTTCATGATCTTCACTGCGACTTTCACTGCACAGGTGGCTGCTGCTGCTGCTGGAGATCGGCTTTGTGTAATCGGCACCAAGGAGAAGCACGCTTCACGTGCATCAAATCAATTGTTCCGTTGAAATTTTAACACTTCCACGATCCACTCCACCCCGAAACGGGCGCTCGATATGGCGCCCGCAAACGATCGCCCTCCCCACCGCATCGTGGTGACTATCGCGGTGAAGCGATCGGTACCATTACGGCACGAATGGAAGCCAAACTGCGCGGAAAGGAAAACCTGCCCGTACGGCTCGGTCATTTTTCACGCACCATTTCCCGCGTCAGCTTTTCGTGTGCTATTGTGGGGTAAAATTCGAGTGATGGTAAAAACGGGGCGATGGTTTACAGCAAATCGTCCTCACTGTCGCTCTCTCACTTCGGACGGAACACCAGCGTGGATGACCCAGTTCACTGTCTGCCGTACACTACGTTGGATGGTCAGGCTTTTCTTATTGCCCTTTTTCCGCGCCCTTAGACCCGGCCCTGTACTGACCACGCGATCAGTCATCATCAATCTTCCGAACGCCGGACTGTTATGCAATCGATAAATGGTTGCGGTCTCCCGGTCGCTTTTGTGGCTCGGACCCTTCACTTTGTTCCGCGTTATCATGATCGCGGTTTGGTGAAAATAGTTTCTTTTAGTGCGCTACCAAGCGTTCTGCACGAAGGGACAAACGGCCCTTTCTGCTGGTTGACAATCGGTTTTGCGAGAAATCGCACCGGGCACGAGGCGAAAAGCTGACCAATACTGTAACGGTGGAAACTCCATTCAATGCTAACGAATTCGATTCGATACGGCTTGATGGCGGGTAGCGAGACAGAGGGCGGCCACTGCACAAAGTATGGCACAGCACGTGCAGAATTACGTTCCCTTTTCTGTATTTTTGCTATAGTTATCCGTCGCGAATAAAACAACATTTTAATTGAGTGACCGAACGGTTTATCGCTGTACAGAGCGCGTATTGCGATAGGAAATGTGCTTTTGTAGAACCGTATGCGCTATTAACACAGTACTAGCAGGCAGTAGTTTACGGTGTAAGTATCATGTGCGTCGTGAGTTCAAATCTTAAACATACCATATCAAGCGAAGATAATTTTACTGAGTGTGAAAAAGGATTTTAATGACTTGAGTGACATTAATCCTGGATTCTAGATCAACCTAGTTGTGTGTGGGGAACTACATTTACACTAAGGAGAGCGCAATAAAAACTGTCTACTTTACTTCTCACCACTTCATTATTCATGCAGCAGTTAATTAAATTTTTTAATCTTGCTTCCTACATGAACCAACGAGAGAGATAGCGAGATAGGGTATTTTTGCTATAAGCATGTGTGTTCTACATTCAACAATAAATATTAAAGTAGATTAAAATACAGTGAAACAAGAAACATAAATCCCAATACCCAAGCCCATACCGCAAGCCAGTAGGCCTCCTTGTTCTCCGAGCTTTTTTTTGTTGTCCTCCTGCCTTTTTCAATTGACATTACCTTTAACTCCCATTTTTACGACCCACTTTCGACTACGGCTCCATTAAAATGCGAACTCCCTGCCCGCCACGCTGTACTGCACTGGCTGGCTGTTATTATTCGCTTCATTTAATCCTTCTCCGCTTCCTTCCTTCGCAAAGCTTCCCGTGACAGACCGAACGCCAGACGAGAAAGGGTAATTAACATTGCTACCATTGCTACCCAAACCCTGCGCCGCGTATATCACTTTTTCGCTTTAGTTTTGCTGTATTAAAATGTCAAAAATTCAATTTCAATTTAACACTCATTACACACACACACCCGAGTGCCTCCGTGCTGTGACCTTCGCATTCGCGGAATCGGCTCTGTACCGTACCAGTTGGCAGAATCTGAAGGCGATCGGCGATATAGAAGACTGTCAGGAGTCGGGAAGGGTCCAAACACCTTGACAGTGTACGACTTACGGTTGGAAATTGATTTCTTCTGCCATTTTATTGCTTCATTACGAGGGCAGGCTAATTGTATCAGCATAAATAAAATGCTGATGCTTGTACTTTAGCGGACCACATTATATTTTTAATCATCAGTTTTGCTTGATGCTTTTGCTTAATGTCATTGAAGGCTTCCAGATCTTAAGGTCTTGAAGATCATGTAGCAAAATGTTATGATATGTACTCTGCTACTGTTTTTTTTTGTCCTCTTCCCTCTCGTTTTCTTGTCCTTGAGACAGCAAGCTCCAGTTCCTTTCGCTTGTGCGGGACGAAATTTCACTCCTAAACCTGCCCCCTCCTTGCAAGCACCACGCTGGACTTCTCGGGGGTTTTTTGACAGGTGAACCGTGTTTTTCGGCCACAGCCCCGATGCGCTCCATAATGTCATGATAATGAAGTACGCACTAGTTACTTATTCTCCTCCATCGCTCTATCTCACTCGCTCTCGCCTGAACGTTCCAGTTGCAGTCGGATTGTCCCTCAGGAACGCTCGGGGGAAAGACTTTTAACGGTACATTCGAACGTTCACCACGGAACAGTGCCCACGAAACGGGGCCACTGGCCAGCCGCGCGACAGACGACTGCAGACGACATCATTACGCCTACTCGCGGGCACCAACCGTGTGGCCGTGGCCTGCTGCTGCTGCTGCATCCTCCTCCGGATGTGTGTAACCTCTTTCTTTTCGCTGCCTGGCTGCCATTCCGACACACAAACATCACCCCATGAAAGGAAAGAACCGGAGGCTGGAAGGATTGTGGTCGTCTAAGGCCCGCATATGGCGTGCTGCTCTAGGGCCAGCCTGCCCCGCAACGGACGGTAGCGAGCATTCGGGCAGGCTGTCAAACGATTCACCATTTTTCTTTTTCTGCCCCTGGTCTTGCCTAGAACCTGCCCGCCATTAACCGGGTGCTCCCGGTTAATATATCTCAATCGATCTCGAGGAACCTCCGGCTTGGTAGGCCGCATTTGAATCCTCCTAAATCTCTGTCAACGAATCAGTAATGCAGTTGGTTGGAAGTTTCGCAACCTTCCTCTACCGCGATATGCAAACGTGGCTTATCTGATTTATCGTCCTCCTTCACGCCCCCCCAGCTGACGACAGAAGCGTCGAGACGCTGCCTTCCACAGTAAAGTCAGAATTATGACCCTTAATCCCATGCTTACCGGTGTTGAATCGGTGGAACCCTCCACCAAGCCCCATAGCGTAACGTAACTTATGGTTGAAATGGGCTTCTTACGCTACATTAGCTACCTCTGCCGCTGTGGACGTACCAGATGAGCGCACCAGAGATTCCAAATACGGCAAGTGTCATTAAACACGCCCTCCTACCATGGATGCGCTACCGAAACTGGACGCTTTCTTCCAGCGAGTGGGCAGCGATTAGAATAGACAAACTACACTCACTAATTACTGCGTGTCTTGGGACGACTTGTGCGACTATATAAAAGCGGAGCGACATCCCGTAAAAGGGGGACCAGCAGATCACATCACAGCCGGAGCCATTGTTCTGATGCTTCAGCTTTGGTCATATGCCTCCTCTCCGGAGACTATTGATGCCATTTTATAGCCCTAAACACCTTCGCTTTGCGGGCGCAAAAATTTCCTCCATCGTGTCCTTCATAAGGCCATAAAGCAATTCGGGACTTACGGGCGGGTAAAAACAACCTGTCGTACACGTGCTGCAGCTTCGCCCCCCAAGGTTAGGTCGTCGTCTAATTTTGGATAGCCCGAGCAACTCCCAGCTCCCGGGGAATCGATACAACTTCGCAGCCAATCCAGTAGCCACGATCAGCACGATCTCCCTTAACCCTGACATCGTAAAAAACGCTTTTTGGGCAACCACACCCTCCTGATCGGTTGTGTGGAGCGTGGTTGTCCAACAAAAAAAAAAAAAAAAAACAACATGCCCACCGAGGAGTGCTGCTACCGAGCAGTGGACCAGAAGTGTCCAAAACTTGCCAAGAAGGAGTAGGCAAGCAAGCGAAAAAAAGTGCGCACAGTTCCATACGCAACCGCAACGCGAGTGGGACTGCCGAAGGTCTACCGGTGGTGATGGTGAACCACACACACACACACACACGACCGACTGACAGACGGGACGACATTCTACCCAACGCCTGAGACTCGGTGTCTGTGCGTAGTACGCAGCAGCCCCCCAAAAATGGGTGAAATAAAGCACACAAAAAGTAACATCCAAAAGACGCTTCCAAGCTGTGCTCGTATCCATATATGGAGCTGAGCCGGTGGGAGGGTTTGGGGGGGGGCAAAAGGAGGAAGGCACACTCGATGATGGAATTGGGCATTGGGGAAGATCTAGCGGATACGATAGGCAGTGCCGTTGCATGTGTTGCTCCCATCATCCCAGGTGCAGATGGCTGACCTACACTGGCAGTCTCCACAACACCTTCGCTGACAGGGTCTCTTAAAGCTCTAGCTCTAGAAGATAGAATACGCAAACACCGACATACACACCCAGGGGGGGGGGGGGGGCATACGATCACGATCACGAGAACGCAGTCAACCGCGCGATATGATACATCGTGCGCGACGTACATTTGCGTGACAGCATGCAGAAGGAGGTCCGGGCCCGCCTGTCTGGGTGGGTGTCAAAATTTATGCAACTTTTACGCCAACCCGCCACTAGCGCGGCCTCGGTGATTGGGAAGCGATAGATGGGATCGATCTTGGCAGGGCAGGCGTGAGACATACTGTCTCACGAGAACGGTGCGGTTGTCACCAATCCCGCCCTGTGAGGAGGTGCCGTTGCCCTCGCAGATATCAGCTTTCGAGCCTTGTCCGAGCCTCATGCGCCATCTGACAGAAGCCCAAGATAAGCGCACCTTCTCTATCGGTTTTTAAGCTTATGCAAATTGCCTCTTGGTGAGACTTACCTCGCGCTCCTCTCGTGACTCGTGACTGCAACTCCGGCACTGGCTGCCGACGCTCGTAAAAGCTCTCTGGAGACTCCGCTAATCAGGCGTTCGGGAAATTAGTGCTTTTTATTGCGGTTTTGTGGATCCCGTGACACCCCCAGTCCGTCAGTCTTAACTTGTTCCTTTCCTTCGATCCGATCCGAGGTATGCTAATGATTTCTGTATCAAACTCACAGTAGCGCACTTAATGCCACTAACAGGCTGTCTTCACACGCACGGCGACGACACCTTCGGCAACGGTGACCACACAACGTGCACACACACACACCCCCTGGAACGGATATCTTGGGGAACTAATTGGGTTCCTAAAACTGAAGATTCTCGTATTTTGTTATGTTTTACTTTCCCGGTGATCGTTCGCCTGAGCTACCATTAGTCTCGATAGCCGGATGATCACATGATCGTAAAAAAATACCTCACAAAACTCTTCAAGGAACGCAACGGTTCGTTAAGATATCCACAACACACACGCACATTAATCGACACACACACGCGCACACGCACAGACAGCTCACTATGCAACACCGAAGACGGGAATTCATTAACGATCGATCGTAACTGTTCAGCAGTCGTCCGAAAACTGGTGCAGTCCGTCTTGCTCGATTCGCGAAAAGTTGCGCGAATTCACGCCACCACTCGGCACCACACCTGCCCGGTACCCATCATCGCCAGCACCGCCACCAACCACACGTCACGGTCACAGGGAGAGCAGGGAGAAACCGGGCTTCGTCCCGCGTTGGACGAATGTGGTTTTTGCCATTTTTTGGAACTTTTGGTTCGCCCGTCGTCACGAATTCCGAACCGGAGCCGCCGCCCCGACTGTTGCACTGTCCATAAACGTGGCAGCGGTCCAGTAGGATGGAACCGTCCGAAAAGCGCGCGTTGGAAGCGGGTTTGGGAAAATAAATCCCACAATTTTGCGAGACGCTCTATGAGTCAGCTTTCGGGAGACTTTGGCACCACTGGCGTGCGTTCGTTTTGGGAAGTACGGCGGAACACGCGCAGTTTAGGATAGGTTCGTTGCACTGAATTCCACTTCTGGCGTACCTCTTTTCTGTCTCTTTTGGCGGCTAAGACAAACACACTCCGGCGACGATGGTGTATCACGGTTCAGTATTGAAATGTCTCCACCGCTCAGCAGCTCGACAAGCTGGTGTTGGGCCGTTTTTGCCGGAGGTGTACGCTAGACTGGAACGCACATAGACCCGATCGGTGTGCGCATTAGAGCGGGGCCAACAGCTAATCTGTCGATTCTCATCTGCCCACGCTGGACTCCCACCTGGGATCGAGCTGCGCGGGCCTTCCGGACGGGTTTGCCGCGGAACTATGAGCAAGACCTCGTAGTGGATTAAGCTAACGCACAACACAACGCCGTGTCCGCCGGAGAGGACGCGAAGTCTCAGGGCTGCAAGGGTTACAAAGGCAAGATATTAAATATGCACACAACCAACTACGAACGACTACGAACGAAAGCTGCTTCCTACCTGGCTGCTGACGACGGTGGCCATATGTTCGGGTGGGGTTCGGGCCACAGCTCTACGGCCAGTCCCTTTCGATGTCGATGGGTTACCCAGCGTACGCGTATCCGCACACAGAGAATGGTCGATCAATCTTGCAATCGCATCGGTCCCTCGTCGGCCCGCTTCAGGGATTGCGAAGGTGGCCAACACGAATGTACCTAAAGAATCCACCCGCAATGAGCGATACACCTTTCCGCCTCATAAAACTAAAGCCCTCGGCGACGGAACAGCCGAATTTGGGTGAAAATTAAGAGGCACTGTGGTACAATAGAAACACATTAGCTGCAAAGACAATGATGAATAATGAGTGCATTAAAGCGGGCTCGGTGCGGTTGCTTGTGGTGGTCAGCAGCGCGGACACGGATGTCGAACGACGTTGGTTGGCCCCATTTTACGGTCGCCTACATGGTCCGGGGGTGTGTTATTTTTTGGAGAACCGGCCAAGGACTAGCGTCGCACGGCGCACTTGTTTACTTGCGACAATTTTCGGGTACAATGCGGCGCACGTGTGTGGGGAGCGGTCGACGGTGTGGGACGTTGTTTTCGGACCACCACCTACTGTTTTCAGTGGTTTCTTCCATTTTTTGCAAAGACGAAGATTCCGGTGTAAAATAAAAGAGTGACGTAACGAAAGTACCTAGAATTGTGAAAAAATAAGTATTCTTTTTCATACTCAGTAGCAAAAACTCGTCCGAACGCATATTGAACCGTTACGACCAAAAATAAGTTGAAATTTGAAATTTGCATCCACGCGACCAACCATCAGCTTACCAATGTTTTTATTTTCCTTCCATTTGACAGCTCCCGAAGCCGGCTGTCAAATCCGGCTTGATGTAAATTGTCAAACATTTGCATCAGTTTTGTTCATATTTCTACACTTTGTGTAAATAAGTGGAAAGAGCGTAAAATTAGTTATCTGCACAGTGCAAAAAACGTTTCAAATCATCCACAATGGTCGTCCGAGAGTACAACGAAGAGATGAAGTACATCGAGCGGCTTTCGCCGAATAGCTTCCTGATTAAGAAGGGCTTCCAGTCCAACATGAACGTGGAGGGCATATTCTACGCCAACAGTCGGCTAGAAAAGCTTATGTTCGATGAGCTGCGCAACGCGTGCCGGCCCGGAATGACCGGAGGATTTCTTCCCGGTGTCAAGCAGATCGCGAACGTGGCCGCACTGCCAGGAATCGTTGGACGGTACTGCTTGCATTAGCTTACAAATAGCGGGCAGATAACACTAATCGAACTTGTTGGATAATTTCAGCTCCGTTGGTCTTCCGGACATACATTCCGGGTACGGTTTTGCCATCGGTAACATGGCTGCCTTTGATATGAGCGATCCGACCTCGATCGTATCGCCCGGCGGAGTCGGGTTCGATATCAACTGTGGCGTCCGTCTGCTGCGAACCAATCTGTTCGAAAAGGATGTACAGCCGGTCAAGGAACAGCTTGCTCAAAGTCTCTTCGATCACATTCCGGTGGGCGTTGGATCGAAGGGTATCATTCCAATGAATGCGCACGATCTGGAGGAAGCCCTCGAAATGGGTATGGATTGGTCGCTGCGCGAAGGATACGTTTGGGCGGAAGACAAGGAACACTGTGAAGAGTACGGACGCATGCTGAATGCTGACCCGAGCAAGGTTAGCCTGCGAGCGAAGAAGCGTGGTCTTCCACAGCTCGGAACGCTGGGTGCCGGTAATCATTATGCGGAAATACAGGTGGTGGAAGAAATTTACGACAAGTACGCCGCCAGCAAGATGGGAATTGAAGAGCTGGGACAGATCTGCGTGATGATCCACTCGGGAAGTCGTGGATTTGGCCATCAGGTAGCTACGGACGCGCTGGTCGAGATGGAGAAAGCGATGAAGCGGGACAAGATCGAAACGAACGATCGACAGCTGGCCTGTGCGCGTATCAACAGCCCCGAGGGACAGAACTATCTGAAGGCAATGTCGGCGGCTGCCAACTTTGCTTGGGTAAACCGTAGCTCGATGACGTTCCTTACGCGCCAAGCGTTCGCCAAACAGTTCAACACCACCCCGGACGATCTGGACATGCACGTCATTTACGACGTTTCACACAATGTGGCCAAAATGGAGGAACACATGGTGAATGGTCGGCCGAAGCAATTGCTCGTGCACCGGAAAGGATCGACCCGTGCATTCCCACCGCATCATCCACTGATACCGGTCGATTATCAGCTCACCGGGCAGCCGGTCCTTGTCGGTGGATCAATGGGAACGTGCAGCTTTGTGCTGACCGGTACGGAAACGGGCATGGTAGAAACATTCGGATCGACCTGTCACGGTGCAGGGCGCAGTTTGTCGCGTGCCAAATCTCGCCGAAATTTGGACTACAAGGACGTGCTGAGAGATCTGGAGGAGAAAGGCATTTCCATCCGTGTCGCATCACCGAAGTTGGTGCAGGAGGAAGCACCGGACTCGTACAAGGATGTGCGGGACGTGGTGCAAACGTGCCACGATGTAGGGATAAGCAATAAAGCCATCAAACTGCGCCCGATTGCGGTTATTAAAGGTTAGGGTGGTAAGCTCAAACGCATTTGTCGGCGTGCTGTGAATATTATTTCTTTTTGCTAATAAATTAACTTTTTTCTCGTAAAAGAAATACGAAAAAGCGTATTTTATACAGAAATATCTGCCATGGTACTACCATGCAATGGTAGGTCACTGTACAAGTTAAGCAGCAGTTTGAACAACATTTCACAGTGGTCGATCGTGGCACACGTTACATTCTATTTTAATTTACCCCACTAATTGTGATGCAGTTGAAACAAAACATTAATTACCGTTTTAATAAATATTTTCCCTCCTTTTAAGCTTAATTTCATTACAAAATGTTTTACAAACTGTCAAACTTCTTGTCACCGTAACCGACCAGATTTGCCTTGTTGATTCATTGTTTTTTTCCTCTCTCGCTTCCAAGTTGCGGGACAGATTAAACGACAGAACGCTAGCGGAAAGGTTGCACGGCACTCCAAGAAAGCCCACATTTCGCGTGAGCTAGCTCGTTTTCGGTCGCGTTCGTACATTCCGACCGTGTTCAGGACCTTCTGCCAAGCTTTCCAACTACAGTTTAGCAAAGAAAAAAGGTGTGTTATGTGTGTTCGAGTCGGGCATCGGCTGGCCGAAAAATGCGAATCTACTTGGTTTTCTGATTCATCTCGATTCAGCCGTGCCTGCGTGCGTGCGTGTGTGAATTTGTTTTGCAAAAGCATTTCCAGTGTGTCCAGCGATCATTATTCATTTTCCAAAGGTGTCATTTACGAGCCCTTATCAGCCCTGTTCAGCAATGGTAGCCGAAGGGAGCACACGGTTTCTAGTTCAAGAGTGATGTAAAAAGTGTCCCCCGAAGGGGTTTGGTGAGAAAACACAAACACCACACACCCCGTGCGGGTGTGTGTGTGTGTGTGTGCACAAATACGCTCGCATTCACTGGTTGCATGCGTGTTTATTTTCTCGCCGAGGCTCGCCCGCAAGTTGAACGAAAGTTCCAACACCTCCCGTGGTCCCCGAAAGTGAAGAAAGTGATCCGGTGGCTGGCTGATGCTAATACATGGGCTGGTGAGAGGTGCTAATCCGGTGCTGGTGTTAACCCACCCGAACAGCGGGAAACGGTGAACGGTGCTTCGCTCGTGATTATCACACACCACTATCAAACTGCTCAAGAATAGATCGCGCAGTACCAGGAAGGCACCGAACCGTCGCAGAATAAATGATCGTAATCGCATTCCTGCGCTCCTCCCGCTAAAGTCAACCCCACCGAAAAGAGGGGGTGGTGTGTGTTGTCACTGCTCACCCCCGGGGGAGGTAGCTAGCTATAGCCCGCTAGCCCAGCTCAGTACAGTGCGTTGATTGCGTTTGTTTACGTGTTTGTCTCGAGTGAAGTTAATCCGCCGAAGCTGATTCGCGTTGCGTCGGCAGAAGCCAAGAAAACGGAGTAGAAGTAGTAGCAGGGGCTGTGACGCGTACAGACAAGGTAGCCGCGTGTGTCTCTTTTTTTTGGGCCGTTTAACACTAGAACGACCGAGATTAGGAATGTTCCGCTTCGGCCGTGGTTCACTGGTTGAAATACGTCTGGTTACGAGTTGTAGTGTATCCCGTTTTATGAATGTTTTACTCTTAATTTACAGTGCTTTCAATAGGATACAGTGAGTTAAATTACAGCAGCTAGACACAACAGTAAATGGACGTATCAATGGGAAACATGAACGCTACCAGCTCCAGTTAAGCAAAAGGTTTAGCAAGTGGCGATAGCTCAGAAGTTATCGTGTTGATCCTCTGTCCTAGCGATCCACCCGTTGAACTGCAGATCTGTTGTGTTCGGACAACAGCTATGGTCAAAAGAGTCAAAGAACTATCAATCCACGAGTAAAGAAATTAGAGATTCTCCAACGTATTTTCTGATCATCGCTCTCAGTCAGCTAAGGTTTTATAACTCTTTCTAATTTTTGGAGCAGCGTTGGAAATCCTTCAGCATTATCAGGTCCATGGATGAGAGAAACAACACAGCTGCACACCCGTATCAAACGCTTGTTTTCTCAACCGAATCTTACTCGCAACCTCCAACCGAAAGAAGCTTTCCAATTATTCGAGAACTGAGACAGAAGAGCAATAAGAATTTTAGATCCATTAAAGGTATTTTTTTATCGCAATCAAAAAATCGCTCGAATTTATCGTTGTTACTAGCCGCTTTACAAAGATATTTTTCGGCTTGAAAGCATTGTGGTAGACAAAAATTCTAACTCTTACAGAATTTTAAATATTAGCCCCCAAAAACTCGATCCCTCAGCCAATCTATTCTTTCCAATTAATTTTTTTTTTTGCACCAAAAATCCTGTACCAGACAAAATGACCTAACCAGGCGTTCTAGTGTAAAAAGAGCTTCCGATTTGTGTTCTTTTTACAGCAGTGAATAGTATGTCATTTTAAATTATCCCAGCTGTGTGCGTGTGTGTGTGAAACGATAAAACAACTTAACACCGGAAGTGTGTCGGCCCCGTCGACCGGCGGCAAACATTGGCAAATATGAAGAAACTGACCACATAACAGCGGTGAACAGTGAAGAGAACGGGTTTTGCGGCATCCACATCCAGCGCGAGACGCATCGCACGGACTCATCGCATCCCATCGGCTCTCCGTCGTTCGTGTCCTCTGTCTCTTGCTCAGCTGCACTCCGGGTGCATTCTCCAACACACACACATCCCCCCCCCCCCTCCCGCATTGTCCCCGCCTGTTATCGCCATGGGCGTGTGCCTGTGCAAGGACAAGGTCGAGGAAGGCTTCGTCGACGATAGCAGCCGGGATTCGTACGCACCGAATGGGAGCGACACGGGACGGCTGGCCGGAAGCGGTGGTGGAGCCGGAGGTGGTGGTGGTGGTGGCAGCGGCGGTGGCGGCGGCAGTGGTATTGTCGGCGGACCGGGCGGCCAGAACGGGCATCACATCCGCCACTATTCCCGGTCCGATCGGCAGGTTTCACTCTCCGACACCGTGGACGCGCTGGTCAAGGAAACGCTCGAAATCATCGGTTCGATTGTGGACAAGTAAGTGTGTGCATGTGTGTGTGTGTGTGTGTTTTGTCGCGGGGAAGGAAAACAAAACCGAAAACCTTCAAAAGGGCGAGCTGTGCTCCATAAATGAGTATAATTATCGAATGATTGCGGCCCTGCCAACCATCAAGCGCCGGGGTGGTCGGATCGTCGTTTCCTTCCTTTTTCTTGATTTTGTTTTTTTTTCTAGCGCTTTGCTCGATCGATCCATCCATCCATCCGTCCGAGGCGATGTCGTTCGGAGTAGAGAATCGTGAATTTAAGCAATAGCGCATGTAGAGGAGCGTTGTGCGGCCAATGCGTGGCGGCGATTACTCATGCCCGCTCGAACGCACCTCCTCTTCTTATCCGGACACCGACGTGACCTTTGGCCCCCTCTTGCACTGCTGTTGTTTGGGGCGGAAATGAATCGATCTCTGTGGCTGCTTCCAGTGTTGAACTTACACTTGCTGGTGTTATCCGGCGCTAGGGCCGGTTAGTCATCGCCTGAGGCTTTTTCATTGAGAAAAGGGTGACACGCGGATGTGTCCTTCAAACACGTGGACGGCTGAGGTGTTTAGATGACGGTAGATATCCGACGGCCGGTTAACGTACGATTAAAACTGAGCTGATGGTTGAATGGAAGGATGAAGGCTTAGCTTTCAACGACAGTCAGTACCCGATAAGCGAATTCATCTGATTTAACATCTAATATCAAGCTCTGGATTATTTTTTTCGAGCAAAATTCCTTAAGTCAAAATAAAGGAATCTTAGTCGAGCCGATTCAAGCTTACGAAGGTACGATCGTTTATTGAAACATTTCCGGCCCGTCTCTTCGTCCAGTAGTGGCAAGTCCTCTTGAAGCTGTAGCAGCTCTTGAGGTTCAAATGTAGGGCCTCTTGAGGTTCGATTACAAAAATAAGCGTTTCGAGCAAAGTATTGTGTCTCCCCACCGTCCTTACCGTACTCCCGCAGCATGTCTTTCACATGACAGGATCGATGTAAATTCTCATTCTGATTCACACAAAAACTTGAGTGTATTGGATTTCTTCGGACCTGTTTTAGGCCACACATGAATCGCCGACTCATATCACTGAACTCCCAGACGAAGAATTGTGGATCATTTTTTGCAGTTCATCTTAAACGTCATCATTTGGCGCTGATTAATCGGCATCAGGGAGAGAGCTCCCAACATTAATTTCCTTTTGCCTTACCACCATCGATAAGCACATTGTTCGAGATAGCTAGGGCGTCGCCACCCGATCTCAGCCCCAATTTGTGACTACATCACCACAATGAGATCTACATAACCCCTATTAAACGAGGGCGAGCCACATGTGTATCGTGCTTTTCACCCATCAAAATAGTCTTCCGCAACCATTAGCATTTCTAATGGACGTACATGCCAAAGTTTTGCCCCGATATTGGTGCTGCTCGCCGTCACTACAGCATAAACTCACAGCAGCTTCCCAGCATCATGATGGCGCTGCTGCTTTATGCCACGAGATGTCTGTGGACAATTATGATTGTCCTTCTATTGTCTGTCTTTGTGACAGATTTAGCCTCAACATTAAGACGGGCGAGTGGGGCCAACACCGTACTGCGAAACTAATTTTCATCTCCCCCCCGTCCCACGTGGACACGTCATTGTGATGATCTCACAACCAAAGTCGAAGAGAAATTCATCAAACGTCTTCTGTTTGTAAACGTTCCTGTGGCTTACAAAGGAAAACGGAAGTGATTTCATCATCGGCACCGTCGTCACCGAGGGCCTCGCTTGGTTCAATAATACACCATTTCGGTGCTTCTTTTCGCTCTGGACACATACGTTCCTTGAATGAAGTAACACAAGAACTGCCTGAGATGGGAAGTGGTTGGAGGCATCGCGGCAGGTGCTGTGCGACGTCGATAAGCAAATTAGGTGTGCTCGAAGGAAAGCCGTCCACCTTCGTGCCCAAAATCGCCACAAATATGGAGCAGCACGCGAACACGCGTATCGCATTACGAAATGGGAAGCGAAACTTGCTTCAAAATACGTGTGGCGAACGAGCGAACCGCCGAACGGTCCTACTTCTAATCCTAATTAATTTTCACACGAAACCTTTTCCAACGGAGATTTTCTTTCTCACACACACACACACCAATAGAGTGCCCACGACCAAGAGGGAATTTGGGACGAAGGCAGCTGAAGTGTTGACTTTGTTTTGAGGGTAACTTTGTGGTGATGTGTTCATTGCATTAACAAACTGTTGTAATTGGAAGGGAAATTACAGGATTTGGAACAGTTTACCGTTTGTGGATCGATGGAAAAAAGGTGTACCGAGTTAGTATTTCCTATTGTTTATTATTTTGAAATTATTTGAAACGGTCCTTTGACAATACCGATGCTTGGCTTATCGCGGTGTTTTCCAATTATAGTGTAGCAAGATTAATTATTTGCACCATGTTAGCGTGAAGATCTCTCGTTAAGGAAAGTCGATAACACAATGCTGCGCCAGCGTTCAGTTCTCAGTTCTCCACAGCTAAGTCTCTGCTAGATCTTAAGACTTGCTTTAGGTCACTTTCACTACTTTGTTTTGAATAATTCTTGCTCCATCTCAGGATTTCACATGGCTAGACATTCTTGGGCGTAGGGATATCAAGTAGACGGTTGCAAGGGTCTCCGCAGTCCAAGAATCCTCGTTGAAGAAACTTCGTCCAAGAGATGTCCCTCTTTTGTATAGATCTTTTCGACCAAGGGACCAGGTCCTCTTCACTGTAGAATTGCCACTGGAGTCTTTGCTGACTTTTTAACGGAGCTCTGAAGGGTTTAAAGACAGATATAGTAGACGTTTTCAAAGATCTTTGCCGTCCAAGAAACCTGATAGAAGAAACCACGTCCAAAGGACCTCTGCTATATAGAGATATCTTCAAAGAAGGCTATATGATGCTGTTCCCTAGGGAGTTTCCACCAGAGTCTGCGTTGATCTACAGACCGGTCACTGTCTAAAAGAGCGATAGAGTAGAGGTTTGCAAGGATCTTCGCCGTCCAAGAAATATCGTTGAAGAGGTCTTATCCAAAGGATATCTCCTATAAAGAGATCTCTTCAACCAAGAGCAGATATACTCTTCAATAAGGAATTACCACCGGAATCTGTGTTGAATTTTAGGCCGAGCATTGGCAGGCTTGAATGGAGATTGAATAGACGTTCGCAAGGATCTTCACCGTTCAAGAAACCTAGCTGAAGAAGCCTCGTCCAAGGGATCTCTCTCTCCTATAAAGAGGTTTCGATCATGGGACCATAGGTACAGATCCGCTTCATTAAGAGGTGCTCCATTGGAATCTCAGATGCTCCTGTCTAGCCTGGCGTCTAAAAGGGAACCTTCCATGTTTCTATCTTGAGACGTTAAACGTTTCCACCTTCACCAGATATGTGACGTTTTCCTAACAAAACTAGTATTCTGTTTCCTCAAGACGTCTCGATAGTTTCTGTCTTCCTTGGCTTGAGTTTATCCGTAGCACGATCCTACGTACGAATACACGACACCAATTACTAGTATACTTTATTCAGAATAACTTCTATACTTATAGCAGCGACCGGGAATAAATCAACCTTTGATTAGTCAGAATGATAGATCTTATCGTCTTATCTATATCTCCTTAAGGTGACGGTTAAATTTCGCTAATCCATATCACCACTCGTTCCTTCGCTCGTAGATAAACCGTTCGTTGGTGACGTATCGCAAATGTTGTTCCCCGCATGGTCGGGATTGCCTGCTGGCGCAGCAACACGTTAGTCACCTTCTTTTTTGCCGCACGCCGCATTATGGCCGATAGCAAATCCGTACGCGGCCGAGCTGGCGAACTTCAAAGCGGCCGAGCGAAACGTGCCTTTTTAAAATCCTCAAAAATCGTGCCTCCTCTTGCTATACAAGGGATGCTTACTATTTGACACTCCGGAACGCTCAACGTGGTAGAAAATGTATACACCGAGGAAACCGACTTATTACTACTAATAACCTGCTCAAAGGAGTTCCACTTTGCTCCAAACGAATGGATGGCTCTGCAAATTCTCGATCGTAGATGAAGCAGAATGTGTAATAAGATAACGCAATGGAATTTGTTAACATTCGTTGTCGTCAAACACGAATCACGCAGAGTACGAGAGAGTAGGCGAACGAAAAAAAAAAACATGAAAACCGGCCACCCTACTGTGGTGTGGGGTGGGAAAAGCTATCGTGGGAAAGCATCAGGCACAACACAAAACAAACGAATGCATGCCTGGTTGGTGCAGGTCGTTTTTAAAGCATGGCGTGCATGCACGCCAATCACACTGGCATCAGCTGGGAATTCATGTTCAGATTTGGAGCGTGCTGTGTTCCGGCCGCGTGTGTGTGTGTGTGTGTGTGCATATGACCGGCGAATGATTTCATTGCTTCTCCGCTAGGTTGGAGCAAGAAGAAAAGCACGGGATGACCGAAGTGGTATGTGGCACCCACTATTGACCCTGGGCCTTTCCAGGATGGTGTATTGATTCAACACTTGAGTTGCCTGTGCAGCAGGAAGCAGTACACAGACCGGCGTCCAAGGACGTTCGTCTTACAACAGCAGCAGGAGAGGAGATGCTTGAAAAGCGGAAGCCTTTTACTTTCCCTTTGTATTGATGAATAATTGAATTTTCGAATGTCAGTAACAGGATCAGTTTTTGAGCTCAACTTCAAGATAGGTCTAATTGGTCCCAGGAAGCAGGGTCCTGTCGTTCTTTTTTTGATGCTCTTGATATCGGAGTCCTTGGCGATGTTCTGCTGAGGTTCTTTGTCGGTGTCTGAAGTTTGCTTCTTAGTGCCTTGAGAACATCTCTTCCTTGAGCATGTAGCCGTAAAGCATAGTGACGTTAAGGGCAGCTCGGAAGAATTCTTTTCGGGATATTGGCGTGAAGGACAGATTTGACTTTCAAATGGACTTCCTTGTCCGAGCTTGTCAGAAGTCTAGGGTTATGACTTCCAAGATAATCCTTAAAATATGGGCAGTCGCTATGACCTATACTCCCTTAGTGCGATACTTTTAAGCCATAATGACGTTCTTCAGTAAGGCTCACGATACTCTCACATTCTCCCCCTCTTCCAGTGAACCAGAAACACCCAGCTCGATGGTGATGCTGCACGACATAACGGACAAACCGTCCGGCTGGATACAGCTGGTAAAGTCACTAATCCGTGTCATACCACTAGACAACCCGATGGGCCCCAGCGTCATAACGCTACTGCTCGACGATAGTCCACTTCCATCGAAAGAGTCCGTGCTGGAGGTGGCCGACATGATAACGCGATCGATACGACGCACTCCAAAGCGCGAGCGTAACATGTGCATCATACTGGGCTTCCTTGCGGAACGACTGGCAGGACCGTGTAGTATATCGGCCCTGTCGGAGGTAACGCTCGGCTACCTGCTGGGGAATCTGGTAAGCTAATAGCAACTAGCTGCGTATAACGATCCTGACTGATGAGCGGTGTTCTGATCTCCACATCTCCAGGACGAAGGTATCCACCCGGATGTGATGCTGTTTTCGCTGATAGCGCTAGAGAAATTTGCTCAAACGAGTGAAAACAAGGGCACGATTAGGGTAACTACCTTTAAAGGCTCACCTCAAAACAAACGGATCCCAATACTAATTCGTACTGTGCTTGATTGCAGAGAAAATTAGCACTCTATCCGGACAACCCTCTGCTGCGGCTCGAGAGACACATCACCAGCAACGATTACACGCTGCGTCAGGTCGGGTTCTGTGCTCAGTGGTGCTTAGACAACTACTGTAAGTATCGAGCTAGCCCGTGACGCGACCAAGACATCCCACAACTAACATGCATTTTTGTTCTGTCCTCCATCCAGTCCTTATTGAGGGTCGGCAATACTCGTACGAGGTAGCGGACGTTAGCAACGTCAATGTGATGCTCAACACGCGCGACGTCAGCGAGTACCTGAAAATCTCGGCCGACGGGCTAACGGCACGGTGCGATGCGTACTCGTTCGAAAGTGTCCGGTGTACGTACCAGGTGAATGCCGGCTGTTGGTACTACGAGGTGCTGATCATGACGCCGGGCGTTATGCAGATCGGGTGGGCGACGAAGGATTCCAATTTTCTCAGCCACGAAGGTTACGGCATCGGGGACGATGCGTACTCGATCGCGTTCGATGGCTGCCGGAAGCTGATCTGGCATAAGGCGAAACCGATGCAGCACAATCTGAACGTGTGGTCGGGCGGATCGATACTGGGCTGTCTGCTGGATCTCGATGCACGGGAGGTTGTGTTCAGCCTGGACGGGTTCGAGGGTGAGGTGCTGAAGCAGCTGTTCGAGTCGGGCGATGCGATCGATGGGTTCTTTGCCGCTGCCTCGTTCATGTCATTCCAGCAGTGCTGCTTCAACTTTGGCTCTACGCCGTTCGTCTATCCGCCCAAAAATCGAACGTTCAAAAGCTTTAACGGTCATGCCGTGCTGAGCGAGCAGGATAAGGTACGGTGGAGTATTTCTCAAGACATGCAATCTTTAACTTGGTGGTTTTGTCCTTCCCTGCAGATTGTTCTACCACGCCATCTCTTCCTGGAGCAGCTGCGCAAACTGAGCGTCCGGGAGGACTCCTGCACGCTTTGCTTCGACATGAAGGCAACGATACGGATCGAACCCTGCCAGCACCGAGGATTCTGCACGAACTGTGCCGCCCTGCTACAGTTCTGTCCGATGTGCCGAGCCGAAATCCTCAGCACGGTACAGGAAGAATCCACTCCAGAAGTCACCAGTCCGGGACATTCGGAAACGAATGAAACGGGCGACATAATCACCACCACCACCAACAACAACTCACCGGAAGAACAGAAACAGTAAGCTCTCATCAAATGAACATCCCAATTGGTTTGGCGTTAAACTTTAAATGTTGTACTGCTTTGCTTTGCCCACTCGGATTCCGGGCACCTCCGGTCTCCCCGAGTAGGTGGGACAGCAGCAAAAAATGTGATAGCTTGAGAATCGGTAAAATACGGATCCTTCCACCACGAATAAGGTGAACATATAGAGGTGAACGAAAAGGGCAAACGTGTGATAGGGATTGGAGCAGGAGTAGCGATAGCGAATGAATAGCTTCTGGCCTACAGAGAAATTCTAGGCCCTACTAGGTTGTTAACAGCCATTGCTTTGTGTTTTGTGTAGGAATTGCGCGTTCGAGGACCATGTACTTACGTACTGCATAGTAAGTTAAAGTCTTTCTGCGTGTTTTGTATTATACTTCACTAATTGCCATCAGCACCATCGCCAACCAAGCTGGGTGTTGTGTGAATTCACATTCGGTCGATGTATCTCGCCGTCTTCCGTTGGTTTGCGTTGGTCGAGTTTCAGAAACTTGGCCCAGCAAATCGAGCTCGAGGATAATTCGCTAGTAGCATTGTAACTTTGCGTCATATTTTAAATTGCTGTTGTAGGTCCTAAGTATTACGCGGGTTTCCACTAGTTACGTTGAGTGTTTCGATTCTTTGGTTTGGTCGTTTTTAACACAAACATACACACACACATTCAACCTATCGAAGACAATACAGTAGAAAGAAGAGCTATTTAAACCATGTGGAACAATCAAAAGCGTTGCGGCTTACACCGCTAAGGAGAGCCTAGGCGAGCAGTTGTGGAGGGCAGGAGAAACGAACTCGTTAGTGTAAACGCTAGTAGTGTTTAAGCGTAAATTCGTGTAGGTGAAAACAAATGCAACATAGCGACTCGGTCTATTCCATTCAGCGAAACAACTGGCCTCTTGTAACAGCGAAACTCCCCCCCTCCCCCGGAATTGTTCTTCATATGTGGTCCGTTTTTGTGGCCAGGGTTTTGTTTTTTTCCGAGTGAAAGCAGTCGCGCTTTTAGCCATCGGATATAAACACATTTAGTAGAACTCACACACAACCACAACCAGGAGGCACAAGGTACGTCCATTTATTCCATTTACAAAACAGCACACACCGGAAGGAACTAGAGCAATGTTAGCAAACGATATCAAAGAAAGGTGATTCCGCAGTAAGAGAATCAGCAAAGAATGAACTAAAAATGGGTTTATCTGAAGTTGCAGGAAGGCATAAAGCAAACAAAAAGTGTACATACAATAGAAGTAACAAACAAATATGACTGATATATTTTTGTACACGCGCGCGCAAATGAATGAAGGGGTAGTGTAAATAGAGGAGATCCGTAGGAGATGCAAAACATATGTGTATGAAAACTTTCTATTAAAATGCGGAATAGTTTTAGCTAGGCCACCTCGGGAGTGGACGCCCGCACATGGACTAAACCGTGAGGGAATTATAATGGATTGAAAAATTTCTTGTTATTGAAAGTAAAACAACAATGGTTGGATGAATTATTTGCCCCTATATCACAATTCGGCGACACAAGAACGGCAAAAAAAGGACAACCTATCGACCCTTTCGCCTGTCGAGTTATGTTAATTTTGTTGGATCTGCTACGACGAGGTCCCTTCGTAGGCAAGATTCAGTCGAGGATGTTTTTCACGAAGATAAAGTACCTTGCAGGACGTCGGAGAGGCCCTCTGGATAACTTTTACTGCCCGTTATTAAAATTCTATCGCATGATGAGAATTTGTTCAGTGATTGAATTATCGCTTCCGAATCATCGCTCAATATCCCCAATTATTTTTAATGGAATCTTATCTACAAGATGAAATGATCGAAATAACGAAAATAGCAATAGTTTATTGCTCACAATAATTCTTCCAACGGTCGGTTGTTTCAAATCGATTCATCATCAGACGTCAGACGTTTCATCGCAACCGACAGCAACAGACGTCTGACAGGTGTCAGCTGTCAGCGGGCGCTTTTTTTCCAACTGTCACTTTTTTCGTGACAGCGTAGCCTACCCCAATTGTGCGCGTTCCGTGAGCAAAGGAGGCAGCGAACTTACAACACGTACTTCTTTTTGCGTTCGTGATAAACCGTGCTCGTGAGTTGTTTTTACCCGCGTGAACCGATTGCACACCGTACCGGGAATGCAGACGGCCAATGTGCTCGTCCAGTGGTTTGCTTGGCACCTACACAGATCGAGTTAAATAACGAACAAACCGGCACTACCATCGAGCTGCTGTTGGTGGATTGCTGCGCTAGCAATACGAAGCGATACTTCCAGTTCGATTCGAAGCCACGGCAAAGGGATTGTTTGGAAGGCTTGTGGTTCGCTTTGCGGCGATCAAAAGGATACCCATCACAGAGCCGGGAGGTCTTCCCGTGTGCGGGGCCATAGGCAGCGCGTACCGCGAAAGCACGCCTTCCTGACGGACACTGTGCAGGGGCCAAAGGAAGAAGGCACCGCTGTTAACCAACGCATCAGCAGCAAACACGACGACATTTTAGCAACATCTTCCAATTCCTTCGTAATATCGCTACACAGTAACATCCGCGAACGTCGCAAGAAAACAGCAGCAGCAGCCCCACAACCAATGAGGCCATCATAGCGAAAGGAAAGCGGGAAAGAGGCCGGGTGTAGAGAAAAAGCGCGGAGCGCAGAAAATCAATCACGGACGAACGAACAACCGAGCGGAACGCTACCGACGGGCCACAGAATAAAAGTGTGCGAAAAGCATTATTTATTGCAAAAAACGACGGGTGTGTTAAGAAAAGTGACCAGCTAAAGGAACGATGTTGGTGTGTGGATGAAACGCTGTCGTCCGTCGTCGTCCACAAGTGTGCCATTGCTAATGTGCGTCGGTGTATGTGTGTCTTTCTATGTGCGTGTGCGCGCGTGTGTGTGTGTGGGTAAAGTCGCGTTTTAGTTTTGTTTTTGTTTAGCAATAGAGTGTCGAGCGGGCTCGTCGCGGAATCAGTTTCCGTCGTAATCATCCCGCTCTCTCTCTCAAGGTGGTGTATGCGCTGATATCGGGGGTCAAGCTTAACGACTGAACAGATTTACTGAACGGCCAGAAGGGTAATTACAGCGACAGCAACAACAACAACAACCGCGCCAAGAGAAGGAGACCATCATGTGCGCACGGCTACCACCACGGTACGACCACTGAACAACCACGCTCACGACGGATCCGAATGAGTTGCAGCCTTCTTCGCTGCCAAAGCTTGTCCTGTTTGTTCCGGAAGATCGTTGCAACGGCAAAGCACAGCACCCGGAAGCGAAGACGCAAAAAGGCATCGTCCCTGTTTTAGAACGGTGGGTCCCGCTGAATACTGCTGGAGTAGGAAACTTCCTTGACGTACACTTTTCATTACCATTATTGGATAGGTCAGTCCTTGGTACCAAAAGAAACGATCCTGATAAGATTTGCATTCCGATCTCTACCAAAAATGCATTCGGGCCAGTGAAGTGTGCTTTGCCAATTCAATGGCAAGGTGGCCAATATACCCTTGATTGCAAATCTGGTCAGTTGGTTACTGGACAAAACACTATCACTCTGTGTCCTTCGCTAGCCTGACCATGCAACTAGTATATTGATGTTAATTACAATAAGTACCCCAGTCCATGGACAATAACTAACGGCGGCGCCGCTGGGAGCGGAGTTGGGGCTAGAAACTAGTTCAAAAACTTTGTCCGATAAAGTCCTACCGACGAACCCCCCCATTTTATCATTCAAAGCAAAAACGCCCAGAGTAATTGTTTCACCTGCTAGGCATGGCAAAACTGTTCGATACAATTTCCAAATGGATTTAAATTGTAGGGTTTCGAATAGTGTGGCATTATGTACAGTGTCAAACAAAACAATAAGACTAGCTCGTATTTTTATGAGTAAAATAAGTTTGCTTTTTTTAATGCATATCCATCCCTGCTAAGAAATTTAGCAAAATTATGCCAATTTTTTTTTTCAGGACATTTTCTGCCTTTTTTTCTTGGTCAGTTTCTTGCTCTGAAGGTTTCTTCTTCTTCTTCTTCTTTGGCCTAACGACCATTTAAGGTCATGCCTTCCATTTCTGGCTTACTATACACTTTATGATACCACGTGTAGGTGGATAGTTAGTCCTCACTACGGGGGAACGGTACGGATGGTATTTGAACCCCGGTCTTGGCCGTAATAAGACCGGCTCCGTTATCGCCTATCTAATTTTAATTTTAATATCCCGTAGTCGTATTCATTCCTTGCTACACGGGGATGGTCCAGATTGAGTTTGCTAATCGGTCTTCACAGTATAGACTGACTTTCTTCGCCACATTCTAGCTTTAGTGTAGCTGGTTTAGTCAGTCCTGCGTACGGTCTGAGTCAATTCTTGATGCGGCCTGGATGAGATATGATCCTCGGTACTGCCGTGTGAAGACCAGCACCACAATCGTCCCGGCCATCGGACCGCCCCAACCCAAGCCGCAAGAGTGCCTCGAAAGGCCAAGATGCCAAAGAAAATTGCAAGTGTAGACAAAGCTATTCTTTGACGATATACTTCTGTGGTGGGTTTAATATTATGGTCACCACTGTAGGCCTACAGGCTTCTTCTAAACTGCCACCGTCGTCTCGTCTGCACAAACACCTTTTGCTGATTTACCCGTGCATAAAAAAGAAACGAAAAACAACCGAAATGCAACTAGAACCGACGGGCAAAACAAGCAGCACACGTACTATTATCGAGAGGTCTCGAAAACGGTTTATTTGCGGGGGGTACCCATGGCGACCGATTAATGTGTTCGCCCCGCTTTGCCGTAACGTCGCCGTGTTGCTTAGTTTCGCACCCCCCCGTCACGCCTGCTCCGAAAAAGATTGATTCACTTTTCCTCGTGTGAGCGATTGGATTTTCCCAGCCATTGCCTGGGAGTGTTTGGCGTGCTGCGGACAAGGGGGACGACACCGATCGGAAGTAACACGAATTTTCCTGCGCGATGCAAATATATGTGTTCGCGCGCGCTGGAACGCGTTTACAGTTCGCCAAGTGCATGTGCAGGTGGAACCACGGTTCACAACCCCCTGGGCGGGCGCTGGGGGTCTGCCCTGTGTGACTCACACACCGCGAATCGATAGCCAAGAAACGCGCGCGTAGAAAATTTGTGTGTATGTGTGTGTGTTTGTTTTTGCATACTTACTCATCGAAAAATGTAAGTGGCGAATCAAATTGCTACAGTCGTTCAAACTCGATATGGGACAGCTTATTCATCCAGATACGATTTATTACGATTTTTTTGGTTTCTATTTGGCATCACGGAAAACTAGATCACGCGGCAAAGTGTGTTTCATTCACACCGTGACCAGCATTCGAGTGGTCGCCCGTTCATTGATTCATGAAAGCGGGTCCCAGCCAAAGGCCACCCACCCGCGTGCGTGTCCTGGTAACGGCGACAAAAAGCGCATCCCATGGGCGGGTATGACCAACCAACTGGGTAACTATCGCAGACAGAAACACAACCGGAAGCGGCGAGAACCGGTGCATGAAACGAGAACAAGGATAGGCACATAAAGGCGCATCCATCGTGTTCCGGTGTCGGCGAGTCATCGATAGCAATAAGGATAATCCTTTCCCACACACACACACAAAGGATGCTCCTTGCGAAAGCATCTGAAGAATGCTTTGGAATAATGGCAAACGCTCGGGACACACTCTTGATGCGCTTCTCGCACAATTCATTTAATGTCTCCGCCACCATCGGCATTCATCGGCGAACAAGTGGCCTCTAGAAGGGGGGGAGGAGGAGGGTTGCGTGGTGGCATAAAAGCCCGTCCGCTAAAATGGTTTCGCGCGCGTACGCGAGCAATTTAATAATAATCTATTTTAAATTATTTAACAATGACCACCGACCGACCGACCGACCGACCGGCCAGGGGCCAATTGCCTGACGCATGGGTTGGTTGGCTGTGTGGTCTTTCTGACTGTATCGCTATCAGCACGCTTTCGAAATCGGCATCTTTCTCCCTGTCACACTATTTTTAGGGTGATAAAGTAAAATGCCTAGCTGGCTGCCTTGGTATGACCGGTAACGAAGAGCATGGGGCATTTTAATTAAATTGTGTGCAAACAACACGGTCGAAGCTTTCGGCGAGTTCTGTCCCCCCGTGTGTGTGTGTGTGCTCCCCACCATTGTCCCTTCTTTTGGGGTTCACCCTTGGCCCTATTTTAATATGTGGCGTGTATGCAAAAGTGTGTCCTCGATACCACCATTGCACCGTTGTAACTCACTATGCTTTGACCTTTTTCAGTAGTCGATGTCAGGTTCGATTTTTCCTGCTTTCCCGGTTTCAATCAATAATCTAAAAAAAAGGGAAAGGGCAAAGGCGTAAATCAATGGCGGTCCGGCCGGGCCGAGGCGATAGGCAAGACCGAGGTTCAAATCCCACCCAGAGACAGCCTGCCCACGATACGAAGCGCGGACTACTTTGCTACGGGTAAAATTAAGTCACCGAATGCCAGAAAAGAAGAAGAAGATAGATCAATCGAAGAGTAGGTCCGGAATCAATTTCGGATCCGATTCCGGAATCGAATCCGGACCGTTTAGTTCCCGATTCCGAGCGTCCATCACTACTATCGTGCCTCTCATCGATCGAGGAGGCTAATTTGTCCAAAGATTTGCACCTACCAAGAGACTTTACCACGTCAAGGATCTTGTCGTCCACCTGAGGTGCCAAGAGTCCTTCCCGTCAAAATTCGGTCAAGGGACTATATCGCACTACAGTTGTGCGTGCGCCCTTGTTTCGTCCGACTGATGCCGTCCAACTTTACGGGAGCACCCGGTCAGCACACAATGTTTTGTGTCCGATTACCGGATTTTAGAAACATTAACTGAAACAAGATACCCGCGCGTATGAGATCATTTTCTATTTTTATGAACTCGAGCCACACGTGCGAGTGTATGTGAGAATTGATGTATTTGTGATTTTTGTGTTCTAAATCCCTTGTTACTATCGTTATCTAATTTCGCTTTTCTCTTTTCCGTATATAGAGCGTAGAGTTAATTGGGGTTAGCATCGATCATTGATAGTGGTGGATAGTAGTCAGCGCAACAACCCAAACGCAACGGACCGACACAGTGAGCAAAGCGCAAGGTAAGTTCAAATTGTCCGCCTGTGCCGGAATGCTGTATCGCAATTAACGCGCTTGTGGTGGTTTAAAATTGCAGAACCGGAAGAAGAGCCACAGGTGTAGCGTACGGACAGCACCCGACCGGACAGCGGCAGCAACGATGGGTGCCTTCCTGGAACGACCGATGACTTCCAAGCACAATGAGCACGGCGAAGGCAACGGGCTCCGGTACGGGGTCGGTTCGATGCAGGGCTGGCGGTGCGAGATGGAGGACGCCTATCACGCGAAAACCGGGCTCGGCGAAAGTCTCGAGGATTGGAACTACTTTGCCGTGTTCGACGGGCATGCCGGCGACAATGTGGCCAAGCACTGTGCGGCCAACCTGCTCCAGCGCATCATCACCACCACCGAGTTCGGTAACAATGACATTACGAAGGGCATTCACACCGGCTTCCTGCAGCTGGACGAGTCGATGCGCGACCTGCCGGAGCTTGCCACGGGCGTGGACAAATCGGGCACGACCGCCGTCTGTGCGTTCATTTCCCGCCAGCATCTGTACGTCGCGAACTGTGGCGATTCGCGGGCCGTACTCTGCCAGAACGGGCAGCCCATCTTCTCCACCCAGGACCACAAACCGATCCTGCCGGGCGAGAAGGAGCGGATCATGAATGCGGGCGGTTCGGTGGTGGTGCAGCGCGTCAACGGCAGCCTAGCGGTGAGCCGAGCGCTCGGCGATTTTACCTACAAAAATGTGAAGGATCTCGGCCAGTGCGAGCAGCTGGTATCGCCCGAGCCGGAAATATTTTGCCGCGATCGGGAACCGGCCGACGAGTTTCTGGTGCTCGCCTGCGACGGTGTGTGGGACGTGATGAGCAACGAGGAGCTGTGCCAGTTCGTGCACAACCGGCTCCAGCTGTCGGACAGTTTGGTGGACGTCGCCAACCAGGTGATCGACACCTGTCTGCACAAGGGCAGCCGGGACAATATGTGTATCATCATTATTGCGTTCCCGGGTGCGCCCACCGTCTCGGAGGAGGCCCAGAAGCGGGAGGAGGCGCTCGAGGCCCATCTGCGTGCCCGCATCGAGGAGATACTGGAAACGATGGAGCCGGTCGAGTATGGTGCGCTGCTGAAGGAGCTGGCCAACGAGGACATACCGGATCTGCCGCCGGGCGGTGGCCTGCACGCCAAGAGCTCGTACGTGTCGAAAGTGTTTCAGGAGCTGCATCCAAAGCTGGCGGAAACGTGCGAGGTTGGGAAATATTAAGACTTGGGCTGGGTGTGGTTCACGAGCAGCGGAGAAAAACGTGCGGAAAAAGTGAAGAATCAAGCCAGAATACAGTACAGGACAACATCCCCTTCCTAACACACACACACACACACACATCCGAGAGGCAGAGAAATTGATTGAAGGTAGTAGGTAGTAGTAACAGTAGTGTGGTGGTAGTAGTAGTAGCTAATAAGGCTGTGTTCATTGTTGCTGTTTAGAAGGGCGCCTCACAACACACAACGGAAGCACACAGCGCGATCGGTTTGTCTTCTTAATATTCAAAAATTACAAATGGGTGCCAAGGAAGAACTTACAAATGAAAGAACCAAGAAAAGAAAACCACACACAAACACACAGAAACACAATGCTCGTATTGTACAGAAACCGTCGTTTTGGCACTACTACCATCGCAACGATGTCCAGTTACTACAGCGAGTCCAAACGGAGCCACCGACCGAGCGTAGGGAAGGGTAGGGAATGAAGGGAGCGAAAAGCGCTAGAAGTCCCTGATTTTGTTTAACTTGTATTAATATTATTGAAACCTAATTTTAAGCGTCTAAGCGAAGCACACATACATAGAGAAACTAGAGTTAAACTGTATTAGGGGGATACACTCCTTTGTTTTTAATCCTTTCCGGTATTTTTTGCCCCCCCTTTCTACATCCCAACAATCATCTTTTCTCATTTCCCTTTTTCGATTTTACTTTACTAAGCGTATACAGTAGGCAGTTAGGAAGCGGGCTAGAAAGTTAGTTTGTTAAAGTGCTGTTGGGATGATGATGATGATGATGATGATGATGGTAGACTACAAAACACTAAAAGTCCGACAGGGAACGAAAAAAAAGAAGAAGTAAGAGAAGAAGAAAACTTCACCAAACAAACACACACACTGAGTATAATAAGATAAGAGATAATGTAAAAGTCAGCTAAAACAAAAAGACATGTTATTGTAAAGAGAAGGAAGACGGTGAGGGATATATTCAAATGGTAACGGGTAGCAAGAGAGATCAAGAGAAAGCAAGTAAAAAGGGAAAACAAAACACACACACACACATTCAACACAAATATTATTCCCCCATTTCTGTTGTTTGTTGTTCGAGAAGAGCGAAGAGAGATCGAGTGGAAAAATCGAGCGCGCGATCAGACGCGGCGCGGCCAAAATACACATTCCCTTATTTGCAGTGGATAGGATAGAGAGAGAGAGAAAGAGAGAAGCATTTCTTTTTCGTTTTTTTTTTGGCTCATAACTGGCCGCGAAAAGTGTTGGGCTGCGTCCGGGATCCGATCCGGATAAGATTTGGATTCCGGATCCTTTCGTGGCCACTACCAGTTACACCACCACGACCACTGCAGGCTGGAGGCGCACACATGAATCATAAAGCGAATGTATTCGACGCGATCGCAAATGCTATCATGTGCTGTAAAAAAAAGGAACTTGCGCCCCCATACACTCGAGCACCTCTTATTATAAATGTTTTGCTAAAACACTTTGCGCGTGTACGCGTGCCAGTACGATAAGTTTTCGCTTTAAGTTGACACACACACACACACACAAACACACACATTATCTGTATAAAGTTAGTGTTAATAAATCATCCACAAACTGTCCTCGGCCCTCCCCGCTTTGTGTATGTTAGATTGGAGTAAAAAAGAAAAGCGTAATGGACTCATTTTCAATAATACAAAAGAAGAACGGTTGTTGTTGGTGGAATGCTATTTTTTCGCAAAAAAAAAGATGGACGATGTTGCCGGCAACACAGAATCACGGAACCCGGCCCCATAATATGTCTTTGTCAAGCAGATCATGTACAAAGAGTAGCGCAACAGGGGAGCGAATATACAAAACTATCGATACACTCGAGCCCGCAAAAAAAAAGAGAGGAAATCTTCTTTCCCCCGAAATGGTTTCCGACGTTCAGTGTTTTTTCGGGCGAAGCGATAGAGCGACTTACTGTACCACGTTTTGTGACACACAAGCATAGCCAAATTTCAGCGGAAACATTCGGATAAGGGGGAGAAAAGCTGCAGTACCCATTTGCTCTGTATATCTGTATGTGTGTGTGTGTCTGTTTGTAAGTAAGTGTGCATCGGTTCGCTTGCAGCAACAAAAAGTGTAAAATGTACGTTACACCAGCCCATCCGAGAGAGGAGATCGATCATTCCAAGCTATTCCTCCCCTCAAAAAAGATTGCGTGTGGAGCAGGTGTATAACAAACAGGGTCGAAAAACGATCGTTAAGTGATGCTGATTGCATAGTTTTGGGCGCATCGCAGCAGGAATTGCGCCAAACACCACACATTTACTTAAACAGCCTCCTCTTTCATCGTTAGTATCTCTCTGATCGAACCGGAAGTAGTACCGGAAAAAAGGGCCAAACATGCATTGCAATCAAAAAAGGAAAGGAAACATACTCACCAACCCGCACCTTCTCTTCATTCGATGGTGATCATCCACGGCGATTCCGAAGATATATATTTTGAATACGATTATGAGAGGATCCCAGCAAAACTAATCGTGCGTGGGGGGCACACACGGGAATTTCCGTGAACTCACACCACAAACACAAAGGAACATATATACATATAGATATACTAATCGTGACGTTGTGATCCTTTCTCCCGAAAGAAGGACCTCGACGCGCCGTACTCTTGGTGAGCCAGCCGGCAAGCGCATCACACAAACTGTAAATGAGAAAATCAGAAAGAAAACAGAAAATAGAGTTGGTGTTTTATTGCTAGAAGACCGTTTGAAATACGACCCGGTGTTGGTGTGTCTATGTGTGTGTCTGAAATTAGAGTGAACCGAAAATCCGAAAATCCGAAATGTCTCGCTCGTTCGTGATCACTGACCTGACAGATTCCATACAGCCAGCGCGAGGTGTTAAATGTATGGTTAAATTTATTGAAGCGAAAGATAAATATACCAAATCACTTGTTATCACCTGTCGGCCATGCTGTGCCCCAACGGCGGAACCAAATGAAAGTGAAAATATAGCTTCTTAACTCAGTGAAAGTGGTCCGGAGCATGGTTGGGATCAGCTCGCTACCACCATACATATATAAGAGCAGAGAGAGATATAAGAGTTTAAATCGATCGTGTAATTGTGCCGAACGGACATGACCGTTAAACGGCTCTTTTCGCTTGTGGTGGTGAGCATCATCTGTTTCTTCGGTGTGATACTGTGTCACAATGATAATCGGATAAAGAGCGAGAACCTACCCGTCTCTTCCGGACCGGATGAAGCGTTCTACGTGACGACCGATTTCATCCTGCGGCTGAACGTGCTCATTAAACATCTCGCCATGTACTCGCTGAACGATACACTGGACGCACGGGAAGCGATCCGGCACGCGGATAAGATGTGGAACTACACGGCCCTTTCGTTGGAAGCTCTTGTCCTGCGTTCCAGACCCGCTATCGAGCTCCTTCCGAGCCGTAACTTCACCAACTCTTCCCTGCACGCGGCCCTGGATGTGGTTCGAACGGAAAGAGACAACTTTCTGTCACAGACGTCATGTTTCAGCCCCTCTCTGGTTGCTGAGATCGATGCGATGTCGTTCATCGATCGTACAAACCAACCGGGCGGTGTAGTGCCGAATCCTGACATAAAGCTCCTCATGCAGTCAAGCGTACACCGGCTATCGAAGGTATCGGAGGGACTGCTGCGTACGCTTCGCACCATCAGATCGAACAAGCGCGGTGGACAGCCCAGGGCCAATCCAACACAAGCTTCCGTTGAGCTGTTCATCGCCGGATTCCAGCGTCACATCGTAGACACGCGGCTCAACTTTGAAACGCAAGCCAATCGACTGCTAAGCCGCGTCAGTGCTCAACTTGCCACGCTCACACTAACACCCGTGCTGGGGCAATATTTAACCAACTATAGCAAGCTTATTGAAACTTTTACAAAGAACGTTTCCACCCATCTGAACAATACGAGCATCGGTGTGCTGGCGTCGATGAACACTAGCCGCACAACGGTCGATATGGTGCTTAGTGCGGGCAATGCCGGTCTGCTTACCGCGGTTGCGATGTCCAACAGCCACAAGTTTCTTGACCTGTGCCTGAACCGTTACGTCTTCCCGTACTACAACCTATCGCAGGCGGTTGCGAAGCTACTGTTCTGTGGCGAACCGGAGCTGCGCACGCTCGAGTACTTGGTTACGGGGGCCATACCGATCCTCGATCGTGCTGCCATATCGGACAGTAGTGCGGTCAAGATGGCTGTGATCTGTTCTTCCGGTTCAACGGCCTGCTTGACTGATGTAAGTACATACCGACGCCTTCAGGTACGCGCCGTGGAGAAAGATCGTCTAATTTTTTTTGTGTATGTTTTTTACAGTATGATAACTCATTACCGGCTCAGTTTATGGCAGCCCAAGTACGCATGGAGAGCTACGTGGAGTTCATCAATCAGGAGCTGTTGGGGCTAGGGCAGCGAGTAAGCGTGTGCGCCAACGCTACTGTGCTCGATGTAGGCAATTACGTGAACGTGACCAGCCCGAAATTTGCCACCTGTTTAAGCACGGGTAGAAACTAGTTCAAGTGTTGTACCATTGTATTTTGAGGCTAGGCTAGCTTTAAGAATTATAGCAAGTAAACGATTTTCTATTTAACGTACTGCATTTTCTACCCCGATTCGCCCAAAATTCAAATGACGAATTCAACACGTGCTCGCTACCATATGTGCGCACACCGTATTAAATCAAACCTGATATTTTTGCTCCCGTGCACACACCTGCTCTCTAACAACCTTGTTCACAGTTCACAGCAGCTGTCATTCGGTGGTTTGTTGTGATTTCGGTGTTCTGCGGCGATACAGGCGTACAGGAATAGCTAATTTTACATAACAAGTGGGATTTGTGTTGTTTTCTTGCACGATTTTGTTGCTGTCTGGTGTTTAACACACATGCTGAAGCGATGGCATCGACAATAGAAAACTTTTACAAGAAAACAACAACTGCTGGTAAGTCTGTTGCCTCTGCTATCGCTTCACCGATGAACGATCACACCACACCGTCCCACCTCTTATTTGCAGGCATGAAGGAATGGCCACGCGACGCGGTGCTATACCAACCGTACGAAGAGGAACAGATATTGCTGGCAGAAAATGCAAGCTGCCTAGCCGTCCGTACCTATCTGAAAATGTTAAACCTTCCCGTAGCGCTCGAGCAGCGGGCTAACGCCGAATTCATCTCGCCCGGTGGCAAACGCACCAAGCTGCCGGTACTGCGCGTGGAAAACTTTATCTACTCCGAGTTCGATCATATCGTTGCGTTTGTGTTGGATAACTTTAACAAATCGCTTCACGCGCTCCTGTCGCCCGAGGAGAAAGATCTGATGCGTTCGTCCATCTGTCTGGCGGAGCACATTTTCACCAATGCCGAGCAGTACGTGAGCTGGCTGGATCCCGAGGTGCGGGATACGGTTACGAAGAAGCGGAACGGGTGTGTGTTCCCGTTCCCGCTTAACTATGTGCAGAACTGGCGGAAGGAGGGAGCCGTTAAGCGGCAGCTACGTTTGGCCGAGTATCTGAATGTGGGGCTCGATAAGATGATTGCCGAGGTGGACAAGCTGTGCCAGAACTTGAGCGACCAGCTGGGAGATAAACAGTATTTCTTTGGCAACAAGTAAGTAATGGGAAGATGGGGTTTGAGTGTAGAATTTCTTTTTAAACATAATTTTCTTTCTGTGCAGCCCAACGGAATTGGATGCCCTCGTGTTTGGTCATCTGTATAGCATTTTCACCATGAAGCTGCCGAACAATGTGCTCGCACTGACGATCCACAAGTACAGCAATTTGAATCAGTTCTGCCTAAACATCGACCAGACGTACTTTACGGCGAAGGAAAAGGGCAAAGGCATGAAGTAATGCTCTGATGTTCGCTCTGATGCTGGTGTAAATATACCGCGCGAGATGTTCTTCTCTGTGCTGTTGGATTTGTAGGTTTAAAATGGAAGACTAAACACTGAAAGCTGGAAGGCATTTCTTTGGCTTACTATTCCGAAATTGGCTGACACTTTCAAGGAGGAGAAAGCTCGCTCTATCGGTTCGTCGTCTAAATGAGAACCCTCAACATCCCAGTCTCTCGTGGAAGGCTTCATCGTCGAAAAGGTCTTATCGTCCTAAGTCTTTCTCATAACAGTTTCCCTCAACTCTAGACCCTTCAATGGGCAATACCTTCCTTCTAGGTTCCTTTATTGAAAATTCATCACATCTCCTCAATCGATCCATCAATCCTCCAGCTTAATAGTTCTGCAACTTCAGCCGCGGCACAATGTTCATGCTGGTCAGCTCCTGGAACAGCAGCTTGCACGCGTACGGCATCGAAATCTTCGAAACGCTCGCCGACGACCGGCAGTTGTGGCACCAGGACGAGTACGCCAGCCGGCCACACACATTGCACACGTCCACATCGAACGCATCGGACGATATCATCAACCGTTCCATGATCAGCATACTGGCCCCGTACGATATCAAACAGTCCCGCTCCATCTCACCCAACCGCAGACCACCCTCACGGCTACGGCCCTGCGTCGGCTGCCGGGTCAGTACCGCCCGTGGCCCACGCGCACGCGCATGCATCTTGTCCTGCACCATGTGCTTCAGCTTTTGGTAATAGACCGGCCCGGAGTAGATGTACATCTCGAGCGGTTCCCCGGTAATGCCGGAGTAGAACACATCCTTCCCAAGGTAATTGAAGCCATGCTTGAACAGTTCGTCCTGCAGATCTTGACACTTGGATCCGCCGAATGCGGTGCCGTAGTGGAATTTACCCTCCAGCACACCCGCCTTACTCCCGAGCAGCTCGAGCGTTTTGCCCACCGTCATGCGGGACGGGAAACCGTGCGGGTTCATCACCATGTCCGGCGACATGCCGTAATCGTTGAACGGGAGATCTTCCTGCTCCACGATCAATCCCGTCACACCTTTCTGGCCGTGCCTGGAGCTGAACTTATCGCCAATTTCCGGCCGCCGTGTTTGACGCAGAAGAATCTTTACGAGGAACTCTTCCTCGTTGTTGGTGGACACCAGTACCCGCTCGGCGTAGCTCGGTTCCGTGCCTTTGTACGTGATCGGAACAGCGCTGTACGCGATCGGTTGCTGGCCGGATTCTTTCTGTTCGATCGGATTGTTCGACTTGACGGCCGGCATCTCCTTGTTAACCATCGTTTGCTTACAGGTGAGCTTCTCTCCGGGCGATACGATTCCATCCGTATCGAGACATTCGTGCTTGGTGATGATTTTCCCCGTTAAAGCATCCTTCATTGGACCCATGATACGATCGAACGTTTGGTTGCTGTACCGCTTGATGGTGCATTTGCTGTTCTTGTACACCAGACACCGTCCGTACCCCCGGTCGATCGATGCTTTGTTCAGGATGAGAGCATCCTCAATATCGTACCCCGAGTAGCTCATAACGGCCACCGTCGCGTTCTGCCCGGCCGGAAGCTTATCGAAATTCGTCAGCTCGATCGTGCGCGATCGTACCATCGGACTTTGCGGGTAAACAATGTTGTACATCAGCGTGTCGATGCGGTTTTTCTGATTGTACCCGATGATTCCCATCGCTTGCTTGCCCATAGCACACTGGTACGTGTTACGCGGGCTCTGGTTGTGGTGCGGATACGGCACCAAACCGGCACAAACGCCCAGCAGCGTAAACGGTTCGATTTCCAGATGCGTCGTCTTGTCCGGATCAATTTCCCGCTCCTGGTACGCGATAAACGAATCGTTTTCCTCATTCACATCCAGATACTCGATCAGTCCATCGTGCAGGAAGTCGTCGAACTTCCGCAGCCCAAGCTTCAGCTGCTCGATGTGTTCCTGCTGTACGAGCGGTCTACCGCCCTGCACGATAATGTACGGCCGGCAAAGTCGCCCTCCGTCGGTGTGAATGTAAACGCAGCGCTGCGTAAACGAGGTGTGGATCGACACGAACGCACCGATCAACCCGCGGCGACGCATCATCCGGAACACCTCTACCAGCCGCCGGTAAGCGATCGTAACGCCCAGTATGTTGCCGTTGATAAACACCATAAACACCTTCGGATTGTTTATCGTCTCGCCACCGAGCAGCCGGATGTCCTCCACACCGGCATTGTACGCAAGCCGGATCACCGGTTCCTCGTCGACCTCGGTCGTAATGTGCGTCATAAGCGCTAAGTTCTTTACCAAACCACAAGCCTCTCCTTCGGGCGTATCCGACGGGCATAGCATACCCCACTGGCTGGGCTGCAGCGAACGGGGTCCGGAAACCTTCCTTGTCTTTTCGAACTGTGAGTTGACGCGCGTCATCATGCCGAGCGCAGAGATGTAGCTCAATCTCGACAGCACCTGCGTCACACCGGCACGCTCCATCTTGAACCGTTTAATCGTCCAATTTCCGGTCGAAATTGCCGTCTCCAGTCCGGACGTAATGAGCGCCTCTCGCATGTGCTTCCCAACGTCGAACTGTGCCGCCTTTATCTTCGGAATGTTCTTATCCGCTATCATCTTCAGCTCCCAGTTGAACCGCTTGAAAAGATCCTCAAACATCAGCGAAAGCAGCGACCCGGCCAGCTCGAGCCGCTTGTTGCCGTAATAATCCCGATCGTCCACGGCACTCTTGTCCAACTCAGCTGCCATTACGCGACGAATCATAAGCGCCACGTAGATCGCTTTCACCTGAAAATTAAAGCTCGGCACGGGAACGTGCGCGAGGATCGTTGTGGCCAGCAAATCGCGCGCTTCGTCCGCGGTTGTTTTGTACTTCGTTGCTGCCGTTGTGAACCGTTTCGCGATCAGCTTCGAGCCCATGTACTCCAACGCACGCTGCTGGGTAAACACCTTATGGTTGGCCGCCTCCAGCAGCGACGGTGCAAAGCGCTTTTGCGTTTCCGAATCAATCCCGACCAGCTGCATAATTTCCTGATCCGACGCAATGCCCATCGCTTTCAGGATGATCGCGATCGGAATCTCTTCCGTCATGGAGTTGTGCTTCAGATAGTACCGACCGTGCTTGGTGATCAGGATGGTGCGGGATTTTTTCTCATGCGTAGAGCTCGTGACCTGACACTGGATCACGCCGTTGTAGTCTTCCGTAATCATCTTGTTCCAGCTAAGCTGCTCCTGGATGAGGATCACCTTTTCCGTACCGCGGATAATGAAGTAACCGCCCGGATCCATTGGGCATTCGTTCACCTTCGAGAGTTCGTAGTCGGACTTGCCGCTAAGCACGCAGTTTGATGAGCGCAGCATAATGGGCATACGCCCGATTAGCAACCCATTCCGGACGACACGCTGCGTGCCCCGGGTGTACTCAATGTCGACCGTAATCGGGGCCGAGTACGTCATGTCCCGCAGCCGGCATTCGTGCGGTGTCGTTGACTTGGTGTTGTTAAAACCTTCCTCCACGTCCGGCTTACCGACGTGTACGTTCAGGTACTTCAGATAGAAGCATGGGTCGGCATCACTTTTTACCTCTTCGTTCGCTTGAACGATCTTCTTAATGTCCACGTTGATGAAGTAGTTGAACGAATCGATGTGCTGCTTTACCAGCCCTTTTACCTGTAGAAACGCCGGTACAAGCTTCCATTTTTCCTGAAAAGTTTGTTAAAATAGTGTAAATTGGGGGTTTTGTTTTGGAACCCGGGAAGGCATGCAAACCTCGAGAGCACGTTGCACTTTCTTGTAGTTTTTGCCCTCCTCTTTCCAATGCTTCTCCTCGGCATGCATCGTGCCGTCGCTCGGGAAAGCTTTTCTCAGTTGTTTATGAAGTAGTTAGAAACTAAACCGTTCACTATTTTACGCAAATTTTGCTCAAATTACACCATAAAGTACGAGACCGTACTGTGCAGCGGAACGTGCTCGCTAGTAAACACTGTTTTGACGTTTCGTACCGGCTTGTCAGGGTTGTCGAATCAGAATTTCGTTGCGTGCATCGAAGAATCGTTTTTGTTTACATTTTAATTTCACACAAAAATACTGCTGTTTTCGCTAAAATATTTTTAATTATATTATAGAGGAAAAATGCGGCTCAGGCAATATTCATTAAAAAAAATAAAACAATCACTGAAAAGAGTCTGAATTCAGGCCTTGACACCTCTGATGTAAACAAAATGTGATGCAAGAGCGAGACAGCAGATGTAATCCAGCAAGCCTTGTTTCGGTACATCTCATCTATATACCTTGACCAAGTCGAAATGAATAAAATTAGCCGTTTATTCTGCATTTTCTTTTAATTTTCTGCTTAAAACCTACAAAGTTGGATTTATTTTAATTTAGGAAAAGACTAATAGTCATTTTTTACTTTTTGTCAGCTGTCAAACATATTTTAAAGCGACTGTTACCACAATGATCAGCTTATCCATCTCTCCCTTTTGCTATGCTCGTTCGCAACAACATGCCAACAGCATACAACCGCCGAACCGAAGAGGTGGGGGATGAAAAAAACAGTCTTGAAGTACGATCAAAACCACCCCGTCGTCTAGTTTAGTCATACTTTCACATTCGTTCGGTTCGGTTTGCTTGCTCGTAACGTCGAAGATTTACAATATCTGCTTGCAAAAGCTGTGATCTTTAGCTGCAAAAGTTGTACGTTGATCATTTATTCGTTTAAAAAAGGCTCCAAATTCCAGTGTCTTTATGGTGTTAAAATGGTGGTAAACCTTCTGCAAGAAGAAGGTTAGGCATTCGAAGCATTTGAAGTGATCGTATGCCGCCATTTTTCTAGCTCCGTTCCGTAATGCCGTAACCAGCTGATCAGTTTGACTTACTGACACTGATTTGGAAGAAATGGTGCCAAATAATGTGGCTCTTCATTCACTATAACAAACACCGATTCGTGTCTGGAATACGTGCTAATTAGTGCTCCTCCACCACAACAATCGTCGAAATGTGACATTTATTTTCAGCCACAGCCTTGGCCAGTGCCTTCCATCGCATCAGAGTGCACCACCTAACGTAATAAAGCTTACCGGACGATCGTGTACGTGTGTGAGTGCATAAAACCCTATACCGAAATGGCATAATGTAAATCATACTCAACTCTGGCGCATAGTGTAATCGTAATCGCAAACCCAATTCAGTTTTATTATCGAGGTGAAACTGATTCCACCCCAGCAAAGCAAAACCTAAGCAAGGAAAGAAAAGTGCGTCGTTCGTTTGCACGTCCACGTGCAAAAAGACCTAGTCGTGCGTGATCTGCTCGTGTTTTTTTTTTGCGTCCGTGATCTTTGAGGTGAAAAATTTACTACAACCAGCATCGCGATCATTAGTGTTGTCCTAGTGTTTTACGGTGGTGCCAAAGCGTTGGTGAAGGAAGTAAAAGGCGTTCCAATTAAATGATCAGCACGTGTGTTTGCCTGTGTGCGTGTGTATGCGTGTGTATGTGTGTGGTCACTCGAATTGAATTAATGAAACAACAGCAGCTGATTATAGCTCCGACCATCGAGTGGATTGTCCGAGCTGGTTTGATAGGAAAGTGAAACGAAAGATTTGCGATCGCAAAACAAGCGACGAACCCCTCGCCAAAAGGGAGAGATCGCTACGATGCGATTCGTCTCCGATGTTTAGTGAGGTGGATCGAGTGTTCAAGGGACCAACGGCCCTTTCCGGTCCCTTCGGTCCATTGACTCTCTCGCGGATTCTCTTTCTCTCCCGCTCGCGCTCGCTAAAATGATTGAGTGCAAGTGTTCGCGATCGTCGAAGGGAAGCGATAATTGATCGCACACCTGTGTTGACGGCAGCATGAAGCTGTAGAAAGCTATTTGTTTGATCGAGCAAAAAAAATGGGCCGTGTTTGTTGAGCGTTTCTACTTTATGTAAATAAGCGTTTTATATCAAGTGCCGTAACTTTTAATGGCGATCATAATGCAATGATGATCCTTCGCTGCTGAGGATTTTTGTTGACAAAGATTGAGTAGCCTTTCTGTTCGCTGTAGCTAACGACGCTTGAAATGCATTCGAAAGGCTCTCACAAGTCGATTACCGTTCGGTGAAGGGTTGTGTTGAGGTACAATTATTTTCAAATTATTTTCAATCATCTCTTTATGACAAATTTGTGTAGAAAATGAAAGGCATATTCTGCACTGCGATCGCTTCGTTTTTTTAAGTGACTCCGACACAGAAACTGCAAATAGCTGGCTCCTGGAGCAAAAGAACGACCGTTTTTTTAGCGCCCTCGAACACCGTGAAGCGAATCATATCTTTACTTTCCGTTTCAATCCGTGTACAGGCTACGATCGTGGCACCGGTAATCGTGGCAAAACCGGAAAACAAGCGACGAACCTCCCTTTGTGGCAGACCGGGCCGGCACCGCATGCGCGCCAAGGTCAGCGAATAATGTCCACCTCTCCTAGGCCAGGCTCCATAGTGGGATAGTGGTTTGTGAATGGTGAAACGGATTGATTTACAGTGGTAACAACAGAACGAAAAAAAAGGTTACGCCGAGTAAGAAGTTGCAACAGCTTCAAACGCTCTCCCGCCCGCCAACAGCCCGACAGAACAATGAAGCAAAAACGTGGCAGTCGGCTATTCAATGGGTTGGGTCTAATTGTGGCACTGGTTTGGGTTGGGTGGCTGTCGGAGTGTGCCCACGCCGAATATATACCACCCGGACCGAAATACAAATGCCCGGAAAAGTAAGTACAGTTCTTTCCCAATTTGCACATTAAGAGGGGTTTTTTGTTGTAGTTGTCACATTGTTTAACATTAGCTATGGCAAAACGCACAAGACGGAGACAAATCGTTTAATAAAGCATTCAATTACTTCTAATGTTGTACATATAGCTGCTTCATTACTATTACTGTGACCTTCGAATGAGTAAAGGGACAAAAAATTGAGCTAAAGCTAGGGGTCTATTTAGGATCAATAAGATAATTGTCTGATCTGAGATTGGGAAGAGTGTATCGCGGGAATTCCTCATTATTTGTCGAGCAGCTATAGAAAGCCATTCCAGGACCGGTGGACCAGTGAATTTCAAAATTCTGCCTTGGTATTGGATATCCATTAGTACCTTGGACTCCTAAGCAAGACTCCATCGTCGGCTTTTGTGGAGCAGTCAACCAGAGTGCACGCCATATCAGACATCCATTATTTCTCATAGATAATTTGGAGCCTTTCGCAGCTGAAGAAGTTCTTGGTATCGCTCAGGGTTTAACGCCATGGTTCGAATATTCCATGGCCATGGAATCCAATATACCAGGGCTTTTCTGTTACTTCCTCTTAACTTGAAGACAGATAACCCACTTTGACGGCCTAAACAGACGAGCTTGGTCGTCCGGTGACAGTCTCATGACTTGGCCTTACTACCGAGGCCTGGTGAATGTCCTGCCGCACATATTCCAGGTCAAAAATCCTTCTGCGAACAGGTCCCTTCTCAAACTAGGTGAAGGGATTTAGGAGGTCGTCAGTTTTGGGCAGCCTCCATGCCACAGAGGCATATGATTGTGTTCTGTAAAAATTAAATGTTTAAACACTTGATTAAACACATTGATGCTTATCGTAGAGCTTCTAGATTTTTACATTTTAAAGCTATATCTAAAAAGTTTCTCAATCGTTTAAGTTTCTGATCTTTTTTTAATAATTCCCAAAATGCCAGCAATGTAAGGAACCTTCGTGTTAGTTTTCGAACGAAGTAGAGGCTTAGCAATAGTTATAATTACTTCATTGTGTCTACGGAAGCCATAAGTTATATATAGCCACCAATAGTTATAATTATTTCATGATATCTACGAAAGCCAGAAAAGATCAATAAACAAATCAAAAACGTAAGGGAATATTAAAACTATTTAATAACTACTAAACGAAATCATATCCACCGCCATAACACCAAGGATAATATAATGACAGCGCCCTCTATTGGACAGTAGCGATAACTAACGCGCACGGTCGTTCTCCCCGTTCTCCCTGTTTTCCAGGACGAAACTCATCTATCCCTGCATCTGCACCCACGGTACGGACGACGGTATCTACATCCAGTGTGAAAACTCCAACCTGGCCAGCCTCTCGGTAGCGTTCATCAATCTGGCCAGCACGAACGTACCGATCGTGCAGCTACGCTTGAAGCGATGCAAAATCAGTAAGTACCGGTGGCGCGTTGTTCCACAATCGAAATTCCACAATCCAGGCCAAAAACAATCGTGCAACACACCGAGGTGTGTGTGTGTGTTCAGTGCATTTGCACAAATGCAGCTCTCAATCCAGCGCAGCCTCAATTACTTCATCCATTTGCCTGCGTGGGGCTGTGTCCATTGTGTCTCGTTATCGCTTGATATGATTTTCGCGCTTAGCTATCGGTACGCAATATAATGCATCAGTATTGTTTGAAGTTATTGGTGAGGTCAGCTGGAACCCCGTTTGCCTGAAAGACTGAAGGGTGTAAATGTGTCTTGGAAAGGGCCATAAATCCTCCAGTGGTTCGCTACACAAAGCTTCGAGCTTTTTGGATGGAGAGTCTCCCAATGACCCTGGGCTAAAAGAAGCAAATATGATGCTTTAACAGTTGAGTCGCATGTGGATTGTTTTAGTGGCGCTATAGCAACGAACTAAATAGAATTGAGAGAAAAACATTATCTCCAACCTAGCACACACACCTTCAACTACTTACTCTAGCTTTCCCATATAAATCTCCCTAACAAGATTATCTGCAACGGGAAATGAAGCGAGCCCATAGGTCCCATAGCCCCCCACCACATCGCCGCACATCCCATTACTATTTGTTTCCCCAGGTTCTTCTAATGCTTGCTCACTTGAATCGAGCACGTGAAAGCAAAACCACGGAGTAATTGTTTTAATACATTTCTCTAAATCTTTACTACAACACCACGCGCGCCGCGACTTCCCCGGAGAGCCCAATTCTTCTCACACTGGCGGGCGCAGTGGGAAGCGAATGGAGGAAAGCTAAACATAAACAACACAGCTCCGTCAGCGTCAGGAAAGTTTCCCCAGCAACAGTGCAGCGAATGGGAAAATGTGGAGCAAATGCCGTCGTCGAGAGTCTGAGGTTGTCTTTTCCATTTGCCCAATTGTACTTTCTTAACAAGGGGTTAAGACACAGGCACTCGTATAAGCATCGAATTGAGGTTTTTAAAATATTTCTTGATAATTAGGAAATTGATGTCTTAAGTATGATTAAATGAACATCGGAGATCAATAGGGAAAAGGTATCCGAAGCCGGCCTTATCACCACGGTATCATCACAATCTGTCAGACAATTAGAAAGTAGCTTTGCGTACGCTGTCAAGCCGGATGATAACGGACACAAAAAAACAACAACAAAAAAACCGGCCCCACATTAATGTATGCATACCCATGCCTGGCGGAAAGAATTAAGAATGCAAATGTGGCTGCAGGCTCCCTGATCGGAGCCTGATGCACAAGAGCAAACACATTTGCTTGCGCTTTACATCTCCCTAACAGCGCCCAGCCCAGGCCAGATCCGTTAGCAATGTGACTTTAGTAGATTTGGATTGGATTAAAAAATGAAATGACAGGTCGAACAAAAAATTTCTCCCCGGTGCCGAGTTACAAAACATTCCACTGCCTCAGCGGCGCGAGGGACCAAACGCGGTCAGCCTGTACTCCGCCGAAAGCTCAGTCAAAACAAGTTGTAGCGGTGGCCCTACAAGGCGACAAAGGCCCTTCGACGCGAGTAACAACGGACGACCCTTTTCCGTTGACATGGTCGATTGACCATCATCCGGTGGTGTCGGGGCTTCCGGTGGAGAGTGAAAAATAAGTCATGTCAACGGACACGGTTCGTAAACTCGCCGTGACAACTTACTCCTAAACGCTTTCAGTAAAATCAAGAAGGGCTGCCGGGGTCTTGCCTGCGTTTGTTTTGAAAATGTGTTTATTTTTGTTTTCAATTGGAAAATCTCACTTTTACGATCGTTTGAGGGCAACCGTCAGTAGCAAGTTGAACTTATGCAGGAGAATTAGCGTGGCTTCTCTAGTGCTACCAGAATGACAGTGTTAGATGGTGGTGAATCTTTCACACGGCAGGACCTGGCTTCAAATCCCGTCAAATGGCGCATTTTTCCATACTTAGACTTGCTTTTTCCAGCGATTGGTAGTTTAAAAGGCCCATAATCATTGTCCTCTGCCTCCAATTATAATTATCCTTTTTCCTCCCTCCAGAGAATCTCTTCGGAACGCTACTCCACAAACTGTCCGTCAAGCATCTCTACATGACCGACACACCGCTCACCAACATTGCCGAACACGCGTTCTACGGCATCAACGATACGCTGCAAGAGCTTCATCTGGTACGGACCGAGCTGCCCGAGTTCCCAACGACGGCCTTTAAAATTCTTGGCCTTCTCAAAGTCCTCAACATCGATGGACATCAAATCGAGATGCTACCGAAAGGTGCGTTTGCTGGGGCCCAGTTCGAAGGGACCCTGGAGAAGCTACACCTGGTGAATGGTCCTCTTGGCGAGTTGGCTGCGGATATATTCGGGGTAAGTTCGGTGCTCAATTACCGGCATCCTGAACCTTGCTTGATGAGAGAATATTGTTTTACAGAGCTTGAAGAAAGTGAAAACACTCGATCTTCATGGGAATCAGCTGACGGCGCTGAAGAAGGGACAGTTTAAAGGCATGCGCGAGGTGGAGATACTCGATCTCAGCTACAACAATCTCACCAAGCTTGATGCTACGCACGTGTCCGACCTTACCAAGATGACTTGGTGTAATGTGTCCAACAATGCACTGACGGAAATTACAAGGTACCTCAGACAACTCCGCTTTTCCCAGAACACGGCGGGTTTCATGGCTAGAATTATTTCCCTTGCAGAGGAACGTTCGCCCGTAACACGGTACTCCGGGTGGTCAATATGGCCGCCAATGCGATCCGCAAGATAGACGCCAACACATTCCGCGGGATGCGATTCCTGCGACGGCTCTACCTGAGCGATAACATGATCAGCGATGTTGGGCGTGGAACGTTCGGATCGGTCACGCGTATCGGGACGATCGATTTGGCACGCAATCGCATAAAGAAAGTCGACTATCAGATGTTCTTCCAGCTGAACTATGTTGAGGTAAAGGGTCTTAAGAAGCAAAGAAGTATGACCCCTTCACTAATCTCTGTATCCCTCTCTCTCTCGCTCTCTCTATTTTCCAGTTGATCGATCTGGCCGAGAACGAAATTACGGAAATTCAAAAGGACTCCTTCAAGGATCTCTACCTCACGCACATCAACATATCGCACAACCGACTGGAAACGATCGAGCCCAAATCCTTCATCAACTGTGCCAACATGACCGTGCTCGATCTGTCCCACAATCTAATCCGCGCCATACCGCGTACCGCATTCGACGAAACGACGTACGCCACGGAATGGATCGTCACACACAATCTGCTCACAAACATGACCCAACTGCCCCTTTCCAACATGACCGGGCTAAAGATCCTCAACGTATCGTACAACAATCTCGCGGAGATACCGAAGAACACCTTCCCGAAGCTCTGGGAACTGCACACGATCGATGTATCGCACAACAACATCTCGCACATCTACAACGCCGTCTTTCAGAATCTGCTCTCCCTCCGCAATCTCAACCTAAGCCACAACGCGCTGGAAAAGATTGGCCCATCAACGTTCGGCACCCTACCGACACTGCTCGAGCTAGATCTCAGCTACAACCGGCTGCGTGACATTACCCGTGGGGCTCTCGCCAAAACAACGGGCTTACGCTTTCTCCACATGCAGCACAACAAGCTGGAGAAGGTGTTCCAGATACCGATTTCCCTGAACGAACTAAATCTATCGCACAACGAAATCGCCGAGATACCGGAGAAAACATGGCCCACCATGAATTCGCTGCTAGGGCTCGATCTTAACCACAATCGGTTGGCGAACAATCTGGCACGTGGAAGCTTTGCGGGTCTCCTAACCCTACAGCGTTTGCATCTGGAGTCGAACGGGATATCCACCGTACCGAAGGACAGCTTTTCGGACCTTGGCACTATGCAGTATCTTTACCTCGCGCACAACAACATTACGGAATTGCCGAAAGGTGCGTTTGGCAGTTTGCCCATTCTGTTCGAGCTGCAGATAACGGACAATGGGTTGGCAAGTGTTGCCGAGCGTGCGTTCGATGGATTGCTGCAGCTGCTGACGCTCAACATGTCCAGTAATCTGCTACGGTCGGTCCCGCATGGAGCGTTCCTCGGGTTAGTCTCGCTGCGACGGCTCGATATGTCACACAACTTGCTTAGCTCGATAGACAACAAGACGCACGGTTTGCTGGACGATTGTCTCAGTCTGGATGAGGTGAGTTGGGTGGGAGCATAACCCATCCTGAAACCCTTTTCTAACCTTCCAACCATTGCTGCTCTCTTTCAGCTCAATCTAAGCCACAATCGTATCAGCTTCGTGAGCAGGAAAACGTTCCCCTCGGACCCATACATCCCGTACCGGTTGCGATCGGTCGACCTAAGCTACAACACAATGTCCATCGTGACGGGTGACATGAAGGTTGGCACCACCACGCTTCACCGGCTAAATCTTTCCCACAACAACATTAAAGAAATTCGCCCAAATGTGCTGGGCAATCTGACTTCACTCCGCGAGCTGGACCTCTCACACAACGAGCTGTCAAAGCTGGAGGATGAAGTCTTCCGAATGCCGGCCAACTTTACCACACTCTACCTGCACCACAATAAGCTGTTCAATGCGTCGTACAATACGTTACTGAAGCTGGGTAACCTAACCCTGCTGGATCTTCGTTCGAACGAGCTGACGCGCTTCGAACCGGAGCTTGTGCGGAAGATGAAGTCCACCAACCTTACTGTGGCGCTTGGCGGGAATCCGCTACAGTGTGATTGCTACATGCGACCACTGTTCCATCATCTCCGGTTACTTCCATCGATTGGCGAGTCTTATAAGGAGCTGGAGTGTGCCGCTCCCAACTCGCTTGCCGGTGAGCGGTTGTACAATGTGACGGATGAACTGTTGGCGTGTGTACCGGCGGTTGAAGAGGATGCCTTCCGCCCGCTGCCGGATCTACGGTTCCGGGAGATTGCTTAGTAAGTGTCTTGGGGAATGATCCTATCACGAAATTCATTCCGTTAACATACTCCACTTTTATTTACAGCTTCCGGGGCCAGCTGGTTGTGAACTGGTACGTGGCAGCCACGTCTGACGTGGCCGACTTCTACGTGTACATCCGCGATCAGGCGAATCACATCATCGTCGAGCGAACGGTCGCGTACAGCAGTCGATCACTGGCGATCGATGGAAGCGACATTCGGCCACAGGGTGATCCCCAGCTGGAACTGTGCGTACTGGCCAAGTCTAGTGATGGTGCAATCAATTTCCTGGACAGCCAGTGTGTACCGCTGCCGGCCGATCTGGAAGCGGTCAAGCGACAGTACAACGCACAGTACAACTACAAGTACCCGCTCAATCTGGCCAAGGCCAGCGCTCGGTCGCGGGCGAGCAGTGATATACGTGCGGGCGTAACCATTCCACTATTGCTCATCCTTTGGCTGGCTGCTCTCCTGCAGTGCCGGATGATCTAGCGATGATCTATCACCAAAACTGGGGGTGTATTTATTGTCCGTTAACGGTTACGAGCTTCTTAGATTTAGCGTCCCTCAAAGCTCTTTTTGTTTCGGGGACCGGATAGTGTTAATATAGTAGATTGAGATTATACCATATAGACAAACACGAGTTTAACGAGTTTCTTATCACTGCAGCATCCGATATGTGACTGTTTCGACTGCAAGATCTCTTTGCTCATCACGTGTATCCTTCAAAGCTTGTGCCCCTATTTAGGCCATCCAATAAGAAGTTCTACGAGAGCAGGAAAGAGTCCTCCATCCGAATAAGAGTCCTCTAGTACCGCTCCTGGATACCTGGAGATCATCGGCGTCAACCTGCCAGAGCTGCCTAGAACATCCAACAGGAGAGTCCGTTTCTGCACTGCTGCCAGATCTACAGGATCTACCACAGAGTGAAGGATCAGTCGACGATTGATTGCTCTCCAACAAAACTGAGCACGATAAAGCATAAAGCGTCTTGTAGCCAGCTGTCAGCACTGTGATGGCTCAGTATATGCAACTTCATACTCCTCTGCCACCAACCCGATTATTTGATGGCACTATCTACTCGGGTCAGGTGTCTCGCTCGTCATCATCATCGTCATCTAGCATTTGTCAGTTCTCCCTTGAGACCAAGGTACCTGCTTCTTCTATAGCTACTCTTCTGCTGCCTTTACTCTATTGCCCATGGACGAGTCCTCCTTTCCTATGTGTTACGCGGCCGATTGTTCGCTCAACCGATGGTTTGCCCGTATCGTTGAGGGACATCACTCAAACCTTCATCTCGAGATCATCACAAAATGTGGTCACTTTCACTTCCACAAGGCGATAGCGACCACGTACATATCTGACATCGATTAGGAGTGTTAATTTGTTACAGCCGGAGAATGGTTTTTGTAGATTAAACATTGCAGATTGGGGCAGCATTCGTGTCGCTTGACATGGTCAGCACTGGCTCGTTGGATGGCATGGATGGACCAACGTCGGTGACGGATGTTCGGAGCATTGCTTGTGACAGTCACGCCACTATGGACACAGCTTACCGTTGACTTTTCCTTTCCGTAGGTCACTTGCCACTAGCATGGCTGGAAACTATTCGTCATGGGTTTATGGCTTTTCGCCGTGCAAAATACACAGTGCGAAAATACAAATCACAATCACAAAGGTGGCCGCGCTTCTCCTAGCAACTGGCTGCGATGGATGGGTTGGGCGAGTCTTTAGCGGATTTACGACGCCACTAATGAATGATGATAGCTTCAAGCAACAAGCAGCGGCAATTTACTGTTAACGACAGGACGGGCTTTTGGAGGCATTGGCGCCCAGTTAGTTATCTGTTTGATTTTGGCGGCATGATATTAAATTTAGCTTAGCCAAAACGGCCATAGAAAGTGATGATTTACTGCGACTGGAACGGTTTATTAATTCAGTTTGGGGGATAAATTGGGTTAATTAGAGAGTTTTTGAGTGTGTTTTTCAAACAAATGGTAGAGATATATATTTTTGAAGCTGGAAAAAACTTCTTAAAATCAATCGCTCGTCTAGCTTCGTGACACAACTACACTGCCAAGCGCTTGATGTTCTCATCTCGTTACGTACACAATCGCCTCGCTCGAAACGCAAAGTAAGTAACTATTTGCACTTCCGGAACATTTTAACATAAAAAATTAAAAAAAATCATTCCATTCTCACACCAGTCGGATGGAAAACGACAATGGAAAACGAAACACCTTGACAAAACTATCCCACTTTGCCTGACACTGCGTGGCAACGGCTTTTTCTTCTTCTGCTTCCCTTTCGCCGTCTGACCGACCGACCGACCGACCGACCGGATCCGGATGCCATTTTATACACACCACCTCCGGACAAGGAACAAATCTGACACTTTTCCACTTCGCTCGTTTGCCGCGCTAGGCACCGACGACCGTCAAAACGTACCACCCGGCCGACCGACGTGGCAGAAGATTGCTTTCCTGTTTCTCTTCTGCATTGTGCTGCGATAAGGGAGAAAAGCTGACACCGGGAAGGAAAAACATTTGCCACCATTTTTTTTTTGGTTTTCTTTGCGTCTTTTTGCTCGTCTAGCACGGGGAGGAAGAGACATAAGGAAAAGCGGGAAAATGTCGCCGGAAAACGAGGTGGATAAACTGTAAAGATTGTGTCTCTTTGGGCGTTTATGTTGGTTTAGTGTTTTGCGTCTTGAAAAATGTTGCAGCTTTTGAGTGATATCGTTATTGTAAATTTGATATAGTTTTTGAAGAATTTAAATTAATAAAAGTTAATGCACTACCTTCGGAAGTTTGGGAGCATTTAATTGAGAATAAAATAGAAAAATAGAATCAAAGGAATGCATGGAGTGGACAAGGCATTCAAATTTGAGTTTCAAGGATTTATGTGAATCTTTTCATCATAATTTCTATATTTTTGTTTATTTAATTGACTTGATTATTTCTATTTAAACTTCCGGTAATCTATAACTTTTTCCTACTTTTTAAATATTATTTATATAAACCTTTTTTACAGTTAAAAGTTGTCTATAATTATTTCGTTTATCTATTTGATTCTTTCTTGCCTTTTTTGTTAATTTTCTTATTTGTTTACTTAGTTATTGTATTATTTATAGTTTCTTTATTTTTCTAGTCAGACTTATAATCTTTGAAATTGTCTTTTAATTTTATATTATTCTTTTATTGACTGTTGTAGAAACTTCCATAAACTTTTTAGTATTTTTCTGTATTCTTTACACAGCATTTAATTGGAATTGTTTACATACTCTATTTTCTTTTTTCTTTTTTATGTTTTTTAACCTTTTTTTTAGTCACTAACAATTTTTTTCCATTTTTATGTATTTTTTCAACAAAAAAATCATATTTCTGCACATCAAATTTCACATCTTATGCCCCTTTGGAACAACCTTAAATTACACATCCATAAATCAAGCACATTACTACTAAGCCGCTACCAAGATTTATTACACTTTGTTCTACCTACTTTGACATCTTCAGCGCTACATTTTATGGACCCTTTTTTGGGGGATGAAATTACATTTCGCAATCGCCCCTCTCGGCATAGAACTTACCCCCGCTTCCTTCCTGGTTTCATCTACATCCCCGGTCGTCCGTATATTTGTTCTTGGGTTTTGATTAAATTTAACTTCACCATCACCTACAAAATGGGTTGGCTGCTTTGCCCAGGTCGCTAAAATGGTCCCAGCTAAAATGGCCGCTCCTTTACCCCGTGTGTCTAAAGTATGCGCCGTGAACCAGGCCCGGAACCGACATTGAATAAAGACCCGGCACCCAAGAAGACCAAGAAAAAGGGCGGTTAATGAAAATGCGCAATTTATTTTGCTCTCCACCGACGGTGGTTGGATATGGCATACGGAATTGTGGTGAAAACGGGAATAAACTGATTACATTTTTGATGCTTAAGATAAAAGAGCGTGAGGGTAGAGGAATTCTTTGGAAGTTTAAATTATAAGTTTTAAATAATTTTAACGGCTACCTCATGTTTGAATTATATTTAACTATAATGTTTAGAGTTTTAATGCCTGTTTACATGTTACGACATTGTTTGGCGCTATTTGTAACATCCTCTTCAGCAGTTAGTCCATCTCGAACGTGTCCCGGTAAACATGTTATTAACTTTTATATTCGCCAAACGCAACTCCAAAAGCGCCACAGGCATAACCACTCTCTGTTTGGTTGGAAAATGGAAAACCGAATGTCCAAACAATCGGTACACCGCAGCTTGTTGTATCGACACACACACACACCCACAAAGCCGTGAATTTCACTAAGCCATCTCGACCATATCGAAGACAAACAAGCAGCCAACCGGGCGGGAACACAGGCTAAAAAACAAAGCCAACCGATTTCCGTTCACCAGTAAAATTCCACCTCCCATCTTTCTCCACCCCACCCCACCCAACACACCACCGCGTGCAGCCGGATTCTAATCCATCCTAAAATTGTCCACCATCATTGAACCGCCAGGCACCGCAACAACAAATTCTCGTCGACAGTGCGCGTCGTCCTCCGCAGGATTGCAAACATTAATCTACACTCCACAAACGCGTTTACAAACGCAATTCCTGTTCATGATTTCTTTTGTCCGCCTCGACCGCTGTCGACGTCCTTCTCCGGTGCCATTGATTGTTCGGCTCGGGGTGGCACAACAAAGAACTGTTCCCCGCCCCCCCCCCCTCCCTCCCTCCCAAACGTGCCCACCGAAACGTTGGAAACGTTTACAAATGGTTGACTGTGAAGCAGAAGTTGAACGGAACATCCTCTGCGCCATCTTTCCACCCGGAGATGGAGATGAGCGTGCAGAGCCGCCGGAAGCACGTGTCACCGTCGCCACTTCCACCAAAAAACTCCATTCCACTGTCCTGCCAGTCAGCGCACATGGGGTAAGGTAAATAGATAACCTACAAATCAATTCTATTACAGCGCTTGTGTGTGGTGCACACATTGTTGGGGTTTAATGTGAAAATTTTCACAACAAATTTCATTACATTTGCCGCGCCTGTCGACGGCGAGTACCTAATATGTAAGGGCCTCCCCGACAGTTTTGGAGAACACTCCTCGGTACCGAGTGGCCCGGACGCCGCTATGTAAAAAAGCCAGCACACATAGTTGTAAACCGACCAACACAACGTAAAAACACAGTTGGCAGCTCCTAACACATAGCAACGTGGCAGGAGCCTGTGGTGAGTGTGGTTGTGAGACGTAGCGCGAACAGCGTTTGTGAGTGTGTGCGTGTGCACAGTACGAGGATACGCAGGAAAGGACCCTTCAAACAACGGACGAACGGTGAAAGTAGCCAGCCAATAAGAAGCTCTCTTGTAACACAACGACATCGTGCTCGCTCGCTCAACCACACCGAAGTGAGAAGGGTAATTTTGGATGGTTGTATTGGTGTTACTTGCCCTCGGCACTGCTTCCCACTCACCGTTGCAGCCACTCAGCACAACCAGCGTGGAGCGTTGAATTGTGCAAAAGCCTATCTTCACATCCTTCCCACAGCTTCCTTCCAGCTCTGGAGCAAGACTGCCCAACTGCGCCAAGTCGAAAGGCAGCAGTAGTAGGCGATGATAAAAATAATAACAAAATTTTTGCTTTGCGCAAATTTTTGTACCCTTGTACTGTTGGGCAAGGGATTCCTCACGTATCGTATTGAAAGCTTGGAGCAGGGAGTGTTCGTATGCTTGGGTGATAAAACAAAAGAATATGGGGACAAGAAAAAAGAACCGCATACGATTAACATCGGAACTAAGGAGCTTATAATTTTGTTGCGTGAATTGGCTTGGGCGAAGTCGTGATAGGTTCAGGAAGGTATGATATAAAAACACGTTAATTTAAATCTGAAGCAAGGAAAGCATGGTAAATGTCACTACTCTACCAAATAAATCCTAAAAATTAATTCGCGGAGTTGGTTCCCTTGGGCTTCGTTATCTAGGACATCTTGTCGTTGAATAGGCCTCATTGTCCAGGATGTCTTATATTGCAGAAGTCCTCGCAGTCGCTCCCGGAGTCTTTCAAAGTACCGTCGTCGACCGAGCGATGTCATTTATTTATCTAGAAACCTCATAGCAGGCGAGACCTCATCCTCAAAAAGACCTCATAGTGCGGAGATGTTTCTTTATTCAAGTTACACCCAACAAGCCATATTATCGTAGTAGAATAGCCACATTAGTCCGATGTAGAAGTCTGAGTAGAAGAGCCATGTTGGATCACCTCTACCAAGAAACATCATCGTCCTCCAAAGGGTTCGAAGGGTCCTGGTCGTCCTGAGAGCCTCATCTTCTCATCATCATTCTAAGGTCCCAATGGTCTAAGAGCCATGCTGAGAGTCATCTCCCGCAACAAGCTCATACTTTCTGTTGTTTGAAACAACTTCTATAAATCCTTAAGTCCTCATCTTCATATATTAGTCACAGGACAATCGTTCGAAGAGGTCTCTGCATACCTACAATCGTCACAGCATAAATCCAATCCAATCAAATTCCTTCGAGCGAAGCCCGCGAATCGCTCCAACCGATGCTGCCTGCCAGAACCTTCAATAACAACTCCAAAAACGCCATCGCTCGAGAGAAAATATTTATCCCTAAAGTAATTGTAGTGCAAGGCAAGAAAGGTACCAGGAACAAAGCCCGCCACCGCTCGCGCAGTGCACGTGTCGGAATCGATTATGAGCGGAATACTGTCACGCCATTCCTCGCTTGACTTGCTTTATTGAGTGGCCCTTACTATTCGACGACGAATGTGCCGGGCGGGTGGTGTATATAGGTTGTTGTCACCACCGGTAACGGGTGACAATGCCATCACGACTCAGGCCAACCCAGCCCAAACCCCCTACACCTCTCTGCACAATCTCAAAACAACCGATAATTATTCGGACCATTTCCGTCGGTTAAGACGCAGTGATGTGAGATGAAGCTGGCGCGCTCACCTCAGCAACTCATCTCACGTCTCACAAAAACTTCTCATCACTTTCACTTCATGGTTTTGAAGGCACAAAATTATCTTTGTCCTTTTGATGTCGATTCTTGCAAATTCTCAACCCAAAATTGAGAGTCGTTTAGTCGAAACAGCAATGAACAATGAAACTACACTATCAAACGGACCGTTTTTTTATTGTTGTAGTTTTAATCATTTCTTAATAGTGCGGCTTATGAGACGCATGAGAGCATACTTAGTAGAAGGAAAGCAAGCGTGTTGGATGATGAATTACCTTGGACGGAAACTGGTGTAGTTATGATGAATTGTAAGAGGTACCGGTAAGGAACAAAACAGACAAAAACATACCAACACCACGAGCATTTATAATAGGCAGAATTCTTCTGAAGCCGTATAATGGCTAAAGTGTCCCGGAGGATAACCGGAATAAGTGGCGGAGTGCGAAAATTATCCCTTTCACCGCCGTAAGGACATGTTTATAATTAAATACTTACTTTATATTTGTTTTTACACACAAACTCACACACAGGCGCAGGGTGTCAAACGGCCGGAACTCGCAAGGCACCTCAGCAAATTCTTCCCAAAAAAGGACAGAAGGGTGCGGATGAGGATTAAGCGGTGGTAATGGTCGCTTTTTGATACCGGTTTAATGGCTTATGGGCTTGCCTCCTACTCGGGAGGCCCGAAACTCGACCCCCTCGCAAGTGGTTAATGATTTATGCCGCTTTATTAAATTTCCTAATCGGCGGTAATCCGGTCGACAAATAGTCAACGTATTGTGCGGGAGGCTCTGCTGGCAAAGTCTAGGGGAACACACGCCATCATCATCATCATCATTATCATGCACCATAAGTTCGTCAACAGTAAGGGAGGGAGACCTTTATTGATATTTGTAGCAAACTAGGCCTTCGCGAAGTGGCATGCTTCGGATATTGTTTGGTTTACTTGGATGGATTGAGAACTGTGCCATATGGATTCGATTGCTCAGGTGACGGTTTCGGTTGGTTTTAGTTTGTTAATCTACTCCTGATCTCCTTCAAACTATTGCTACCGTATGTTTTGGGTGTAGGGAATAATATTTTTAACAATAAAAAATATCCGAAATATTGTAGAACTTTTCCCAACAAAAAAAATACCCCGCAAACTTCGGTCGCAAGACTTTGTAGGCAGCATCCCAAAATCAACACGCCCCCCCACCCCCCCACTAATCTCGGCAACAGACGCGAAAGAAAAACATAACCAACAGCTTTTCCATTCGTTTCGTACCATAACCCGAAAGACCCACGCAATCCAAGCTCTCTTTCTCCCTCAACTCATCCGTGGACAAGAAAATCAAGCGAGAAGATGTACGCAGTAAAGCAGAACCTAGCAGGACTTACAAGAGTTTTATTTTTCTTCCTGCCTGCCGGCGCGCACACTCTCGGCGCGCCATGTTGACTCGGCTTGTGGCGGAAGCCGGGCACACGCACGCTCCACGGTGCGGCAAGGAAACTTTCAAGAGATCTTAAGATTATGTGCCCGAGAAAAACAACCCCTCGCTGCGCAATGGCTGGCTCGGCAGCTTGCTGCGGTGGGCTTACGATAAGAGTCAAACAAAACAGAACGAAATACTTTGCGCCTGCCGTACTACTGAATGGGGGCAGGTGGGGAGATGTGTATCAACCCCAACTTGAGCCTTAATCCTTCGAAAGTTCAATCTGAAGCTTGTGTTATGCAGGATGCCGTATAACCATCGTTGCCGGCTTTGAGTGCGGGTTATATTGTTCCTTTTTTGTCTACGCAAGATAAAGATAATAGGAAACTGAGAAAGCTTAGTAAAAAATGAATTTAAAAGGCTGTACAAGAAATTGCATACTTTTAGGCGATAACAAAAAACTAGTAATTTCACCCAAATGAGCGTCAATTGCATACTTTTAGGCGTTATCGATTGTGTGATCCGTTTACGTAACTTGATCAAAACTATCGCCGACACCGATAAAGATAGGAAGAAAAGGTCAAATTTAATAAACCGTACCACCCATTGATCCTGTTATTGCCGGCGGAAAATCTTCAAAACTCGGTCCGTTTTGAATAACTTCCGTAAACATGATTTGTTTACCCCGGGTGGCCGGCACATCCATCCACTTTACGACCTTTGTTTAACATCGATCCTTTATAGCTGTATAGATTCTGGGTCCCGTACAGTGCACACAGCCTCAGAGAGGGAGAGAGAGGGAGAGAGGGTCAGCAAGTTCCACGTGGTGCAGCAACGGCAAGTGGTTCCGGGCAAAATATCTTGCGCCATAATTTAAAGGTTGTTTTCACCGCTGTTTGCTCAGTACTTAAGTGGGGATTTTGTGCCCACTTGTCGGGACGGGGCTGTATTTGTTGTTCGATTGTGTATTTTGCGCAACAATTTCGCCTCCAGAAACACATACAAACACTGTTGTAGGAAAGAAATGAGCAAGAAAATGGTACTTAATGTCTGGAAGTTGAGCAGCTGTATGGTTTAGCGAAGCATCGAAACAGGCATGCAAATGGCACTAGAAGAGTGTCCACTTTGGTTTAAACAAATGCTACAGTTTTGATAGAACAAGGAAGGTCGTTTTGGTCTGCGTGTGTCACATACACCTCTGAGTCGTTGACTCTGACAAATTTCTTTTAGCCGCTTGTGAAAAGGTAATGAAGGAGTTGTAGCGGTTTTACGAGCTTTATGCGGTTATCTCACCATCCGGCAGCGAATTTGAGTCATCAGGCTTCGGTGGTGGATTCGATAGCGACGCCATTCTTCACACGTCAGGACTGGTGTTCGAAACCCATCCTGTCAAGGAAGCCTGTAACGGCCGGCCAATTCCTCTCGAGTTTGTAGAGCCAAAGAAGAATGTTCCAGAGGGCTGGACATGTTATGAGAACGGCACCGAACGATCTAACTCCTTTGAAGCCATTCAATGAGAGAGCCATACTCTTTAATTGGTCATACTTCAAAAGCAACAATTGCTTCATTCATGTGGACAAATGGACGGGTGGCCCGGTGGTAGATCGGGGTTCAAATCTCATCCGAACCATTCTCCCGTAGTCAGGACTGACTATTCAACTACGAGGTATCATTACGTCTAGTAAGCCAGAAATGGCATGCATGACTTAAAAGGTCGTTTGGCCAAAGAAGAAGAAGAAGAGGCTATGGAAATTATTAACAGTCGTTGTAGAATGTTGTGAATTTTGGCTCCAACTAGTTAAAGCTTATCTTTGAATATCCTTGTTAATTTCTTGGCAAAATGTTAAGATTTTAAAGAAAGAATTGTAAGAGTAAAAAGTCTGTTTCTTCTATAACATCCCCTATCATGCCCATATGGCACTTCCGGAAATGTTTTTCACCGGGTTTTCTTGTACACACAGCCCCACCGAACAAGAGGCTCAACCGGAGTATCTTTTGTTTCTCCCTAAGTGTTGCCGACAAGTATCGCTTAAGCAAATACACCACCGAATCGGCAGCAATCATGAATAATGTATATGATAAAGCAAACACACACACACACACACACAGCATCAATTGCAAAATAAATTCCACCGTCTCGCGCCCCCTCGCCCTGCACGCCACTTGACGGCTTGAATGGGTTCGTGGTGGCTGAACGAAAAACGGTGCATAATTGAAATAACTCAAACGGCATCGAGATCTCAAAACTCAACAGCTCGGCATATCCCGCATCGATCCCGAAATGTGGTCCATTAAATGCTCCTAAACCAACTGTTATACTTACGCCACGAAGCCTCCAGTGCACGGTGGCCCAGTCCAAAAACACACACACACAAACACGTACACAGTTGGCTCCGACCGAAGCCACTCTTGCTGGCTGGCGGATGACGTTGGTGCAGGTGGTGCAGCATAAAATAAAAAAGGGAAACATTATTCAAGCGTAGGTAAAGCTTCCGGCAGGCACAGAAGTGGCCGTACCCATCTAGTGCAAGAGGTTTGCCGCTACCTTTTTGCTGCGCCACACGTCTCCCGCTGCATTCTGGCCTCCGTCACCTTCCTGACAATCCTTAAATCCCGTGGATTCAGTCGTTTGCCCGATTTTTTTCTTCTGTTTTGTGTCTGTGGGGCGCAAATTTTTCAAGTGCACTTTTTAACTACCGTCATTGTTCGGTGTGTGGAGTGGTGCGAGAGAGAGAGAGAGAGTGAGAGTGAGAGAGAGAGAGAGAGAGAAGGGATGAATAAAAAAATCAACATAAGCATCTCCTGTGGTGTAAGCATCTCCTGTGGTGTACAGTGGTTTATGTGGTTGAGGCTAGAAACGGATAGAGGTGTCTCGTTTTCAGCTTCTATTACAGGCCTAACCATTATAAAAAAAATGCTTTTTTTTTATAAAAAAAATGCTTTTTAAAGGATACTGTAAAAATAATACTATAATTTGTGCAAAAATACTTCGAGCAGGAATTCGTTAAATTCTTTAAAAAAAATAATATCACTTGGTCTTATAATTATTTCATGCACTGTCGAGTGTTACAAGTATATTGACCAAATTAAACATTCCTTGGGACGACTTTTTATTTTTATTTTTACAACTTGACGAAAAACTTGTATACAAAATTCTAACTAATATTTACCCTTTTCCTGTTCAAAAGAGAATATTTTTGAAGGTTTCTAGTTCAGAAGCTACACTGTGTGACATAAATATAATACTTAAAAAATATATGTTAAAATTCTTTAGAATTTTCCTGTATTTTTTCTTACTCTTCATGATGAATATTAAAAATCAATAATAACAGTTTCGATGATAAAGTACACTAAATTCTACAATTTAACTTCCTAAGTGGAATAGAAAAACTATCCAACTATTATATTTTGCCCTATCAACAAAAACTATTCAACATCCCTTTTCTCAACCCGCCCAAATTCCTACCCTTCGGACAATCCATTCAAACCACCCCGACCCCGACCAAACGACGGCCAAAACTGGCCCTGGTACGTTTTTAAGTAGGATAGGATTATCGCTTTTATTCCACTTCACCACTGTCAAGCGGCAGCAGGATATTCACTGGTAGCGGGTCCGTTTTTTTCCCATTCTGCCAGACCCATTTTTAGGGCAGGGGCCTTTTCAACCATCGGAAATCAGCGGGAACAGAATCAAAGGCGCATAAAACCTCCGGCAGCCGAAATCGAGCGTAACAATTTTACTTCACAATCCAGCGAAGGCGCACCATTCTACCCGGTCGGTGGCGGATGTTGTGCGGATTGTTGTGTCGACAGCAGGGGTTTTTGCGGGTGGAATATCCCGAACCTGGCTGACAAAATGGCAAGGCAACAGCCGAAACGATTCACAACAGTAGGTGAATGAGAAGGCAAGCAGAACAGAATTGAAAAATCATTCGATACGGTCGTTTTGACGGGGCTTGTTGTGATGATTGCTAGCCCCCAACGACCGACAACAGCTAAACAGGTAAAGCGGGCGGGGCAATTTTTGGTATGGTTGCGTAAGCTTACACGCAACGATTAGCTCTCGCACACACACGGGATAAGGATCAGGATTGGGTCGGAGGATTAAGGTACTTCCCTGTCGTTTCGGTTCTCGCTATCCCTTCTTTGTGTTTGGTTCCGGTTGATAAAAGGTGCCATCAAGCGGGCAGATAATACCTGGGATTAAGGCAGGACGAATAGAATAATATTTTCAGAAACATACGCAATTTGAATCGCAAGAAGTAATAATTTTCGAATGATAAACAAATAAGTAGATGAGAAAATATGGGACAATCATTGAATTTTTAGAACAAGATCGAAATGCTCCGAAATGCTTCGAACGCTTCCAGAACGTTTCATCCACATCGGACTACTATAGACGACTCTGAATTATTTCGTTCGACCCCGGATTTTTACAACTACTCCGAACTTCTTCAACTACTCCTGACGCACATTAAAAATGCTCCAGAGAAATATAATTCCAGAGAAATACTGTTCGAGATTGCTTCAAATACTCCGATCTAATTTTAGAATCCGAATGAATCCGACTCCAGAAGCAACCGGAGTCGACTCCGGATCGACTCCGCCCCGGGGCAGAAACAAGTGTAAGATGTGTGGATGGAGTCCCGGAGTCGGACTCCACTCCAGAGTTCCCATCACTACTCCGATTACTTTGTCCTATCCTGGAACTTTAAAGCATCTTCGGGCTTCTTCATATACTCTTACTATTCCGGACTCTGCTCCAGATACCTCTAATTACTCCGAATAGGTCAGACTCCTTAACTCTAGACTGCTTCAACTAATCCGAAACTGCTCCCCAGAACTCTGGACAGCAAAAGCTTCGTATTAGCAAAAGTCCTCCTGTATTATCTCCTCCTTCTTGGAGGAAAAGTTAACAGATACAGACAAATTTCGAGACGTAGGTAAAGTAATGAGAGCCTTTAAAGTGTAAGAGAAATTAGAAATCGAATGCAGAGTTCTAACACTATTTTAGTAATTCATCTCTATTAAAATTCTAAGCATTTAACCCATTCAACTCAAATAATGATCAAACGACTGTGCAATTTGGTAGACGAATCGGTAACCATTTCCTCCAATATGCATTTCTTGCTCAGTTTAATTATATCTTCTAGCTAACACCCATTCGCACCTAACAGCGACAAAGCACGGCCGTATTATTTGACAAAAGGACCGACCCGATAAACCAATAGTCCTCGCGAATCGCTCGGTTAGAATATATATTGGTTCGTTTGAAACGCCTAAAACGCGTCGCGCAACGCATTCCCTCAAACGCAGCGTACTTTTTCGGCCGAAAGCTGCTGCTTCCACTGAACGAACGCTGAGCAAATAACGAACCCGTCGGAACGTCGAATCGAAGCCCCACTATTAGTTTCTATTCAATTTAGACAAATCCGAACGATCGATTCTTGTCGACATACACACGCACCCTAGACTCCTCGTACCCGTTAACGCCGAAATGGGAGATACCGCTCGCTCGGTCGGTGGGCTCAAATCAAACTAAATTTTCCCCCGGTGCGTTCTACGCAAATGGAATCAAACAATTGCTCCCGGAAGCTGTGGCATTGCTGGCAGAAGTCCCGCACCGATCGGAATCGCATTTGTATATTTGTGTACCGCGCCGCAACACGCTATCGCTATGGCGCAGATGGTGTGTGTAGTCGCTCCCGGAAGTGGTCGGACGGGATCGATGAGTTGTGTGGCTGTGCGGATGAGGCTGAATTTATTCAAATCAGACACTTCCCTTCCGGACGGGGCAATTGAAATCGGCAATCGGCAGATGAAACCGAAACACTCGTTTTGCAGAAAAACGCACACGATTGCGTTTGATTGAGTGCGTCCTTCGTCGGAGCAGCCGACCGCCTTCAGTACTCCGCCTGTTGGGTCCGTTTGGGTTTGGGTCCAAAGCACTATGGGTCCCGCTGGGTACAAATAATAAAAATCATGTTGAAATATTAATAATCGATAATAGATTTATATTTTTTGAATAAATCTTAAAGATCGAAGCTTTCCTGTGCCATTTTGCCGTGAGCTGGGCCACGGTCTAACGCCGTTTGGGTATGTTTAATATTTCTCATACGTATATATATACATTTTTAATTTGCATGTCTTTCTATTTTAGGTGCCTTTTTCTTTCTGTAGTTTACTAATACTATTTTTATAAAAAAATATGAATTCAAGATTAAATTTTAAATTTTAACTTTCCAACGAGCCCACTATCCACAGGCATATCCGTGCATCTAAACGCTCTTCATCATCCGGGAGTGGAAGGCTTCGCGGGTTTTTCGGGCAAATCAAATTCACCATTCGAATCATATCAACCACCCTGGGCCCGTTTTATTTGATGATTCTAAAGTGTTTTTTCCCTCTCTCTCTCTCTCTGGAGGTTTGGGTATCCTTGTGCTGTCAGTTTGAAGTACCAAAACCGAACCCTTCCTGCTGGTGTGATGGGATGATGATATTGAGACATTTGAGCGTCATCCCTAGCGTGAGCAGAAATACAACTTAGAACTAAGAGCTCGAAATTAATCACAAAGCGTTTCACAATAACCGTCCGTTAGACACATTTAAATAGTTATTTAATTAAGTGCGATTTAAACGATCCCGCGGCGGCGAACACTGATTCGATTGTGTGTCGCCTTCCGTTGATGTCACGAGCTAAACCGAAACCGCGACCAGCAGCAGCTAGGGATTTCGCTCGATTATTATAATGTGCCTTTCCGGAGCGGTACGCATTAAATAGGGGCGACACAACAAAAAAGGCTGAGTTCATTCGCACACAGCAGGTTGTCTAAGAATTAGTCAGTGTCGTCCGCGATTTTCGCCATTTCTTGTAGCGCGAGCGGTCACCACCCGGACGGTCGCCTCAATTTTCACAGTATGTGTCCGGACACTTGAAGCAATTTTAATTTGTCCTATCGCTTCACGATCACCTGCTGCTTGCTGCTGCTGCTGGGGTGTCCCATCCGCCCCGTCTTGTGCGAGATAAAAATTTAATAATAAAAGTATCGCTCCGAAAGGACAACATCCTTCGCTATGGTTTTTGCACCGACAAGAGCAAATCCCCGTGTGCTTTACACCAGTCACCGAGAGTGAAGGAGTAGCCAAAAAAAAAAAGAGCTGCCACGTGGCCGCAGCACCCTTGTGCGTGAAATGATATGTTTATTTTCACACCCAACACATTTCCGGCTCGGGCCCGAAATATTGTGTGGCAATTTGTGTCAAACGCTTTTTACAGGCATATCCAATAAAACAAGTGCTTCACCTGTGACGTAACTAAGGCCTCAATCAAATGCTCCGAGCGCCCTGCGTGAGAAATTGTGGCAATGCTTCCCCAACAGTAAACGGGAGTCCCGTTTTCGAGGCGTTTTTTCGCCCTGTGTTTGGGCAAAACATTATCTCAAGCATCGGCACGTGGGCGCTTAGGAGGCGTTACATCCCACGGGCACACGGGATACATATACATCCTTTGCACGATCCGATACGGTACAATTGACTTGACGCCACGTGATAACCATCAACGTCCGTCAGCGAGGGGTTCCGGCACTCGAGATGGTGTGAATGATTTTTATTACATTCTTCTTACACCGGAAAATTACACCGCCGTTTTACTGTTTGTACAGTGCCCACATCGTTCGCGGGCAACACACCGGGCCCATCAAAAAACAGTGGCAAACCTTTCCACATCCCAACACGACACTCGATTGTGTCGCCGACCAAGCACCAACTTCAAAAGAACGCACAACACTATCGGCAAACAAGCGGTGTGTGTGTGTCGCTCGTGTGTTTGTGTTTGGATTCCGTTTTGGGTTGTGGAAAACAAAACAAAACCTTCAATCGCTGGGTTTTAGGGAAATTAATTCGTCCTCCCGGGATTACATCTTGTTTATTGTTAAACGCTTGGCAGTGATTACAATTAGAACGAGATTATCATTAGTGTTTTGATTTGTTTCCGTTGTTGTTTCACACGTTTCAACTAATCCTGCAACGAAATCGCACCATTCAGTATGTTTTGTGTGGTTGATTGCATACCTTACGGCGCAATACCATTTGCGCAATGGAAATGCATGTAAAGACCGACAAAATGTGCATTTTATATCACAAAGTGTCTCGGTAAATCCTGTATTTCTGCTACATACTATAAACTACAATGAAAAACGTCGCCTAAATGTATACAATTAGCATAACAAACTACGATTCTAAGCTGCATAAAGCAAACTGAAATGATCCCCTTAGTTTAATTTGATATTAAATCAGCAAATAGGAATAAAGTTATTCTAAAAATAAAAGGAATAAACTTCACTCATCAGTTAAATGCTAAGCTGTCCTAGATGCGTTGCGACCAACTGTAGCTTATTTGACACATTGTGAAAAACAAAACTGACAATCCGCCAATTGTCTTTCCAAAACACGCATACAGCGCAATACAAAAAAATCATATCAACATGATCATAGTAACCAGCTGTTAACCATTCTTCCGACTGTCTGTCAAATCTCTTTTTCCGAAGCTTCCTCTTTCCCAAAAACCGAAGTACCTTGCAGCTCCGGTCCCGTCGAACCCGCTTCCACAAACGCATCCTGGGGAAAGAGGAGACCAGTGACGCAGACGGCATCCTGCCTACATCCAAATTCCAAATCATCCACCCACTTTGCACAGAAGAATGGCGTCCGCAGTTACACTGACTGCTGAAGACTTTGGCTCACTGACGGACGGGATGGGCCGTAGTGTGTCGGTGCAAAAATTTACCTGGCAAACGGTGGCCGGTTTGAAGCTGTCCGTGCTGAATCTAGACGCAGCCATCGTTGAACTTTGCGCACCGGATCGTACCTGGCAGAATACGGCCAATGTGCTGCTCGGTGTGCAAACGCTGAACGAATACTTGCAGCTCGACTCGACGCTCATCTGCGGTGCTCAGTTTGAGAAAGGTTGGCCCATTCTGACGGGGAACGGTGTACGAACGGATACCGCTGCCGGCCGTACGACCGATCTTAATCGCGTTTGGCATTCGTTTGTGGATGAAACTCGTCTGCATCTGAGCTTGGTGCGTAAATCTACCGCAAAGCATCGGAACACGTACGCTACGGTCACGATCAGTGTGGAACCCTCGAATGTGGTCCACATCCAGTATCAAACGTGTTGCACAAATGGTGAGGTTTTCCGCTTAGCTCATCGCTTTCTGTTTAATCTCGGTGGATGTGAGTCGGGTGCTCATGGAACCTTTGAGCATGTGGTGCAACTGAACGCCGACTCGTACGTGGATGAGAATCGAAACCTACGGACTGCGGGCGAGAACTTTACCGATCTTCGAATCGCTCAGCATCTGGGGCTGAGTCTCTACAAGACACGCAACGAGGGAATGGACGGTGTGGATGGAATCAGAGGCATTTATGGGCTTAATAATACGGCTGAGGATGGGTACGCCCTGAGGCTTATTCACACCGCCAGTGGACGTGCGATGGAGCTGTACTGCAACTTTCCCTGGATGCATTTTTCTAGCCTCGATCATCTGCCGCCAGGGAAGGATGCGATCGTACCATTCTATCCACGGGAAGGCATACAACGCGTATCGCTAGTCTTCGACCTGGAACAATTCATATTGGCCGTCGTTGGTGGGACAGAACAAAGCTCGAGCGAAGAAGAACAGGACGAACATTCGCTAGCCGGAAGTATCCCCGACCAAAAGCAAGAAGCTTCAGCTTGCTCCACCAAATACGCCAAGAACGATGGCTTTCTAATACACCCGCTGGCATGCCCTTTCCGACCGGTGGAAACTCAAAAAGCCAATCCCGATCTACCTGACGCCCACCCGATCACTCCATGTCGGGGACAAACTCCGGTACCGTTTATTGGACATGTAACGCTCAAGTTCGGTATCTGTAAAGCTCTCACGCAGGAGCACGCTCAATCACCGCCCGGTTCCAATTAAATCGCACACGAAATGAAAGTCTAATCAACCCCCGCTTATCGGTGAGTAAAGGAGAAAAAAAGCAATTTCGCAAATTAGTTTCCAATGCAATAGGATCCGTGCTCTGCGTGCGTCAGTATGTTGAAGCCAGTGTATGGGTGAAAAATAAATATGAAATCGAACTCCAGAAATATCTCCGAAGCCCACCGCCGAAATGGATTTGATTGCATCGGAATGGTCCCCCGGCGAGCCAGTTTTCAATAAGAACACGCAGGCACATTCGAGAATCAATACATCGTTTATCCCTTTTTTGAGAGATAGTATTCCGTTATTGCTTGATGTAAAACCGTTTGAGGGGCCTGACA